>NW_025533900.1:0-365238 GCF_020615455.1 Coregonus clupeaformis | reverse complement strand
TGAATCTCGAAATTTAGCTCAGGTGCATCATGTTTCCATTGATATTCCCTTAACCTGGCGGCCTCCTCTGCACACCCGCTGGACCGCTCCATCGCGGCCTCCTGCTCCCCCGTCGTCCCACGTCGTGAGCCCCCTAAACATTTTCTGGGGTTCTCTCCTCCCCGTGGGCCAGGCCTCTAATTCTCGCCCAACTCTCGCTCCTCTGCTTCCAACTCCCGCTATTCAGCTCCCTTGTTCCCAAGTCCACTCTCTCTGCTCTTCCCTCGGCTTGACCCAGTCGAGGCTGCCACGGAGATCTGCTAGGGATCTCCCTGGCGATGGCTCCTCGACTCGCTGCTTGGTCCAGTTTTGGTGGGTTCTTCTGTCACGATCGTCAGGAACAGATGAGGACCAAGGCGCAGCGTTGCAGGGAAACATACTCTTTTATTAAGTGAAACGCGATCAAAACAACAAAGACGGTAACGTGACAGTACACGGCCAAACACAACCAACTTGAAACAAGAACCCACAAAAAACAAAGGAAAAACCGACAGTTTAAATATGGCTCCCAATCAGAGACAACCAGATAACAGCTGACACTCGTTGCCTCTGATTGGGAGTCACTCAGGCCAACATAGAAATAGGGAACATAGATCTACACACCCTGGCTCAACATAACAGTGTCCCCAGAGCCAGGGCGTGACAGTCGCCATTAAAGACCAAAATTGGTTAAAGAAAATGTTGAATTTTTTTTTTTAGACCAGTTTCAAGGACATAACAATTGACAGCTGTGCCGTATAGATGCAAAATTGTTGGGAAGACATTTTCGATTCCATGGCACATGGTGTATGAACTGACATGCAAAACCATGTCGGATTCAAAACGATAGAATTGTTCAATTTAAATTATTATATACAATTCTTGCAACCAATAGAATGTTATACAGTGGTCTGTAATTTTTATCATAGGTACACTTCAACTGTGAGAGACGGAATCTAAAATAAAAATCAAGAAAATCACATTGTATGATTTTTAAGTAATTAATTTGCTTTTATTGCATGACATAAGTATTTGATACATCAGAAAAGCAGAACTTAATATTTGGTACAGAAACCTTTGTTTGCAATTACAGAGATCATACGTTTCTGTAGGTCTTGACCAGGTTTGCACACACTGCAGCAGGGATTTTGGCCACTCCTCCATACAGACCTTCTCCAGATCCTTCAGGTTTTTCGGGGGCTGTCGCTGGGCAATACGGACGTTCAGCTCCCTCCAAAGATGTTCTATTGGGTTCAGGTCTGAGACTGGCTAGGCCACTCCAGGACCTTGAGATGCTCCTACGGAGCCACTCCTTAGTTGCCCTGGCTGTGTGTTTCGTCGTTGTCATGCTGGAAGACCCAGCCACGACCCATCTTCAACGCTCTTACTGAGGGAAGGAGGTTGTTGGCCAAGATCTCGCGATACATGGCCCCTTCCATCCTCCCCTCAATACGGTGCAAGTCGTTCTGTCCCCTTTGCAGAAAAGCATCCCCAAAGAATGATTTTTCCACCTCCATGCTTCACGGTTGGGATGGTGTTCTTGGGGTTGTACTCATCCTTCTTCTTCCTCCAAACACGGCGAGTGGAGTTCAGACCAAAAGCTCTATTTTTTGTCTCCATCAGACCACATGACATTCTCCCATTCCTCCTCTTGATCATCCAGATGGTCATTGGCAAACTTCAGACGGGCCTGGACATGCGCTGGCTTGAGCAGGGGACCTTGCGTGCGCTGCAGGATTTAATCCATGACGGCGTAGTGTGTTACTAATGGTTTTCTTTGAGACTGTGGTCCCAGCTCTCTCTTCAGGTCATTGACCAGGTCCTGCCGTGTAGTTCATTAAATGTCCAGCCCCAAAGGGGTTAATTTGTTCAACCAAAGTTCCTCAGAGGATCTGATGATATAGGCCCTAGGTCTAGATATTGGTTTTGTCTTTGGGTTTTAGGTTTTCCTAATTGTAATCTACTACCTTTAGTACTTTAAGTTAATAAAATATTTAATAGCAACAGTAGACAATGTAATACTGTTAATGGTGTGCCTAATCAGGTAACCTGGTGAGATAATGTTCAGAAATCCATTTTGGCAATTTGGTCGAAAGTATTCCTTTTCTAAATATATGTAACCACATGAGACTGAAAAGGGACGGTGGGTCACACATTTGGTTGTAGCGATAGTTGCAAAATATGTATTTTGGATGCAGCACTTGTTAGCTTGAATGCTAACGCTCATTAACAGGCTGGTAGCAAAGCTAGCCAAAGAGCATTTTACTGGTTGAAGTTTAAATGTTTTTTAAGGTATAAAGCAGTTGATTTGAGACAATGACACAAACGTTATATTAAGCAGGACGTTCAAATGAGCCTTACAATTATAATCCAAAAGTAGTGTAAAATGCACTCATAAGCAACCTGTAAATGGAGGCTATTTTTAATGGCAGCCTCTGAGAACTCCCCTAAGTTTTCCCCCACGGTGGTGAAATTGGCAGCCTACGAGAACTCCCCTGAGTTTTCCCCCACGGTGGTGAAATTGGCAGCCTACCAGAACTCCCCTGAGTTTTCCCCCACGGTGGTGAAATTGGCAGCCTACCAGAACTCCTGAGTTTTCCCACGGTGGTGAAATTGGCAGCCTACCAGAACTCCCCTGAGTTTTCCCCACGGTGGTGAAATTGGCAGCCTACCAGAACTCCCCTGAGTTTTCCCCCATGGTGGTGAAATTGGCAGCCTACCAGAACTCCCTGAGTTTTCCCACGGTGGTGAAATTGGCAGCCTACCAGAACTCCCCTGAGTTTTCCCCCACGGTGGTGAACCATTAAACCCCTACAACTCATCCAGAATGCAGCCGTCTGGTGTTCAACCTTCCCAAGTTCTCTCACGTCACCCCCTCCCTCCGCACACTCCACTGGCTTCGAAGTTGAAGCTCGCATCCGCTTCTACAAGACTCATGGTGCTTGCCTATGGAGCAGTGAGGGACGGCACCTCTCTGTACCTTCAGGCTCGATCAGTCCCAACACCCAAACGAGGGCATTGGCGTTCATCCACCTCTGGCCTGCTGGCTCCTTCCTCTCCGGAAGCATAGTTCCCGCTCAGCCCAGTCAAAACTGTTCGCTGCTCTGGCACCCCAATGGTGGGAACAAGCTCCTCACGACGCCAGACAGCGGAGTCACTCACCACCCTTCCGGAGACATTTGAAACCCCCACCTCTTTAAGGAATACCTGGGATAGGATAAAGTAATCCTTCTACCCCAAATTGTAAAGTGGTTATCCCACTGGCTACATAGGGTGAACGCACCAATTTGTGAGTCGCTCTGGCTAAGAGCGTCTGCTAAATGACGTTAATGTGCCATTGAGCAAGGCACTTAACCCACCTAATTAACTCCTCTAATGTCGCTCTGGATAAGGCTCTGCTAAATGACTAAAATGTAAATGTAAAGCAAAATGTGAAATTGGCAGCCTACCAGAACTCCCCTGAGTTTTCCCCAACGGTGGTGAAATTGGCAGCCTACAAGAACTCCCTCAAAAGTCGTGTGGCAAACTGTTTAGGGTTTCAGCAACTTTAAGAACTGATTTTTTGTCTAGAATCATCCAAACAAATTGGTGTACAACATAATGGTCATCATCTTTTAGCTCAAATAAACTGGATTTCTGCTGTTGTGGACCTTTAACCATCTGTCTGACTTTGTTGTTCACACAGGAGGGAGAGGTGACTATCGTGGATCCTCTGGGGAGCCTCAACAACATCTTGAAGCTGACAAGGCAGAGAAGAGTCTCTCCACATCAGAACACCTCAAGAAACACCAGCAGAAACCCACAGGGAAGAAACCTCACCATTGCTCTGACTGTGGGAAGAGTTACTCAAGCTCAGAGTTACTAAAAGCACACCAGAGACATCACACTGGAGATAAATCTTATAGCTGTAATCAATGTTTGAAGAGTTTTTTTTAAAGCTAGCCATCTTAAAATACATCAGAGAACACACACCGGAGAGAAACCTTTCCACTGCTCTGACTGTGGAAAGAGTTTTATTTCATCAGGATGTTTAAAATCACACCAGAGAACACACACAGGAGAGAAATCTCACTGCTGCTCTGACTGTGGGAAGAGATGCACCTGTTTAGCAACCCTCAAAATACATCAGAGAATCCATACAGGAGAAAAACCTTATATGCTGTGATCAGTGTGGGAAGAGTTTTAGTCACTCAAACAGCCTGAAAACCCTTTACTTCACTCAAACAGCCTGTAGTACATCAGAGAACACACACAGGAGAGAGACCTTATAGCTGTGGTCAATGTGGGAAGAGTTTTACTGGATCTAGGCCGCTGACTATACACCAGAGAACACACACAGGAGAGAAACCTTATCGCTGTAATCAATGTTTGAAGAGTTTTTTTTACAGCTAGTGGTCTTAAAATACATCAGAGAACACACACCGGAGAGAAACCTTTCCACTGCTCTGACTGTGGAAAGAGTTTTGTTTTAGCAGGATGTTTAAAATCACACCAGAGAACACACACAGGAGAGAAACCTCATAGCTGTGATCAATGTGACAAGAGATTCTCTTGTAAAATATCTCTGATTAAACATCAGAAAATTCATTCATGAAGGAGTTGTTTCATGATATCAATGAAATAATGTCACAATGTAGAACGTCTTTAACATTTTTAGTAGGAGTACTTTAATTAATAATGTCACAATGTAGAACGTCTTTAACATTGAAAGTGTTGCGTTACACTTACCCCGTTGGCGACCCACTTGAATCAAAATGCAACACTTCAAAATGTAGCTAGCTGTTTTCTACAAATTGTCCTCTGACCAGTGATGTACAAATTATTCCCAGATTCCGTGTGGTTTTTGAGCTATTAGGTTTAACAGGACGTGCAACCTCATCTCCCCCCCTCCGCAATTGATTTCAGTATATAATAAGTGTTGCGTTTTTTCTTTAGTTTTGGGGACCCTTACATTGAAATGCATCACTCCAAAATGTAGCTGACTGTCTTCTGCAGGTTGTCCTCTAACCAGTGAGGTAAAAGATATCTTCCATTTCCATGTGTTTTTTTTTAGTTGTGTTAGTTTCAACAGCACGTACAACCTGATTTCTCCCCTAATCGATATCAGTGACTTATTGCCACTTGTCAAATCAACAGCGTTTTTGGTGCTTGTGCAGTTTAATAAGGTGCTCGTTTAAACAAAAATACCAGTAATTTAATTACTATTGTGTCACGTTTTAAAATAATTTTTTTATAGGGTAGATCAGCTTAATATTGCAGATAGATTGTAACTTCCATCAATGTAATTGTCTGCATCACTTCAATCCCCTGTTTATATATATATATATATTTTTTATATATATATATATATATATATATATATATAATACACACATATACATACACATTTACATCCATCCATCCATACATACACATACATACAAAAGTTCTGAACCTTTCTATTCTCATTGTTTCTACAGATTGTAAATTGAAAATAAACATTTTTGCTAAAAGTATTATTATATTATTGATCGATTGACTATGACTTTTCAGCACATGTTTGTGTAGATAGTACATTTTATGTTTTAAATATACAGTTGATGTCGGAAGTTTACGTACAGGTTGGAGTCATTAAAACTAATTTTTTCTAACCACTCCACACATTTCTTGTTAACAAACTATAGTTTTGGCAAGTCGGTTAGGACATCTACTTTGAGCATGACACAAGCCATTTTTCCAACAATTGTTTACAGATTAATTCACTTATAATTCACTGTATCACAATTCTAGTGGGTCAGAAGTTTACATACACTAAGTTGTCTGTGCCTTTAAACAGCTTGGAAAATTCCAGAAAATGATGTCATGGCTTTAGAAGCTTCTGATAGGCTAATTGATATCATTTGAGTCAATTGGAGGTGTATCTGTGGATGTATTGCAAGGCCTACCTTCAAATTCAGTGCCTCTTTGCTTGACATCATGGGAAAATCAAAATAAATCAGCCAAGACCTCAGGAAAAAAATGGTATACCTCCACAAGTCTGGTTCATCCTTGGGAGCAATTTCCAAACGCCTGAAGGTACCACGTTCATCTGTACAAACAATAGTACGCAAATATTAACACAATGGGACCACGCAGCCGTCATACTGCTCAGGAAGGAGACGCGTTCTGTCTCCTAGAGATGAACTTATTTTGGTGCGGAAAGTGCGAATCAATCCCAGAACAACAGCAAAGGACCTTGTGAAGATGCTGGAGGAAACAGGTACAAACGAAACAGGTACAAAAGTATCTATATCCACAGTAAAACAAGTCCAATATCGACATAACCTGCAAGGTCGCTCAGCAAGGAAGAAGCCACTGCTCCAAAACCGCCATAAAAATGCCAGACTACGGTTTGCAACTGCACATGGGGACAAATATAGTACTTTTTGGGGTAATGTCCTCTGGTCTGATGAAACAAAAATAGATCTGTTTGGCCATAATGACCATCGTTGTGTTTGTAGGAAAAGGGGGTTGCTTGCAAGCCGAAGAACACCATCCCAACCGTGAAGCACGGGGTTGGTAGCATCATGCTGTGGGGTGCCTTGCTGGAGGAGGGACTGGTGCACTTCACAAAATAGATGGCATCATAAGGAAGGAAAATGATGTGGATATATTGAAGCAACATCTCAAGACATCAGTCAGGAAGTTAAAGCTTGGTCGCAAATGGGTCTTCCAAATGGACAATGACCCCAAGCATACTTTCAAAGTTGTGGCAAAATGGCTTAAGGACAACAAAGTCGAGGTATTGGAGTGGCCATCACAAAGCCCTGACCTCAATCCTATAGAAGATGTGTGGCCAGAACTGAAAAAGCATGTTCGAGCAAGGAGGCCTACAAACCTGACACAGTTACACCTGCTCTGTCAGGATGAATGGGCCAAAATTCACCCAACTTATTGTGGGAAGCTTGTAAGGCTACCCAAACGTTTGACCCAAGTTAAACAATTTAAAGGCAATGCTACCAAATACTAATGAACTTCTGACACACTGGGAATGTGATGAAAGAAAGAAAAGCAAATAAATCATTCTCTCTACTATTATTCTGACATTTCACATTATTAAAATAAAGTGGTGATCCTAACTGACCTAAGACAGGGAATCTTAACTAGGATTAAATGTCAGGAATTGTGAAAACTGAGTTTAAATGTATTTGGCTAAGGTGCATGTAAATGTCCGACTTCAACTGTATCACAAACTGTTTTTGCATATTGGTTATTGATTTGGTCACATTACAACTGTGTTTTGATATTGTGCTATCCCACCTAGCAAAATGTCATTGAAAATACGTTGAAAATAAGACAATGCCCGATGTCCAATCTACATTTTGGTTGAAAGTGAAAGTTGAAAGGATGTATTTTTTCAGGTCGTTTTTTCAACGACTTGAAAACAACTAAATTTAACGTACTTGCAGCCTATAAACGCAATTTAAAAATTGGATAAATAAACAAATTAAATGTATAAATAAAGCTTGATTTGAACAAATTGCTAAACTAATTAACCCAATGACTGACTTCAACCAATCCAGTGCATTTGTGTTGAAAATGAAAAATGTTGAAGTCAACAATACGTCAAAGGATTCAACTACTGAAAACTGAAACAAACAAATGGATCAAACAGATCAATCCCACTTTTCAAGCCTGCTGAAGGCGTGGTGGCCTTGGTAAACACTACCCCCGGCTCTATTGTCATCAGTAACGTAACTGTTGGATTCCCAAACTCAGTATCGTAATCTCATTACTTTCAGTAATTTTTAAGATGACTTTCCCCTTAAGAGCACAGGTTAGCACCACCGTCATAAAATCTGATTTAACCTGGCAGATTGAACTCTTAGGCCTGAATTCCAAGCGTCATGTCTGGAGGAAACCAGGCACCATCCCTACGGTGAAGCATGGTGGTGGAAGCATCATGCTATAGGGATGTTTTTTCAGCGGCAGGGACTGGGCGACTAGTCAGGATCGAGGAAAGATGAACGGAGCAAAGTACAGAGAGATCCCTTGATGTTAACCTGCCAATAGTACAATGACCTTGAGCACACAGACAAGACAACGCAGGAGTGGCTTCTGGACAAGTCTCAGAATGTCCTTGAGTTGCCCAGCCGGAGGCCGGACTTGAACCAGATGGAACATCTCTGGAGAGACCTGAAAAGAGCTTGAGAGGATCTACAGAGAAGAATGGGGGAATCTCCCCAAATACAGGTGTGCCAAGCTTGTAGGGTCATACCCAACAAGACTCGAGGCTGTAATCGCTGCCAAAGGTGCTTCAACAAAGTACTGAGTAAAGGGTCTGAATACTTATGCAAATGAAATATTTCAGTTTTTTATTTTGAATACATTTGCTAAAATAATTAAACGTATTTTGCTTTGTCATTATGAGGTATTGTGTGTAGATTGATGTGGGAAAAAAACAATATAATCCATTTTTAAAATAAGGCTGTAACGTAACAAAATGTAGGAAGAGTCAAGGGGGTCTGAATACTTTCTGAATGCATTGTACATACTGTATCAAGGGTTGGATAGGTTACTTTCTAAATGTAGTCCATTAGTTACTAGTTATCTGTTCAACATTGTCATCAGTAACACACATGTTGGATTACCCTATCTCAGTAACGTAATCTGATTGCTTTTAGATTACTTTCCCCTTAAGAGCACAGGTTAGTACCACAGTCATAAAATCTGACTTTAAATCTAATTTCAACCACACTGCTAACCCTAATACCTAACCTAACCTTAACCACACTGCACCCTAATACCTAACCCTAACCTTAACCACACGAACCCTAATACCTAACCATAACCTTAACCACACTGCTAACCTAATACCTAACCCTAACCACACTGCTAACCCTAATACCTAACCCTAACCTTAACCACACTGCTAACCCTAATACCTAACCTAACCTTAACCACACTGCTAACCCTAATACCTAACCTAACCTTAACCACACTGCTAACCCTAATACCTAACCCTAACCTTAAATAACCCCAACCTTAACCACACTGCTAACCCTAATGCCTAAACCTTAACCACACTGCTAACCCTAATGCCTAAACCTTAACCACACTGCCAACCCTAATGCCTAACCCTAACCTTAAATAACCCTAACCTTAACCACACTGCTAACCCTAATGCCTAACTCTTACCTTAAATAACCCTAACCTTAACCACACTGCAACTCTTCCTTCAATAACCCTAACCTAACCAACCCCTCAGTAACCTGGCTTGTCTGAGCTCGTCCAGCACTGCCTGGAGCGCGTCAGGTGCTCCTCCCAACCTCGGCTGTGGGTGATATCGTCCAGATAGGCCGCCTGGAGGCGCGTCAGGCGCTCCTCCCAACCTCGGCTGTGGGTGATATCGTCCAGATAGGCCGTCAGGCGCTCCTCCCAACCTCGGCTGTGGGTGATATCGTCCAGATAGGCCGTCAGGCGCTCCTCCCAACCTCGGCTGTGGGTGATATCGTCCAGATAGGCCTCAGGCGCTCCTCCCAACCTCGGCTGTGGGTGATATCGTCCAGATAGGCCGTCAGGCCGCTCGTCTGCTGGTGGGGTCGAAGCACTCTGTTCATCAGTCGCTGGAATGTGGGCGGGGCTCCGTGGAGACCGAACGGGAGCACCCGGTACTGGTACAGACCGTGTGGTGTCGAGAACGCCGTCTTCTCCCGGGAGGAGTTCAAACGGGGAAAACCCAGTGGAGGATTGTGGGTACTTCTCGGATTGAGAACATTAGGTGGGGTAGCAGCTGGTCCCAGTTCCTCCCGTCCTGCTCAATGACCTTCCGCAGCATCTGTTTGAGCGTTTTTGTTAAAGCACTCGACGAGCCACATCCGTCTGCGGGTCAAAAACGAGGTCCGGATCTGCTTGATCTGCATGAGGGCACACAACTCTTTCATGAGGCGGGACATAAACTCTGTAACTTGGTCTGTCAGGATCTCATTTGGGATGCCACCCGGCTAAAGAGGTGGAACAGCTCTGGGCGATTCCCTTGGATACCGCCGCCCGTAGGGGAATGGCCTCGGGATACCGGGTGGCATAGTCTACTATTACCAAGATGTACCTGTGTCCTCGTGCAGCCTTTACCAGGGGTCCCACTATGTCCATGGCGATGCGTTCAAAGGGCACCCGATGATCGGCAGGGGGACCAGAGAGTTTCGGAAGTGTGCTTTCGGGGCAGTGAGTTGACACTCCGGCAGCTGCGACAGTAGTCTTCCACGGCCCTCCTCATCCCGGGCCAGTGGAACCAGGCGGCACTGTTCCCGGGTCTTCACCATTCCCAGGTGCGCCCCCAACAGGTGGGTGTGGCCCAGCTGAAGAACGGTTCCTACATACCGTCGGGTCAGCAACAATACCTCTCAAAGTTCCCCCTGTTGGCGTGAACCTGATACAAAAGGTTATTCTTAATTTGGAAATATCGCCAGTCACTCACCCCCGGAAGTAGCTGTCCGTCCACCACTATCGCTTGGGCTGCGGCAGCTTTCAAATTCGGATCCCCCCACTGGGCCGTCCCGAATTGTCCCCTCAGTTGGCCCCAAACGGGGTCTCGGCTGGCCTCGAAATCGAGAAGGGGGAGGCTGGGCTACTCCTCCAGTGGTTCCCCAGGGGTCGGGTTCGGCTCCCCCTCCCGACTCCGGACCCGTAGAGTCAGGTTGGTTAACCGGTGGCGTCCCTGGCCGTACAGGCGAAGGGTCGTACCCGCTCTCTTCTTCGGCCGGCTCGTATCTTTTTTTTTTTGTTCGGTCTCCTGGTTCAGCAGGGCAATTCCAGGCAATGTGCCCCCGGGCGCCACACTCAAAACACCTCCGTTGGTCTCCATCTACCGGGGGTCATCGGTGGCGGGTCGGCCCTTCCCCAGCCGTCTCTCCACGGGTTTGCGGTCCCTTGGCCTTGCCGACTGTCGGTTTAGAGTAAATTGTACTGCAAGGTTGCTATATGTGTAGGCTATGCCATATGTATTGGCTAATATGCAGCTATGGTTTTTAAATTTCCATTCAGCAGACATGACACACACACTTCTTTCTATATACATGCTTTTATTTGGGTTTCTGTGCAAAGTATATGATTGAAATGTTTCTTTAAGCCTGCAGCTAGTTACTTGAAATGAGATATATAATCATGCCAAAACATGACTCAAAAATGTAATTCACTGACAGAGAGAGCACTAGCTAATGAAACACATGTTGTATCGGGTGAATGGTGGCAATTATTGTGATGAACAAAAGGAGTCTGCTCATACTGAACGTTGATCATAAGGTTTATTCAAACCACAAGATTACAGCAGTAGGTACAGACCCGCGGTGTCCGGAGAACGGCTCCCCGATTGCTATGGCCGTTCTAACTCTCCGCCGTTCTTCCCCCCTTTATATAGCCTTCCAAGAGTTGAATGGCTCCCTCTACTGTTCAATCCCCGTATCTTACAACCCACTTCCTGTCTGTCATATGTGGCGTCACGCTAAAACCTTCCTTCTTGATACCAAAAATCAACCTTCTTTCAGTTCCATTTAAACAACATTTAACACCATCATATTGTCAATACACTACATTCCCCCCTTTCGAGACAACCTAAACGTCTCCAAACCAAACAGAATAAGATTATAACAAGTAACAATTTATCTCATTGAGTATCTTTAACATTAAACCAAAACATTCTTCTCTAGAGCGTAAATTCCTTTCTATGCAAAACTGTTTATGGAGGTGGGAATACATTACTATGGCATATGAAGAAATCTCTATGGAGTGTAAGAGCGAAAAACTGTCTGGCAGCCATCCATCCATATCAATCAAGACAGTAAAATTCTCCACGGTCCCTCTGCCCCAGGCAACCACCGTCGGTACTCCAGATAACCTCATTAACCATGTAAATGCATTTGAAACTATGATGCAATTAAATACACATGTAAGCCCTGCAAACAAAATCCTATCCATAAACATCCATACGCGCTGGTCAACCCATTGGACCGGACAATGAAACTCTCCTTCCTAGCCTCTCTGTCCCTAAACATTCACCGAAATAAACAAAAACATCTAAGATCCTCACATGTATTCAATAACATCAAACATCATTCTACAAAATTAATACCTGAGACTATTACACAATTATGTATTACACATGTCTATATTTCATTGCAAACACTGGAATGTAGTCCACACACTTCATCTCCTGTAGTCTTGACTTCCAATGGATTGTTGATGATGAAATTGGGCCACACCCTCCTTGTTTCATCTCCTCCAGTCATATTGTCCCTTCATATTGTCTTTGTTTGAGTATTTCAATCTCCATATGTTCTCCCACATGCTTCTGGAATGAAAAGAAAAGAAACGACCAAACAGTATCCTTTGCAAAACAACCCTTTCAAATTACCTCAATTTCACCTAAGAATTTAAAAATGATATAAAATGATGTATGAATCACATAAACCTATTCCCCTTTGATTCATAAATCATACCAACATCACCCCAATGAAAAAAATTTGAAAAATCATCAAAATGATATTTATCCATCAGTAGTCCATCCATCTTCCTCCAGATCCGAACTGTCAACACCGGCATCTGAGTGTTGTCTCCAGGAATCACTCTCAACCTATCTCAATATCAAAGCTTTCTCAAAGGTCAGTAACAAATTACAAACATCACACAGTGTTATCAAAGCTGAAACTAAAATCGACCCATCACCCCCTACTGGCCTAATTGATCTTGCAACCAAATCTTCTCAGATCTCCCCAAACACATCCTTATAATGCATCTATAACCCCAACTATCTGGACTCAAAGTATAACTAATATTTATCAATATGATCTTCCCAAATGTTACACCATACCATGAATAAAGTCCCCCATTCTCCCTTAGATTCATCCTTCAATGATAGGCTTGAAGACTATGACATGCCCCTTTTCATCCTATTTTGAACTCTAGTTTCAAATTGATCTGTGTTCGGTGCTACTTCCTCTTTTAATAACAAAAGCCTCCTATGGAAGCTTCAACGTTGACATGTAACCAAATCCTGTCCATCCATAATGTAAGAATATATATTTTATCATCACAAACCCACCAAATATCTCTAAAATTGTCCATAGTCACATTGTCGGACAAAAGCCAATTGTTTAACCATCAAAGTCCTGCTCTTCTTACTCCCCTGGTATATTAAAAATTACATTATATTTGTCATCCTCTAACCTTATGTTCATGTCATCCAAAGTTATCCATATAACATCCCAATCTAATCTTCCCATAAACATACCCTTTACCTGATATGTTTTATTAGAACAAAAACAACTTTTAGCCCTCAATGTTTCACCTGAATACTTCAGGGGGTTCCGTTGTTACCTGATTTTCCTTTCCCATTTAACAATTCCCTAGGGTAATTCATTTAACCAAGAACAATTAAACCTAGGCTTAAATCACTGTTCTGACAACGACATTATTTTATCTGTCAATGACTGTTGCCAATACCACAGTCATGACAAAGCATAAGACTGACCCATACCTGACAGAGACTGCAACCGTCTAACATGTTTGGGATGGAATTCTCAACAGACATGGACCCTCAAGATTCCTCACTGATCTTACAGAATGAGTTAATCTATCTCTAATTTCCACAACAGAAGAACGAGCGGTACTGATCAGATACCTCTCTGTCTGTCATCAAAATCAAAGACCTCATCCTGTCCTCCATGATGAATCTATATTCTCTCTACTACTATCTGTTCTCCTATTTTAACCCTATTCGTACTATCATTGACAGCACTCTCCATCCGTAACATAACCCATGAGTCTAAAATTCCCCATTTAATTTCAGAAAAGTTGTTGTCGATGTCATACTCCCCCTCTTTGCTATTGCCATCGTATCACTAATCCCTTCCAAAGTTACCATTAAAGTAGTTGACTTAATTGCTGTATCAACCCTAATTACTTCTAGTGGAAAAGTTCCCATTATCTTCTGTGTCTTATCTACTGTTGGAGTGACTGTAATCTACTCTTCCTGAACTCCTTTGGTGACTGTGGAGGCTACAAACCTTAACTGCTCTTCCATTATAAGCGTTACTTTATGAATTACATAGCCCTTTAACCAATAATTCCTAACGGAACAACTCAATGCTTGCACTAGATAAGTATACATATATTCTCCTGCCCTTTCTCTGTAACATTACGCAACATAAGTGAACAGTCACTCCTAACCTCTTCCACTTCATGTCGTTGTACAAACTATCCCTCCTTTGACTAGGTGCAACAGCTTCTACTCCTGGTCCTGGATAACAATACTTATTCTCCATAATTATCTCTCCATATGGGAGGAACGTCCCCATCCTAAACCCTAATAAGTATTTTTCCTAACATTGGTGCTGTATTGATTCCCTTATAATCAAATGCAATGTATTTATGACTTTAATAACTATCAATGTTGAAAGAGTTAAATTGCTTCTCCCCTGTTGTTCTAATAAACTGAAGTGTTAATGTCCTTAGTTACTCCTAGCCCAGTTTTCCCCCTAAGACTTTGAACTCTTTACTTGTACTTCCATCTATCCCCACTAGTGTCATTTTTCCCCCAAATCTCAGTCCTTTCTCTAAATCCCTGACTTTCAAACCTTTGATTACACAAAATACACCATAATTACCTTTGATCTCCCTACTCTAAAGTGATCATTCATTACTGTTCTCTCTCTCTTACTACAACCTTAAAACTTAGCTTACTGTCTCAGAGTTCCTTCAACCCCAATCTACTCCTAACTTATTTTAAATCTAATCTTTTCTCTCATAACATTTACAACTTTTCCCTGATTTTCACAAAATCCCCTACCACCAAAATTTGTAGAATATGCTGATTGGGAAAGTTCCCCACCTGCTTCTGACTCATTACACACAGACTTGTAAAACGACTAAACACCTTTAGCCTAGCCTGAAATCCCTTAGTGTAAGAATGTAACCCAGAATAATAGTCACTTTTTAACTTTTCAGACAGATTGTCTTAATAGACAGTCGTCTAGTGTACATTTTTATTGTACAATTCAATTCAAACCATGCATCTCTTCCCAACACTGCCATAACAGCATCTTCTAATATTAGTACCTTAAGAGTAAAGTAACTTTGTTTTACTACCCTCAAATCCCTAATTAGTTATCAATTAGTGAGATGTTTAACCTCTTTAGGCTGAACACAGATAAGTTTTCCCTATTCACTATCACTTCCAATGGTCGGGTTGTTTTTACTTCCAATTGTTAGCTATTTTCTCTTCTTCTCTAATCGATTCTCTCAGCGGACACCCCTTCTGTCTCTTCTAGAACAGGTGATCTTCACTTGCTCCTTCATTTTCCTCTGTTGTTTTCTCCTGGCGCATTTCCATCCCAGGTAAAGTCTGAGAGTTGCTGGAAGTGTAGCCGAAATCTTCCTCCTCCTAAGTCTTCTCATCCTCTTCCTCTCATTCTGTGTCTGTCCAGAAACTGATTGTGGATATGGAACATCTGGTACCCCCCCTTGGCTGGTACAATTACATTTGATATTGTTCAGTTGAAGCTGTAACCGTGATTGTTGATTTGGTTCATTCTGATTCTTCATAACCAAAACTTATTTTCTCCACCCGTTGTATCGATTGAGTTTTCAGAGTTTCTTCTTCTCCAATTCTTGGGATCCTCTCAGCAGTTTCTCCTCTTCTGTATCTTCAACTGTGTTACTTCTAAACTATTTGCTTTATCCAGGCATGATAAGCATCGGTCTATATCTCTATTTCTTCTTTGCCAGTCATTGTAGGATAAAATCCTCGAACATAAAGCACCTTTAATCTCCAAATCTTCATCGCTTTCTTCATCAGAACTCGAATCTCTTGTCTCCTTCTTCGTTCAACTTTCATCAGAGATCAAATCTCGTGTATCCTTCTTCGTTTCTCTCTGCCAACTTCCTTCTGATCACAGAGTCATATCCACCCAGACCTCTCTCTAATCACTCTCATCTTCATCATCCTCATCTTCTTTAAGTTCCCAGACATCTCGGTTTTCCTTCCTTCTGGAGTTTTGGATTCATCTTCATCGTCGTTTGTGCTTGTATTCGTCCTTCATCTCGATGCCATAATCACCCTGCTAGATGATCACTGGAAAGCTTCCTTCTCGTAAGGTGGGTGTCTTTTGCTGAATCCGTATGTGAGAAAGGTGTACTAACATCTGCCATTAGTTTCTCCTAACACATCAACCCTTTTATATTCCTTTTATTGTGAACTATCTTATTTTAGACTGTATAGCCTAAGACTTAAATTATTAATATAACCCTAACAACCCCCCAAAAAAATCAAATAAAATCAAATATGAATATTAAAAAAATTCAATTAAATGCCTTATTCAAAAACCCTTTAATTAAAAATTAAAAACCAATTAAAAACTCAATTAAAAATTATGAATAATTTAAAACCAATTTTTTATTCCTATATCACCAATTTATTTTACAATTACATTTAAGTCATTTCGAGACGCTCTTATCCAGAGCGACTTACAGTTAGTGAACACATATATTTTTTTATACTGGCCCCCCATGGGAATCAAACCCACAACCCTGGCATTGCAAACGCCATGCTCTATCAACTGAGCTACATCCCTGCCGGCCATTCCCTCCCCTACCCTGGACGACGCTGGGAATTGTGCACCGCCCATGAGTCTCCCGGTCGCGCGGCTGCGACAGAGCCTCTAGTGGATCTCTAGTGGCACAGTTAGCATGCGATGCAGTGCTTAGACCACTGCGCCACTCAGGAGCTAGATTTATTCAATTAGTGTTGGCTATCTAACCACAACCCATCAACTGCAAGTAAATGCAAGTTAGTCATCTTCAGACTAAAATACCCATAAACAAAGCCTGTAACTCCAATAAGTATTATTATAAATTCCATTGTTTAATATGCACCCAAGTATCTTAATTGCCGAATAATGTCAGTACCTGATTCCCAACCCAATTCCAATCAAACCCCAGTTATGCACAGAGCCTCAAAATGCAATTTTTAATGAAATAGTATTTGCCAAGCCTATGTAAAATTGTCTTAACATCACATATTTTGTTAGGATGATTTGGTGCACTAGCCTGATCTGATCCTCTCGTCTGCCTCTGCCTCGTCACACCTTGTCACGTCACGCACACGTTAGCCCTCCTCTCTCCTGTCGTATCGTATCGTATTGCTCCACTCATATGACAGGAAAAAAAAACAGAGACACAGAATAACATCTTAGTAGTTAATGCAATCCCTGAGTTATTTCAACCATTCAATATTCGATTTCGTTCTACATTATTCACTCTAAGACTAAAATCAGAACTAAATAGATCGCTCAAAAACATTATTTTATTTTATTTTAACAAAACATTTTTATTTTTTAATCCGTCATTTAATTCAATGCATTATTCTTCGCCAACATATATTTAATTTATCAATTCAATAGGACACACCACAAGTTTCATCTTTAACCATCTTTAAACTAGAATACTGTAAGCAAAATCTCTCTGTCTGTGTGTTTCTCCGTCTTCCCTGCAGCCCCAGATGGGACCTATGACCCTAACCAACCATTTTGTTTTGTAGGCTGAGCACAACCGCATGTCGTAGATTTACCCCGTAAAATCAGCGCATCGCACATCCACCTAAGCCCATGCTTACCATACCATAGCATCCGATAGCATTACGCCACAGCTTCACTATTTTATACCTTATACTCACAAAATTACACATAACAGAGCTCACATTTGCGTAGAACTTTCAGTTCCACCACATACAAACAAGTTTAAGAGGCTTAAATCCATCGCAGTGGACCTCTAAGGTTGAAGTTATCATGTAGCACGCAACACAATTAGCATTTAGCAATTAGCATTAGCCTTTAGCTAACTGCGGCCTACAACATGTAACAATACCCAGCATTGCGTCTTTAATTGATTACTGTTTCCGCTTTGCCCTAAATTTATTCTGCCGTGGGTATGGCTATTTCAGTGAGCGATCCCCCCCAATGCACCATATCCCGCCGAACAGAAGTTGAGTAGCCATCCCCAAAGAAATGTCCCACCAACCCCCCAGTCCCAGACTGAACCTGAACACTCCTAATGCATGTCCAGGATTTTGGCCCACCCTGGTGGTCGCCCCGTCAGCCACGAGGGCTTATCTCCAAACCTGTAAATGCTCTAAAAATTGTATACATATCTTGGCCCCGACTGTTTTGACTTACTATTCAAGCAACACATCTCTATAAACAATCCCTTAAACTCTAACCACTTTTGCGCTATTTTTAAAATTTGTATAATGGATTAGCCAGAATCCCAGTCATCAGCAAAAACACCCACCTGGAGGCACGGCCATAAGGAAGGTACATTCCTCCAGTGTACACAAGCAGTAACAAAACCAACAACTTGAGCTGCGCTAAGTCGGATCATGACTACCAGCAGACCGGGTTAGCTTGAGTTAGCTTGGCGACTCCAAATGCAGCAAAGAAGGATTGCATAACCCTCCTGGCAAGCTCGGCCATTTGTCGTATACGGGTGAATGGTGGTAATTATTGCCGACGAACAAAAGGAGTCTGCTCATACTGAACGCTGATCAGCGGTTTATTTAAAACCACAAGATTACGGCATAGGTACAGACCCGCAGTGTCCGGAGAATCGCTCCCCGATTAAGCTAAGTGGCCTGCCCTAACTCTCCGCCTGCTTCTTTCCCCTTTATATAGCTCTTCCAAGAGTTGAATGGCTCCCTCACTGTTCAATCCCCTGTATCTTACAACCCACCTCCCTGTTGTCATATGGCGCGCCACGCTAAAACCTTCCTTCTTGATACCAAAATTCAACCTTCTTTTCAGTTCCATTTGAAACAACATTTAACACCATCATATTGTCAATACACTACACACACATTGACATGTACAGTAGCTGGCTAGGCTATTCAAACTGTAACATTGACTAGCTTTCAATACATTTGATAAATGGTCCATGGAGTTACCTCTTCATTCTATCAAGACAATTCGTATTGCATGCTGGATATTTCAAGTGCACTCGAAACATTATATTTATCTTATTTCAGTCTTAGGGAGCTAGATATATGTTTCTCTTCATCAAACAGCAGTTTTCACAAGAGGCTGTAGTTACATCGTAGACAGAAGCAGGCCATTGGCTGCCTCCATCACCAGGGATATGTACGGGACCTCTGATTGGTTCCGAGTTTAGGAGTTCGGCAATGTTGCATGAGCAGTTGAAATATATTTTTTATGAGAAAATGTGCAAGAATTGAAGGTGACAACAAATGTTATAGTCATAACAATATTTTACTGTCGTATACAAAAAATTATGTTCTTCCTCGACTGGGATCAATTAATTTAACTATTTTCGGCATCTGCCCACCATTTAATAAGACAACCACACCACAGATAGAACAATGAGCCAGATATTTCACCTGATGTATAATGTGAAGCATCCGGTTGCTGTTTCCACTCACTACCAAATATGGTGATGAGAGGAAGCTCAGTGGGAGAGGAAGTAGCCAGATGGATTCTGAAGACATTCTGCTAATTTTCTCATTGATGAAACGTTTGATCTCAATACAGTTTTCTGTTTCCATAACTACAATCTGTAACAAACAGAGTGGACTACGTTTTGTAGACTTTACCCTTTGCCAAAGTTAAAAAAAAAAAATTGCATTGTGGAGTTCAAGGGCGAATTTAGTTATTGCAGACATCACAGCATAGGCGTTCCCTAAAGGAAATATGCAAATAAATGCTAGAACGGGCCAATAGGAGCTCGCTTGCACCTGCTTGGCTCTGCCCACTTCCTTGCTTGTTCTGCCCACTAGGATTAATTTGCTCCCATTGGAAACGACAGGCTCTGGTCTATCTTGGGTTAGTTATAAAAGTATTTGGCCACACAGTCCATGAAGAGCATGAGGTGTGGCTAACATTAGTCAGCTTGAGCTAGCTACGGAGTTAGCATAGGATCTCGGTAGCACAGAGTAGATCAATTTGACATTTCAAAATCGTGCACTGTGGGTAGTTTAGAAGATATCCGGAAATAAGTTAATAAATATGTAATAACGCAAAAACATAACTGTAGGTAACCCAATCCTGAAAACAAAACAAAAACATAACTGTTTGTACTTAATAGGTAACCAGATCGTGACTACAATTAAGTTACTAAGTCTTTAACCACAAAGTGTTGTTAAATTGGTGAGTAAAAACTCATGCTTCCTACCCTTTAACCTTTTGTCTGAAAATAAAATCTACATTTTACTCAACTTCGTTACCCACTCCAGTCAGCAGATGGCGATGTGGGACTTTAAGGCTATGCTGCTAGTGTGACGTATAATCTAGTGGACGGGACGCTTCTTTCAACAGCAGCAACAGTTAGTCAGACACCTTGGTAGCTTGCTAGCCAAAATAGCCCAACCAATAAAGCTCTTTAGACGCTTTCGTGTATATTAGCCACTGTGTTTTAAACCAACTTCTGTCGTCTAGTTAGTTATCCCATTTAATTTCATATTTACGGTGTTGTTGTTATTGGTCAGCTAGCTGGCTGGTTAAGTTAGCACTAGCCTAGCTAGCTAACATCCCCGACCATGAGCTCACTAAGCTACTCTCCTCCTGCTAAAGAAGAGGAGGTCTGCTGGGCAGAGAAAGAGGGTCTAGTGAAAGAGGAGGAGGAAGAGGAGGATGTTACAATACAAAAACAAGTAGAGGGTGAAGCTGTTACCGTTAAAGAAGAAGAGAAAGACGTTACAGTGAAAGAAGAGGAAGACGCGTTCAGAGTGAAAGAGGAAGAGGATGTTACAGTGAAAGAGAGCCTAGAGGAAGACCGTTAGAAAAGGGGGAGGATGTTACAGTGAAAGAAGGGGAAGACACGTTCAGAGTGAAAGAAGAGGAGGATGTTACAGTGAAAGAAGAGGAGGCTCCCGTTTTTGGAGTGAAAGAGGAGGAGGGGGAGATGACTGTCACATCGAAAAAGGAGGAGGAAGAAGAGGAGGAAACTGGATATCTGGTTCCGGTTTCCCAAAGGCATCTTAAGGCATCCAATGGTTCTAATGATGAATTTAGCAGTAAGATGGTTTTGAGAAACCGGGCCCTGATTAACACTAGTAAGTACTGTCTTAAAAACAGAGGCACGACCTCTGCAGTTGTTGAACTGATGTGTGGTGTTAAAGGGGAAATCTGCAGTTGCTACATCCATATTTGGACTTTTAAATTATTGATATATAGCCATTGATTCTTGAAGAATATAACACATGCCTCATGAGCTTAGTTCAACTGTCGTACCCCATCAGATCCCAAAATAAGCTTTTTTTACTCCAATGTTTAGAAACAATGTAAATGTAAACCAACACTGTATAGCCTCAACATGGTTAAAACTATAATGGTGATATCATGGATGGTCAGTCCTTGCATCCATAGGTCTGTCTATGATTTTGAGAGTAGTTACATTTCTCCAGTCCCATCTATCATCTTATTACCAAAACAGTGGCGGAACTGCAGCTTTGTTATTGTTTGAATTGCAGATTGGTTGATTGATTGATGTGTGGCTTTTTTTAAAGGGACATCCTAGGTTTTAAACAGCAACAAAATGGCTGCCCAGAGACTTGGTTTGGTAAACAGCTGAGGGATGGGGACTGGAGAAATAGTGTGGTGTACTCCTCAATGCCATCGGATGAATCCCGGAACATATTCCAGTCTGTGCTATTGGGAAACAGTCCTGTAGCTTACAGTTCTTAATGTCCCGTTGATAGAATAGTCTCAAACGGACCTGGTCCGGTTTATTCTCCAGTGATTTGCACATTCGCCAATAGAACAGAGGGTAGAGGTGATTTATTCACTCTAGCCTCATCATGGTGCCCCCGCGCCGGCCTCTATATCGCCTTCTTTTTGGCCTGGTCCGGGACTATCAATATGTGTTTCGCTCATTTGAAGTAGAAGTCCTCGTCCAAATCAAGGTTAGTGAAAACTGTTCTGATGTCTAGAAGCTCTTTTCGGTCATAGGAAACGATGGCGGAAACATTATGTCAAAAAAAAAGTTCTGGTCAGCGTAAAAAAACATACAAAATAGCACAATTGATCAGGAGCCCATAAAACGTCCGCTTTCCAATGCAGCGCCATTCTTAATAACATTCTTAATAACATTCTTAATAACATTAGCATGAATTAGCCTACGTGAACAAGAAGCAAAACACATTTTCAGAGTTGTGAGATAATTAACTTCTCTTTAATATAGTGTAACTTTGAAATTGTGAAATTACGTTCCTTCGAGGAAAACAGGCAGGTTTCTCGACTGATTTTTAGAAGGGATTTCGTTACTATTAGCTTAGCATTACATTTTACATTTTAGTCATTTAGCAGACGCTCTTATCCAGAGCGACTTACAGGAGCAATTAGGGTTAAGTGCCTTGCTCAAGGGCACATTTACGTCATTTAGCAGACGCTCTTATCCAGAGCGACTCACAAATTGGTGCATTCACCCTATAGCCAATTGCGTTTGACGCAGCATGACAACGCAAACGCAATTGGTCGACAGTCTGTTGGACGGGCGTTAGACGTTTGGAAAGTTTTGAAACTTTCTGGAGAAAGTTGTTCCTTGAAAAAATGTTTGTTTACCAGCCTGTTTAATTAGGATCCCGTGATGCGGTTAGCCTCAGTTAGTCCCGGGCTTGTGTCTGTTTAAATCCCTGCTGTTTGTTGCGGTTTCCATCGGCTTTACGAGCTGGCTGGAATTGTGTGGAGTACCAGCGTTAGCCTACGTTGCTACCATCATGCCGCCCAAAGTTAAAGAAGGCTGGAGTAATGGAGAGGACAGTGTTTCGCTATCACAGGTGGTAATCTATCACAGGTGGTAATCTATCACAGGTGGTAATCTATCACAGGTGGTAATCTATCACAGGTGGTAATCTATCACAGGTGCGTGATCTTTTAAATGAACAACAATATGTCTACAAGCAATTGTTACAGCAACAGGAAAATAGCTTTAAGAGCCTTGTCCAAATACTGGTGGACTCAACTAACAAAAGAAGAGACGATCTGACCAGAGAGGTTCAAGACCATAAGAACAGTTTGTAGTTCTCCCAGGGAGGGGTGGATTATTATTACAGATGACTACAAGTCCCAGTATCGGAACATCTGACCAGAGAGGTTCAAGACCTTAAATCTTATTTGTAGTTCTCCCAGGGAGAGGTGATGTCCTGAAAGAGACTTGCAACAAACTGTAAGTCACCGTGAGATGACATCTTCACTGTCTGTGAATTATTATTACAGATGCCTATCTAGAGCAGGTGTCAAACACAAGGCCAGCAGGCCCAATCCGGCCCGGGACACATTTCCATCCGGCCCGCAAAGTTATTTGGGTTGTCAATTAATTTTGGCCCGCTTCCAAACCGCCCGCGATGCTGCACTACAACTCCCAGCAAGCACTGCTAACGTGCTGCACGCCAAACATCAGTGGATTGCCACAGACACACCCCTCCTCCCAGATCCACACACAGACCAACACACGATCCAGCCAGTGCACTGTATCACATCACTAATGCTATCTACCAGAACGAAAGTTTTAAACATGTTGTAGGATAAATGTCCGTGCCAAGTTTTCAGTTCCAACAGGACATTGCTGTAGCCTACAGAAAATGTCATCTTGGTTGTCAAAAAGTTATAAAGTTATGAGATAAAGGATTCACACACGGGTATAAATTACTACTGAAGGACAATATGACACACAAGCGAGCAGTGGTGTAAAGTATTTAAGTAAAAATACTTTTAAGTACTACTTAAGTCGTTTTTTGGGGTATCTGTACTTTACTATTTATATATTGGACAACTTTTACTTTTACTTCACTACATTCCTAAATAAAATGATGTACTCCATACATTTTCCCTCACAACCAAAAGTACTCCCCCTCCTACATTTCCAAAGCTTAGCAGGACAGGAAAATGGTCCAATTCATGCACTTATCAAGAGAACATCCCTGGTCATCCCTACTGCCTCTGATCTGGCGGACTCACTAAAACACACATGCTTAATTTGTAAATGATGTCTGAGTGTTGGAGTGTGCCCCTGGCTTTCCAAAAACTAAAATAAAACTAAAATGGTGCCGTCTGGTTTGCTTAATATAAGGAATTTGGAATACGTTTTACTTTGACTTTTGTCCTTCAGTATATTTTAAACCAAATACTTTGACTTTTGTCCTTAAGTATATTTTAAACCAAATACTTTGACTTTTGTCCTTAAGTATATTTTAAACCAAATACTTTGACTTTTGTCCTTAAGTATATTTTAAACCAAATACTTTGACTTTTGTCCTTAAGTATATTTTAAACCAAATACTTTACTTTTGTCCTTATATATTTTAAACCAAATACTTTTACTTTTGTCCTTAAGTAGTGTTTTACTGGGTGACTTACACTTTTACTTGAGTAATTTTCTATGAAGGAATCTTTACTTTTACTCAAGTGTGACAATTGGTTACTTTTTCCAGCACTGCAAGCGAGTATAAATGAGTCAAAAGTTGAGTCATCTACTTTATGAAATTACAGCCTGTTGTGTTCGCATCGGTGAATTCAACTTCAGTTGCGCTGCTTTCGTGTGTCCCGTTTATAGCGGTCAGCGAAGGGAAAGTCCTAGGCTACTGGAAATGTTTCAGTCTGGCTTCGGTTGTTAAAGCTTGACAATGAATAACCAGAAAACTCAACTTTCTACAAAACACCGTGCAAAGGAGAAACATGTAGGCCTGTTACAGCAACATTTGAGCAGTAATCTAGACTCGACTACAAGACATTTTGACTGACACCACACAGCAATGCAATATTATTGTTTTAATATTTTTTAATGGTTTATACAGCATCCTATGTACATAAGTGGACATTGTAAAGGACCATATTTTTTCAAATAAATCCAATGGCCAGTTTGGGTCGCATTTGTAGGTCTATGCACGTTTCTCTACCATAAGCCGCCTCCAACGTCGTTTTTAGAGAATTTTGGCAGTACGTCCAAACCGGCCTCACAACCGCAGACCATCTCAGGACCTCCACATCCAGCTTTACTCAGGACCTCCACATCCAGCTTTCCCCCCTCTGGGATCGGACAGCTGGACAGACCATCTCAGGACCTCCACATCCAGCTTTTCCCCCTCTGGGATCGTCTGAGACATCCACCCGGACAGACCATCTCAGGACCTCCACATCCAGCTTTTCCCCCTCTGGGGATCGTCTGAGACATCCACCCGGACAGACCATCTCAGGACCTCCACATCCAGCTTTTCCCCCTCTGGGGATCGTCTGAGACATCCACCCGGACAGACCATCTCAGGATCATCTCCACATCCAGCTTTTCCCCCTCTGGGATCGTCTGAGACATCCACCCGGACAGACCATCTCAGGACCTCCACATCCAGCTTTTCCCCCTCTGGGATCGTCTGAGACATCCACCCGGACAGACCATCTCAGGACCTCCACATCCAGCTTTTCCCCTCTGGGATCGTCTGAGACATCCACCCGGACAGACCATCTCAGGACCTCCACATCCGGCTTTTCCCCCTCTGGGATCGTCTGGGACATCCACCCGGACAGACCATCTCAGGACCTCCACATCCAGCTTTTCCCCCTCTGGGGATCGTCTGAGACATCCACCCGGACAGCTGATGAAACAACCGCAGACCATCTCAGGACCTCCACATCCAGCTTTTCCCCCTCTGGGATCGTCTGAGACATCCACCCGGACAGCTGATGAAACTGTGGGTTTGCACAACCCAAGAAGGGTCACCAGGGTCTTGACCTGACTGCAGTTCGGCGCCGTAACCGACTTCATTTTGGCAAAATGCTCACCTTCGATGGCCACTGGCACGCTTGAGAAGTGTGTTCTTCACGGATGAATCCCGGTTTCAACGGTAACGGGCAGATGGAACACCGCGCAGTATGGCGTCGTGTGGGTGAGCGGTTTGCTGATGTCAACGTCGTGAACACAGTGCCCCATGGTGGCGGTGGGGTTATGGTATGGGCAGGCAGGCATTAGCTACGGACAACGAACACAATTGCATTTGATCAATGGCAATTTGAATGCACAGAGATACCGTGATGAGATCCTGAGGCCCATTATCGTGCCGATTCATCCGCTGCCATCACCACAATTCCTGGAAGCTGAAAATGTCCCAGTTCTTCCATGGCCTGCATACTCACCAGACATGTCACCCATTGAGCATGTTTGGGATGCTCTGGATCGTATATGACATCGTGTTCCAGTTCACAACCAATATCCAGCAAACAGAAAGGGTCGTATATTGGTGACCAAAAGTCGTCTGGCACACTGCTTAGGGTTTCAGCAACTGTAATAACTTATTTATAGCCTAAAATCATCAACTTTACTACTGTTAAAAAATAAGACTAAATATCACTGT
This sequence comes from Coregonus clupeaformis, assembly GCF_020615455.1. Taxonomy (NCBI): domain Eukaryota; kingdom Metazoa; phylum Chordata; class Actinopteri; order Salmoniformes; family Salmonidae; genus Coregonus; species Coregonus clupeaformis. The sequence goes on along the minus strand of NW_025533900.1, from coordinate 338,864 downwards.
TTATCACTGACTGTCATATTAAGACAAGTGTCAAATACGTTTTTAAAAGTATTAAAACATTCATTACAGACTTAAATTGTTGTACAATATCATGGGCATTACCTTGCTGTTGTGGGCCTTTAACCAGCTGTCTGACTTTGTTGTTCACACAGGAGAGAGACGTGACTATTGTGGATCCTCTGGGGAGCCTCAACAACATCATGAAGCTGAGGAGTCAGAGAAGAGTCTCTCCACATCAGAACACCTCAAGAAACACCAGCAGAGACCCACAGGGAAGAAATCTCACTGCTGCTCTGACTGTGGGAAGAGTTATTCAAGATCAGATTCACTAAAACTACACCTAAGAATTCACACAGGAGAGAATTCTCACTGCTGCTCTGACTGTGGGAAGAGATTCACCTCTTCAGCAGACCTTAAAAAACATCTGAGAATCCATACAGGAGAGAAACCTTATAGCTGTGATCAATGTGGGAAGAGTTTTACTCATTCAAGTAATCTGAAAGCACACCAGAGAATACACACTGCAGAGAAACCTTATAGCTGTGATCAATGTGGGAAGAGTTTTTCTAAATCTAGCTATCTGACTATACACCAGAGAACACACACAGGAGAGAAACCTCACCACTGCTTTGACTGCGGAAAGAGTTACTCAAGATCAGATTCACTAAAAATACACCAGAGAATTCACACTGGAGAAAAACCTTACAGCTGTGATCAGTGTGGGAAGAGTTTTAATGATACAAGTAGCCTGAAAACACACCAGAGAATTCACACTGGAGAGAAACCTTATGACTGTGATCAGTGTGGGAAGAGTTTTAATGATACAAGTAGCCTGAAAACACACCAGAGAATTCACACTGGAGAGAAACCTTATGACTGTAATCAGTGTGGGAAGAGTTTTAATGATACAAGTAGCCTGAAAACACACCAGAGAATTCACACTGGAGAGAAACCTTATGACTGTAATCAGTGTGGGAAGAGTTTTAATATACAAGTAGCCAACACACCAGAGAATTCACACTGGAGAGAAACCTTATAGCTGCTCTGACTGTGGGAAGACCTTTTCACAATCATCTACATTGCAATCACACCAGAGAATTCACACAGGAGAGAAACCTTATAGCTGCTCTGACTGTGGGAAGACCTTTTCACAATCATCTACATTGCAATCACACCAGAGAATTCACACAGGAGAGAAACCTTACAGCTGTGATCAATGTGGGAGGAGTTTTGTTACTTCTAACCAGCTGACTATACACCAGCGAACACACACCGGAGAGAAACCTTACCACTGCTCTGACTGTGGAAAGAGATACTCTGGTAAAATATCTCTGATTATACATCAGAAAATACATACATGAAGGAGTTGTTACATGATATCAATGAAATAATGTCACAATGTGGAACCCTTAAATGTTTGCCCCCTGTTCTATTGATTTCAGCGTGATATGGATATTAGCCTCGTCAGGGGAGTTGAAAATGTACTATTTATGTGATCAACAAAATGTGATTAACAAAAACTGGTGTTGCGTTACACTTACCGCGTTGCCGATCCACTTGAATCAAAATGCAACACTTCAAAATGTAGCTAGCTGTTTTTTTTAACAAATTGTCGTGGTTTCAACAACTTTACAACAACTTCATTTCAACGTACTTGCAGCCTATAAACATGGACGCAGTATAAAAAATTGGTATATGAACTGTTTTATTAACAATCTTACATCACTCCAGTATTTCTTTACAACATTCAAGTGCTAATTGTCTTTATTCCACTACTGAAGAAGCATGACTCAAATCACCTACTCATATTTCAAACGTCCAGCCTAACAAAATATACCTTTTTAATTATTCCATGCCTCACCATTAAGTGAATTATTGCCAATAGATATTAACAAAGGGGTGTACATTCGATTTTTATATTTAATATTTCATAATACTTAAATGTAATGTAACATTTAGACATCATAATTATTTATGCAACTAACTTACAATTTCTGTACAATTATATTGTTTACAAACAGTGTAGTAAAACCAGTTTATATTTTGGCCTGGATATTACATCATATTCTTACTGTTTTAACCAATGTTATTTTCTTAGATGCTCTTTAGTCTTTCAGCTTTTATTGATATTCTTTAGTTTTTTATCCACTTGTGTTTGTTGTCTAGTAAATATTTATGTTTTTATTTTCATCGTTTTTATTAGTTTTTTCTTCTTCTGTTAAGCCATTGTGTTGCATCCATGTCTGAAATGTGCTTTATAAATAAAGCTTTGATTTGATTTGAACATATTGTCAAAACAAATTAATCCAATGAACGGACCAATCAATAGACTCTTGCAAAACCAATGAACAAAATAAAAATTGTGCACGGTATGTACGTTTATTATCTCTTTTCAAACAGTCCGGTACATTTTTGTTGAAAATAAAAAATGTTGAAATCAACAATAAGTCAAAGAGAGAGAGAGAGAGAGAACAGATTTAGAGGGATTATACGTAAATTCACACAGGACACCAGATAAGACCCACAGGAGAGAAACCTTACCACTGCTCTCTCTCTCTGGCTGTAGAAGTGTTCTTCCTAACCAGTCCCTCAACAGCTCTCTGGCTGTAGAAGTGTTCTTCCTAACCAGTCCCTCAACACCCTGCGAGTTCTGGCTGTAGTTCTTCCTAACCAGTCCCTCAACACCTCTCTGGCTGTAGAAGTGTTCTTCCTAACCAGTCCCTCAACACCTCTCTGACTGATTCCTAACCAGTCCTCAACAGCTCTCTGGCTGTAGAAGTGTTCTTCCTAACCAGTCCCTCAACACCTCTGGCTGTAGAAGTTCTTCCTAACCAGTCCCTCAAAACTTTGGCTGTAGAAGTGTTCTTCCTAACCAGTCCCTCAACAGCTCTCTGGCTGTGAAAGTCCCGGCTGTAATGTTCTTCTCCAGTCCCTCAACAGCTCTCTGGCTGAGCTCCACCCTCACTGGGTCTTCAGAGGAGAGGAAGGCTGAGGAGGGATGGAAGGATGAATGGATCAATCTGATTACAGATTACTTTTAGATTACAAGAGGCACAGGTTAGTACCACAGCCATAAAATCAGATTTAACCGTAACCACACTGCTAACCCTAATGCCTAAACCTTACCTTAAATAACCCTAACCTTAACCACACTGCTAACCCTAATGCCTAAACCTTACCTTAAATAACCCTAACCGTAACCACACTGCTAACCCAAATGCCTAAACCTTACCTTAAATAACCCTAACCTTAACCACACTGCTAACCCTAATGCCTAAACCTTACCTTAAATAACCCTAACCGTAACCACACTGCTAACCCAAATGCCTAAACCTTACCTTAAATAACCCTAACCTTAACCACACTGCTAACCCTAATGCCTAAACCTTACCTTAAATAACCCTAACCTTAACCACACTGCTAACCCTAATGCCTAAACCTTACCTTAAATAACCCTAACCGTAACCACACTGCTAACCCTAATGCCTAAACCTTACCTTAAATAACCCTAACCGTAACCACACTGCTAACCCTAATGCCTAAACCTTACCTTAAATAACCCTAACCTTAACCACACTGCTAACCCTAATGCCTAAACCTTACCTTAAATAACCCTAACCTTAACCACACTGCTAACCCTAATGCCTAAACCCTACACTAAATAACCCTAACCTTAACCACACTGCTAACCCTAATGCCTAAACCTTGCCTTAAATAACCCTAACCGTAACCACACTGCTAACCCTAATGCCTAAACCTTACCTTAAATAACCCTAACCTTAACCACACTGCTAACCCTAATGCCTAAACCTTACCTTAAATAACCCTAACCGTAACCACACTGCTAACCCTAATGCCTAAACCTTACCTTAAATAACCCTAACCGTAACCACACTGCTAACCCTAATGCCTAAACCTTACCTTAAATAACCCTAACCTTAACCACACTGCTAACCCTAATGCCTAAACCTTACCTTAAATAACCCTAACCTTAACCACACTGCTAACCCTAATGCCTAAACCTTACCTTAAATAACCCTAACCTTAACCACACTGCTAACCCTAATGCCTAAACCTTACCTTAAATAACCCTAACCTTAACCACACTGCTAACCCTAATGCCTAAACCTTACCTTAAATAACCCTAACCTTAACCACACTGCTAACCCTAATGCCTAAACCTTACCCTAAATAACCCTAACCGTAACCACACTGCTAACCCTAATGCCTAAACCTACCTTAAATAACCCTAACCTTAACCACACTGCTAACCCTAATGCCTAAACCTTACCTTAAATAACCCTAACCGTAACCACACTGCTAACCCTAATGCCTAAACCTTACCTTAAATAACCCTAACCTTAACCACACTGCTAACCCTAATGCCTAAACCTTACCTTAAATAACCCTAACCGTAACCACACATGCTAACCCTAATGCCTAAACCTTACCTTAAATAACCCTAACCTTAACCACACTGCTAACCCTAATGCCTAAACCTTACCTTTAAATAACCCTAACCGTAACCACACTGCTAACCCTAATGCCTAAACCTTACGCTTAAATAACCCTAACCTAACCACACTGCTAACCCTAATGCCTAAACCTTACCTTAAATAACCCTAACCTAACCACACTGCTAACCCTAATGCCTAAACCTTACCTTAAATAACCCTAACCTTAACCACACTGCTAACCCTAATGCCTAAACCTTACCTTAAATAACCCTAACCGTAACCACACTGCTAACCCTAATGCCTAAACCTTACCCTAAATAACCTAACCTTAACCACACTGCTAACCCTAATGCCTAAACCTTACCTTAAATAACCCTAACCTTAACCACACTGCTAACCCTAATGCCTAAACCTTACCTTAAATAACCCTAACCGTAACCACACTGCTAACCCTAATGCCTAACCCTTACCTTAAATAACCCTAACCTTAACCACACTGCTAACCCTAATGCCTAACCCTAACCTTAACCACACTGCTAACCCTAATGCCTAAACCTTACCTTAAATAACCCTAACCTTAACCACACTGCTAACCCTAATGCCTAAACCTTACCTTAAATAACCCTAACCGTAACCACACTGCTAACCCTAATGCCTAAACCTTACCTTAAATAACCCTAACCTTAACCACACTGCTAACCCTAATGCCTAAACCTTACCTTAAATAACCCTAACCGTAACCACACTGCTAACCCTAATGCCTAAACCTTGCACCCTAAATAACCCTAACCTTAACCACACTGCTAACCCTAATGCCTAAACCTTTACCAAAATAACCCTAACCTTAACCACACTGCTAACCCAAATGCCTAAACCTTACATTAAATAACCCTAACCTTAACCACACTCTCCGCTAACCCTAATGCCCAAACTCCCATCAACAATCCTCTAACCGTAACCACACTGCTAACCCTAATGCCTAAACCTTCTAATGCCTAACCTTAACCACACTGCTAACCCTAATGCCTAAACCTACCTACTTAACCTAAACCCTCAACCAAATAGGTAACCTACCTACACTGCTAACCCTAATGCCTAAACCTTACTTAAATAACCCTAACCTTAACCACACTGCTAATCCTAATGCCTAAACCTTACCTTAAATAACCCTAACCTTAACCACACTGCTAACCCTAATGCCTAAACCTTACCTTAAATAACCCTAACCGTAACCACACTGCTAACCCTAATGCCTAAACCTTACCTTAAATAACCCTAACCTTAACCACACTGCTAACCCTAATGCCTAAACCTTACCTTAAATAACCCTAACCTTAACCACACTGCTAACCCTAATGCCTAAACCTTACCTTAAATAACCCTAACCTTAACCACACTGCTAACCCTAATGCCTAAACCTTACCTTAAATAACCCTAACCTTAACCACACTGCTAACCCTAATGCCTAAACCTTTACCTTAAATAACCCTAACCGTAACCACACTGCTAACCCTAATGCCTAAACCTTACCGCAAATAACCCTAACCGTAACCACACTGCTAACCCTAATGCCTAAACCTTACCTTAAATAACCCTAACCGTAACCACACTGCTAACCCTAATGCCTAAACCTTACCTTAAATAACCCTAACCGTAACCACACTGCTAACCCTAATGCCTAAACCTTACCTCAAATAACCCTAACCTTAACCACACTGCTAACCCTAATGCCTAAACTTACCTTAAATAACCTAACCTTAACCACACTGCTAACCCTAATGCCTAAACCTTACCTTAAATAACCTAACCTTAACCACACTGCTAACCCTAGTCTAAACCCTTGCACCAAATACTACCTAACCACACTGCTACCTAATGCCTAAGCCTTGCCGCAAATAGCCTAACCTTAACCACACTGCTAACCCTATCCTAAACTTTTAGCCTAACCTTTAACCACACTGCTACCCTATGCCTACCTTGCCTAAATGTAGCCTTAACCACCTTAGTGCTCTTGCGCCAAATAGCCCTCAACCTACCACACTGCTAACCCTTGCCTAAGCTTGCAGCCAAATAACCTAACCGTAACCACACTGCTAACCCTAATGCCTAAACCTTACCTTAAATAACCCTAACCTTAACCACACTGCTAACCCTAATGCCTAAACCTTACCTTAAATAACCCTAACCGTAACCACACTGCTAACCCTAATGCCTAAACCTTACCTTAAATAACCCTAACCGTAACCACACTGCTAACCCTAATGCCTAAACCTTACCTTAAATAACCCTAACCTTAACCACACTGCTAACCCTAATGCCTAAACCTTACCTTAAATAACCCTAACCTTAACCACACTGCTAACCCTAATGCCTAAACCTTACCTTAAATAACCCTAACCTTAACCACACTGCTAACCCTAATGCCTAAACCTTACCTTAAATAACCCTAACCTTAACCACACTGCTAACCCTAATGCCTAAACCTTACAGCCAAATAACCCTAACCTTAACCACACTGCTAACCCTAATGCCTAAACCTTACCTTAAATAACCCTAACCGTAACCACACTGCTAACCCTAATGCCTAAACCTTACCTTAAATAACCCTAACCTTAACCACACTGCTAACCCTAATGCCTAAACCTTGCAGCCTAAATAACCCTAACCGTAACCACACTGCTAACCCTAATGCCTAAACCTTACCTTAAATAACCCTAACCGTAACCACACTGCTAACCCTAATGCTAACCCTTACCTTAAATAACCCTAACTATACCACACTGCTAACCCTAATGCCTCAAACCTTACCTAAATAACCTAACCTTAACCACACTGCTAACCTAATGCCTAAACCTTACCTTAAATAACCCTAACCTTAACCACACTGCTAACCCTAATGCCTAACTCTTACCTTAAATAACCCTAACCTTAACCACACTGCTAATCCTAATGCCTAACCCTAATCTTAACCACACTGCTAACCCTAATGCCTAACCCTTACCTAAATAACCCTAACCTTAACCACACTGCTAACCATAATGCCTAACTCTTACCTTAAATAACCCTAACCTTAACCACACTGCTAACCCTAATGCCTAACTCTTACCTTAAATAACCCTAACCTTAACCACACTGCTAACCATAATGCCTAACTCTTACCTTAAATAACCCTAACCTTAACCACACTGCTAACCATAATGCCTAACTCTTACCTTAAATAACCCTAACCTTAACCCAAATGCTAACTCTAATCTTAAATAACTCAAATGTTGACTGCAGGGAAAAATAAACTATTGCAGCAGCTGCCCATGGGAGATAGGAGGAACTCAAATGGTTCTGTTCCAAAACGTTTCTTAGTCGGAAATAAAACGGTGTAACGTATTACATGTCGTAGCCTCCCCAACCCTGCCTGTATCTAACCATCCGGACAGTCTTGGAGGTAGTGAGGTGGTGTGGCTCCCCAACCCTGCCTGTATCTAACCATCCAGACAGTCTTGGAGGTGGTGAGGTGGTGTGGCTCATCTCCTGGTCAGCTGACATGTCTGTTTGACCCAGTGATTGATGTTTATTTACAAAAACCTATTAGTCCTCACTCCCCCCCTATCTGAGATACCTACTGCAGCCCTCATCCTCCACATACAACACCTGTTCTGCCAGTCACATTCTGTTAAAGGTCCCCAAAGCACACACGTCCCTGGGTCTCTCCTCTTTTCAGTTCGCTGCAGCTAGCGACTGGAACGAGCTGCAAAGAAAACTCAAACTGGACAGTTTTATCTCCATCTCTTCATTCAAAGACTAAATCATGGACACTCTTACTGACAGTTGTGGCTGCTTCGCGTGATGTATTGTTGTCTCTACCTTCTTGCCTTTTGTGCTGTTGTCTGTGAAAAATAATGTTTGTACCATGGGACACAGAGCCTAGTTAATAAAACACCACTACTATACCATGTCTTCTGACAGGGACACAGAGCCTAGTTAATACATCACTACTATACCATGTCTTCTGACAGGGACACAGAGCCTAGTTAATACATCACTACTGTACCATGTCTTCTGACAGGGACACAGAGCCTAGTTAATACATCACTACTGTACCATGTCTTCTGACAGGGACACAGAGCCTAGTTAATACATCACTACTATACCATGTCTTCTGACAGGGACACAGAGCCTAGTTAATACATCACTACTACTATACCATGTCTTCTGACAGGGACACAGAGCCTAGTTAATACATCACTACTATACCATGTCTTCTGACAGGGACACAGAGCCTAGTTAATACATCACTACTACTACCATGTCTTCTGACAGGGACACAGAGCCTAGTTAATACATCACTACTATACCATGTCTTCTGACAGGGACACAGAGCCTAGTTAATACATCACTACTACTTACCATGTCTTCTGACAGGGACACAGAGCCTAGTTAATACATCACTACTACTATACCATGTCTTCTGACAGGGACACAGAGCCTAGTTAATACATCACTACTACTATACCATGTCTTCTGACAGGGACACAGAGCCTAGTTAATACATCACTACTATACCATGTCTTCTGACAGGGACACAGAGCCTAGTTAATACATCACTACTAATACCATGTCTTCTGACAGGGACACAGAGCCTAGTTAATACATCACTACTACTACCATGTCTTCTGACAGGGACACAGAGCCTAGTTAATACATCACTACTATACCATGTCTTCTGACAGGGACACAGAGCCTAGTTAATACATCACTACTACTATACCATGTCTTCTGACAGGGACACAGAGCCTAGTTAATACATCACTACTATACCATGTCTTCTGACAGGGACACAGAGCCTAGTTAATACATCACTACTATACCATGTCTTCTGACAGGGACACAGAGCCTAGTTAATACATCACTACTATACCATGTCTTCTGACAGGGACACAGAGCCTAGTTAATACATCACTACTATACCATGTCTTCTGACAGGGACACAGAGCCTAGTTAATACATCACTACTATACCATGTCTTCTGACAGGGACACAGAGCCTAGTTAATACACCACTACTATACCATGTCTTCTGACAGGGACACAGAGCCTAGTTAATACATCACTACTATACCATGTCTTCTGACAGGGACACAGAGCCTAGTTAATACATCACTACTATACCATGTCTTCTGACAGGGACACAGAGACTAGTTAATTCATCACTACTATACCATGTCTTCTGACAGGGACACAGAGCCTAGTTAATACATCACTACTATACCATGTCTTCTGACAGGGACACAGAGCCTAGTTAATACATCACTACTACTATACCATGTCTTCTGACAGGGACACAGAGACTAGTTAATTCATCACTACTATACCATGTCTTCTGACAGGGACACAGAGCCTAGTTAATACATCACTACTATACCATGTCTTCTGACAGGGACACAGAGCCTAGTTAATACATCACTACTACTACCATGTCTTCTGACAGGGACACAGAGACTAGTTAATTCATCACTACTACTTACCGTGTCTTCTGACAGGGACACAGAGCCTAGTTAATACATCACTACTATTACCATGTCTTCTGACAGGGACACAGAGCCTAGTTAATACATCACTACTATACCATGTCTTCTGACAGGGACACAGAGCCTAGTTAATACACCACTACTACTATACCATGTCTTCTGACAGGGACACAGAGCCTAGTTAATACATCACTACTACTATACCATGTCTTCTGACAGGGACACAGAGCCTAGTTAATACATCACTACTATACCATGTCTTCTGACAGGGACACAGAGCCTAGTTAATACATCACTACTATACCATGTCTTCTGACAGGGACACATAGCCTAGTTAATACATCACTACTACTACCATGTCTTCTGACAGGGACACAGAGCCTAGTTAATACATCACTACTATACCATGTCTTCTGACAGGGACACATAGCCTAGTTAATACATCACTACTATACCATGTCTTCTGACAGGGACATGTGCCTCTTAGCTCAGCTGGTAGAGCACGACCTCCTAAATTAATACATCACTACTATACCATTTCTTCTGACAGGGACACAGAGCCTAGTTAATACATCACTACTATACCATGTCTTCTGACAGGGACACAGAGCCTAGTTAATACATCACTACTATACCATGTCTTCTGACAGGGACACATAGCCTAGTTAATACATCACTACTACTGTACCATGTCTTCTGACAGGGACACAGAGCCTAGTTAATACATCACTACTATACCATGTCTTCTGACAGGGACACAGAGCCTAGTTAATACATCACTACTACTATACCATGTCTTCTGACAGGGACACAGAGCCTAGTTAATACATCACTACTATACCATGTCTTCTGACAGGGACACAGAGCCTAGTTAATACATCACTACTATACCATGTCTTCTGACAGGGACACAGAGCCTAGTTAATACATCACTACTACTTACCATGTCTTCTGACAGGGACACAGAGCCTAGTTAATACATCACTACTATACCATGTCTTCTGACAGGGACACAGAGCCTAGTTAATACATCACTACTATACCATGTCTTCTGACAGGGACACAGAGCCTAGTTAATACATCACTACTATACCATGTCTTCTGACAGGGACACATAGCCTAGTTAATACATCACTACTATACCATGTCTTCTGACAGGGACACAGAGCCTAGTTAATACATCACTACTATACCATGTCTTCTGACAGGGACACATAGCCTAGTTAATACATCACTACTATACCATGTCTTCTGACAGGGACAGATGTGGTCCTCTGTACTCAGCTGGTAGAGCACGGCGCTTTGTAACGCCAAGGTAGTGGGTTCAATACCCGGGACCACCAATGCACAAAAAAAAATGTATGCACGCATGACTGTAAGTCGCTTTGGATAAAAGCGTCTGCTAAATGGCTTATTATTATTATTATTATTATTATTAATACATCACTACTATACCATTTCTTCTGACAGGGACACAGAGCCTAGTTAATACATCACTACTATACCATGTCTTTTGACAGGGACACAGAGCCTAGTTAATACATCACTACTATACCATGTCTTCTGACAGGGACACAGAGCCTAGTTAATACATCACTACTATACCATGTCTTCTGACAGGGACACAGAGCCTAGTTAATACATCACTACTATACCATGTCTTCTGACAGGGACACAGAGCCTAGTTAATACATCACTACTACTTACCATGTCTTCTGACAGGGACACAGAGCCTAGTTAATACATCACTACTATACCATGTCTTCTGACAGGGACACAGAGCCTAGTTAATACATCACTACTATACCATGTCTTCTGACAGGGACACAGAGCCTAGTTAATACATCACTACTATACCATGTCTTCTGACAGGGACACAGAGCCTAGTTAATACATCACTACTATACCATGTCTTCTGACTAGTCACTTTAATAATGTTTACATACTGCTTTACTCATTTTCATATGTAGATACTGTATTCTATTCTACTGTATTTTAGGCAATGTCACTCCGACATTGCTCGTCCTCGTCACGACTTCCGCCGAGGCTGCCTCCCCTCCTTGTTCGGGCAGGCTTCGGCGTTCGTCGTCACCGGCTTACTAACCACTGCCACCCACAATTATCATCACATTTGTCTTGTCTTGTCAATCACACACACCTGGTTCATATCCCCTCATTAGACCGTGTATAAGTGTTCCCTATGCCCCCTTGTCCTTGTGGGTGGGTGTTTGTTTGTGAGAGTAGTGGAGCTCGGTGGAGCTACTCGTAGCATTTTGTTGCCAGGGTAGATGTTTCCCCTGTGCCTGTGTATTGTATGGAGATACCGTTACAGTGTGTTGCCAGGGTAGATGTTTCCCCTGTGCCTGTGTATTGTATGGAGATACCGTTACAGTGTATTGCCAGGGGAGATGTTTCCCCTGTGCCTGTGTATTGTATGGAGATACCGAGTGTGTTGCCAGGGTAGATATTTCCCCTGTGCCTGTGTATTGTATGGAGATACCGTTACAGTGTGTTGCCAGGGTAGATGTTTCCCCTGTGCCTGTGTATTGTATGGAGATACCGTTACAGTGTGTTGCCAGGGTAGATGTTTCCCCTGTGCCTGTGTATTGTATGGAGATACCGTTACAGTGTATTGCCAGGGTAGATATTTCCCCTGTGCCGTATGTATTGTATGGAGATACCGTTACAGTGTGTTGCCAGGGTAGATGTTTCCCCTGTGCCTGTGTATTGTATGGAGATACCGTTACAGTGTGTTGCCAGGGTAGATGTTTCCCCTGTGCCTGTTTCGTTTGTCGCTATTCCAGCGTAGTTTGTGTAACAAAGGAATAAACTCTGTATTCGCTGATTACCCTCCTGCGCCTTACTCCTTCCATCACACTCATCACAGTCCTAATATTTATATATTTCTTAATTCCATTCTTTTACTTTTAGATTAGGTGTGAATTGTTAGATACTACTGCACTGTTGGAGCTAGGAACACAAGCATTTCCCTACACCCGCAATAACATCTGCTAAATATGTGTATGTGACCAATAAATATTTGATTTGATTTGATCAGGACCTAACGTAAGGACAACTCAGAGTCTGATATTCTGTTCTTCTGAAATAGACTACATTTTCTTCATATCATGCTTCTTTAGACCTGTGTAAAATAAATAATGGATTTATTTATAAATGTGAAGCATCCTGTTGGCGTTTCCACTCATGTAAAAACTACTGATTAACTATACTATTTTTTTAGTTATTGCACATGTGCACTTCACACAGTAGGCGTTCCCTAACGACAATATGCAAATAAATGCTAGAACGGGCCAATAGGACCTCTCTTGCTCCTGCTTGGCTCTGCCCACCTCCTTGCTTGTTCTGCCCACTAGGATTAATTTGCTCCCATTGGAAACGACAGGCTCTGGTCTATCTTGGGTTAGTTATAAAAAATATTTGGCCACACAGTCTGAGAAGAGCATGAGAGGTAGGTACCGAGCTAGCATACGAATTCGGCAGATCAGAGTAGATAAATATGACGTTGCAAAATAATGCATTGTGGGTAGTTTAGAAGATATCCGGAAATAAGTTAATAAATATGTAATAATGCAAAAACATAACAGTTTGTACTTAATAGGTAACCCAATCCTGACTACAATGAAGTTACTAAGTATTTAACCACACTGTGTTGTTACACTGGTGAGTAAAAACTAATGCTTCCTACCCTTTAACTTTTTGTCTGAAAATAAAATCTACATTTTACTCAACTTCGTTACCCACTCCAGTCAGCAGATGGCGATCTGGGACTTTAAGGCTATGCTGCTAGTGTGACGTATAATCTAGTGGACGGGACGCTTCTTTCAACAGCAGCAACAGTTAGTCAGACACCTCGGTAGCTTGCTAGCCAAAATAGCCGAACCAATAAAGCTCTTTAGACGCTTTCGTGTATATTAGCCACTGTGTTTTAAACCCACTTCTGTCGTGTAGTTAGTTATCCCATTTAATTTCATATTTACGGTGTTGTTGTTATTGGTCAGCTAGCTGGCTGGTTAAGTTAGCACTAGCCTAGCTAGCTAACATCCCCGACCATGAGCTCACTAAACTACTCTCCTGCTAAAGAAGAGGATGTCTGCTGGACGGAGAAAGAAGCTCTAGTGAAAGAGGAGGATGAAGAGGAGGATGTTACAATACAAAAACAAGTCGAGGGTGAAGCTGTTACCGTGAAAGAGGAGGAGGAAGACATTACAGTGAAAGAAGAGGAAGACGCGTTCAGAGTGAAAGAGGAGGAGGATGTTACAGTGAAAGAAGAGGAAGACGCGTTCAGAGTGAAAGAGGAGGAAGATGTTACGAACAGTTTTTGGAGTGAAAGAGGAGGAGGAGGAGATGACTGTCACATCGAAAAAGGAGGAGGAAGAAGAGGAGGAAACTGGATATCTGGATCCGGTTTCCCAAAGGCATCTTAAGGCATCCAATGGTTCTAATGATGAACTTAGCAGAAAGATGCTTTTGAGAAACCGGGCCCTGATTAACACTAGTAAGTACTGTCTTAAAAACAGAGACACAAACTCTGAAGTTGTTGAGCTGATGTGTGGTGTTAAAGGTGAAATCTGCAGTTGTTACATCCATATTTGGACTTTTATATTATTTAAAAATATCCATTGATTCTTTACATTTTAGTCATTTAGCAGACACTCTTATCCAGAGCGACTTACAGTTAGTGAGTGCATACATTTTCATACTGACCCCACGTGGGAATCGAACCCACAACCCTGAGCTTAGTTCAACTGTCGTACCCCATCAGATCCCAAAATAAGCTTTTTTTACTCCAATGTTTAGAAACAATGTAAACCAACACTGTATAGCCTCAACATGGTTAAAACTATAATGTTGATATCATGGATGGTCAGTCCTTGCATCCATAGGTCTGTCTATGATTTGAGAGTAGTTACATTTCTCCAGTCCCATTCTCATCTTATTACCAAAACAGTGGCAGAATGACAGCTTTGTTATTGTTTGAACTGCAGATTGGTGGATTGATTGATGTGGCTTTTTTAAAGGGACAACCTAGGTTTTAAACATCAACAAAATGGCTGCCCAGAGACTTGGTTTGGTAAACAGCTGAGGGATGGGGGCTGGAGAAATGTAACCACTCTCAAATTCATAGAGAAAGCGATTGTAGCAACCTTAACCCAAAACCTAGCGACCTCATCAAGAAGTTCAGACATCTTGGTATAACAGTTATAAGGTGTTGGCTTGACAGTCTCTGGACCCAGGTTTGAGTCCAGCTCAGGGCTACCCCTGGAATACACTACACTATGAATACAAGGACTGGCCGTCCATAAGGTCAAAATTATAGTTTTAACCAGATTGATTAATGGACATACACAAAATAGTCAAAATTGGTGAAGTGAAATGAAAAAAATAACTTGTTTCAAGAAATTCTATAAAATTAATAACGGAAAAGTGGTGCATGCATATGTATTCACCCCCTTTGCTATGAAGCCCCTAAATAAGATCTGGTGCAACCAATTACCTTCAGAAGTCACATAATTAGTTAAAGTCCACATGTGTGCAATCTAAGTGTCACATGATCTCATAATATATACACCTGTTCTGAAAGGCCCCCATAGTCCAGCTCAGGGCTACCCCCTGGAATTCACTACACTATGAATACAAGGACTGGCCATCCATAAGGTCAAAATCATAGTTTTAACCTGGTTTTGAAGCTATACAGTGTTTGTTTACAACCAGTGGCGTTATACAAGCTTATATTTTGGTTTGTGATGGAGTAGTACAGTTGAAACATATGAGGCATGTATAAGTTTGATTCTTCAAGAATCAATGGCTGTTAGGGCTGACCCCATTTAGTCGACTGGTCGATTGTTTGGTCGATAGGCTGTTGTTAGACCAATATATTTTTGTTGAGCAGTCACAAATATATAGGTATGTACGTACTGGGGCGAGGACGTCGCCGATTGCACTTATTGATGAAGCCGTTGACTGATGAGGTAAACTCCTCAATGTCATCAGATGAATCCCGGAACATATTCCAGTCTGTTGCTAGAGAAACCGTCCTGTAGCTTAGCATCCTCAATGTCATCAGATGAATCCCGGAACATATTCCAGTCTGTGATAGCGAAACAGTCTTGTAGCTTAGCATCCGCTTTATCGGACCTCTTCCGTATTGACCTGGTACTTTCCTGTTTGAGTTTTTACTTGTAAGCAGGAGTCAGGAGGAAAGAGTTATGGTCAGATTTGCCAAATGGAGGGTGAGGGAGAGCTTTGTATGTGTCTATGTGTGGAGTAAAGGTGATCTAGAGTTTTATTCCCCTCTAGTTGCACAGTTAGAAATGACTCCAAATGGATTCCAGTTTTCCTGCATTAAAATCACCGGCCGCTACATTTACATTTTAGTCATTCAGCAGACGCTCTTATCCAGAGCGACTTACAGGAGCAATTAGGGTTAAGTGCCTTGCTCAAGGGCACGTCGACAGATTTTTCACCTAGTCGGCTCGGGGATTAGAACCAGCGACCTTTCGGTTACTGGCACAACGCTCTTAACCACAAAGCTACCGGCCGCTAGGAGCTCCGTCTCTGGCGTTGAGTGATAGCTAGTGATACACATTTAAATGTTTCCCCTTAAACCACTCGAGTGTTGCTTTAGCAGTATGCTTAGGGTCATTGTCCTGCTGGAAGGTGAACCTTTGTCCCAGTCTCAAATCTCTGGAAGACTGAAACAGGTTTCCCTCAAGAATTTCCCTGTATTTAGCGCCATCCATCATTCCTTCAATTCTAACCAGTTTCCCAGTCCCTGCCGATGAAAAACATCCCCACAGCATGATGCTGCCACCACCATGCTTCACTGTGGGGATGGTGTTCTCGGGGTGATGAGAGGTGTTGGGTTTGCGCCAGACATAGCGTTTTCCTTGATGGCCAAAAAGCTCAATTTTTGTCTCATCTGACCAGAGTACCTTCTTCCATATGTTTGGGGAGTCTCCCACATGCCTTTTGGCAAACACCAAACGTGTTTGCTTATTTTTTTCTTTAAGCAATGTCTTTTTTCTGGACACTCTTCCGTAAAGCCCAGCTCTGTGGAGTGTACGGCTTAAAGTGGTCCTATGGACAGATACTCCAATCTCCGCTGTGGAGCTTTGCAGCTCCTTCAGGGTTATCTTTGGTCTCTTTGTTGCCTCTCTGATTAATTCCCTCCTTTCCTGGTCCGTGAGTTTTGGTGGGCGGCCCTCTCTTGGCAGCTTTGTTGTGGTGCCATATTCTTTTCAATTTTTTAATAATGGATTTAATGGTGCTCCGTGGGATGTTCAAAGTTTCTGATATTTTTTTATAACCCAACCCTGATCTGTACTTCTCCACAACTTTGTCCCTGACCTGTTTGGAGAGCTCCTTGGTCTTCATGGTGCCGCTTGCTTGGTGGTGCCCCTTGCTTAGTGGTGTTGCAGACTCTGGGGCCTTTCAGAACAGGGGTATATATATACTGAGATCATGTGACAGATCATGTGACACTTAGATTGCACACAGGTGGACTTTAACTAATTATGTGATTTCTGAAGGTAATTGGTTACAACAGATCTTATTTAGGGGCTTCATAGCAAAGGGGGTGAATACATGTGCACGCACCACTTTTCCGTTATTTATTTTTTAGAATTGTTTTAAACAAGTTATTTTTTTCCTTTCACTTCACCAATTTGGACTATTTTGTGTATGTCCATTACATGAAATCCAAATAAAAATCCATTTAAATTACAGGTTGTAATGCAACAAAATAGGAAAAAAGCCAAGGGGGTTGAATACTTTTGCAAGGCACTGTACCAGACTGAAAGCTGTATCATATCACTAATGGTATCTACCAGACTGAAAGCTGGATCATATCACTAATGGTATCTACCAGACTGAAAGCTGTATCATATCACTAATGGTATCTACCAGACTGAAAGCTGTATCATATCACTAATGGTATCTACCAGACTGAAAGCTGTATCATATCACTAATGGTATCTACCAGACTGAAAGCTGTATCATATCACTAATGGTATCTACCAGACTGAAAGCTGTATCATATCACTAATGGTATCTACCAGACTGAAAGCTGTATCATATCACTAATGGTATCTACCAGACTGAAAGTTTAAACATGTTGTAGGCTTAACAATTAATAACCAAAAAACAAAAAACTAAACTATTTTATTTTACATATTAAATATATATATGTTTACCAGGTTATATATATTTTACATATTAAATATATATATATTTACCAGGTTATATATACAGTGGGGGGGAAAAGTATTTAGTCAGCCACCAATTGTGCAAGTTCTCTCACTTAAAAAGATGAGAGAGGCCTGTAATTTTCATCATAGGTACACGTAAACCATGACAGACAAATTGAGAAATAAAAAATCCTGAAAATCCATTGTAGGATTTTTAATGATTTTATTTGCAAATTATGGTGGAAAATAAGTATTTGGTCACCTACAAACAAGCAAGATTTCTGGCTCTCACAGACCTGTAACTTCTTCTTTAAGAGGCTCATCTGTCCTCCACTTGTTACCTGTATTAATGGCACCTGTTTCCACTTGTTATCAGTATAAAAGACACCTGTCCACAACCTCAAACAGTCACACTCCAAACTCCACTATGGCCAAGACCAAAGAGCTGTCAAAGGACACCAGAAACAACATTGTAGACCTGCACCAGGCTGGGAAGACTGAATCTGCAATAGGTAAGCAGCTTGGTTTGAAGAAATCAACTGTGGGAGCAATTATTAGGAAATGGAAGACATACAAGACCACTGATAATCTCCCTCGATCTGGGGCTCCACGCAAGATCTCACCCTGTGGGGTCAAAATGATCACAAGAACGGTGAGCAAAAATCCCAGAACCACACGGTGGGACCTAGTGAATGTCTACTCAACCCAGAGTGAAACTAAAACACCCCATGCAGCCCATGGCAACCTGATGACTCAGAGTCACGTCATAAACAAGTACAACGGCCACCGTGGGGGAAAACAACTGATGTTCACCATCTGGGACCATTCAACATCCTAGATTTACCAGGTTATTACTTCTAAATAAACTGCTGTTCACCATCTGGGACCATTCAACATCCTAGATTTACCAGGTTATTACTTCTAAATAAACTGCTGTTCACCATCTGGGACCATTCAACAGTCTATATTTACCAGGTTATTACTTCTAAATAAAAACACTTTTTGGGGTTCTCATAGGCTTAAAATAGTTGTTTTGATTATTGCTTGAACAGTCGCTAAGATATTTGGTTGTGATAGTTGCAAAATACCTATTTTGGATGCAGCACTTGTTAGCTTGAATGCTAACGCTCATTAACAGGCTGGTATATAATATATAATATAAATATATGGTAGCAAAGCTAGCCAAAGAGCATTTTACTGGTTGAAGTTGAAATATTTTTTAAGTATAAAGCAGTTGATTTGAGACGATGACACAAATATTATATACATTCAAATGAGCCTTACAATTATAATCCAGAAGTAGTGTGAAATGCACTCATAAGACAACCTGTAAATGGAGGCTATTTTTGCTGGCAGCCTCTGAGAACTCCCCTGAGTTTCCCCCCACGGTGGTGAATTAGTGAATAGCGACACAGAGCTTAATGTGAGTTTCCTTGAGTAGCACTCCTGATCTTCCACTGATAGTGCGCTGTAATATTCAGAATACGTTGTGAAAACTAAATTCTTTGCTCACCATTTTTGCTCCACGCAGATATACTACATCCATAACTAGAGGTTATTAGCATGGAGGAGTTCAGATATACTACATCCATAACTAGCGGTTATTAGCATGGAGGAGTTCAGATATACTACATCCATAACTAGAGGTTATTAGCATGGAGGAGTTCAGATATACTACATCCATAACTAGAGGTTATTAGCATGGAGGAGTTCAGATATACTACATCCATAACTAGAGGTTATTAGCATGGAGGAGTTCAGATATACTACATCCATAACTAGAGGTTATTAGCATGGAGGAGTTCAGATATACTACATCCATAACTAGAGGTTATTAGCATGGAGGAGTTCAGATATACTACATCCATAACTAGAGGTTATTAGCATGGAGGAGTTCAGATATACTACATCCATAACTAGAGGTTATTAGCATGGAGGAGTTCAGATATACTACATCCATAACTAGAGGTTATTAGCATGGAGGAGTTCAGATATACTACATCCATAACTAGAGGTTATTAGCATGGAGGAGTTCAGATATACTACATCCATAACTAGAGGTTATTAGCATGGAGGAGTTCAGATATACTACATCCATAACTAGAGGTTATTAGCATGGAGGAGTTCAAATATACTACATCCATAACTAGCGGTTTCTGTATTAACAGGGAGGAGTTTCTGCAGCCAAATTGCGTGTGCATCGCCCTCGTGCGGCAATTTTAGCAAACACAGAAAGGGGTCTATATTGGTGACCAAAAGTGGTATGGTGCATTGCCTAAGGTTCCTTCAACTTTAATAACTTATTTCTAGCCTAGAATCATCAATTTTACTACTAATGTGAAAAAAATAAGATTAAATAGGACTGTTGTTGATCACTGACTGTCAAAAATAAATTATTGTACAACATCATGGGCATCACCTTTCAGCTGAAATAAAAAGTGGATTTCTGCTGTTGTGGGCCTTTAACCATCTGTCTGACTTTGTTGTTCACACAGGAGAGAGACATGACTATGGTGGATCCTCTGGGGAGCCTCAACAACATCATGAAGCTGAGGAGGCAGAGAAGAGTCCCTCCACATCAGAACACCTCAAGAAACACCAGCGGAAACCCACATGGAAGAAATCTCACCTCTGCTCTGACTGTGGGAAGAGTTACTCAAGATTAGATTCACTAAAAGTACACCAAAGAATTCACACAGGCGATACAGCTCACTGCTCTGACTGTGGGAAGAGATTCACCTCTTCAGCAGACCTCAAAAGACATGAGAGAATCCACACAGGAGAGAAACCTTATAGCTGTAACCAATGTGGGAAGAGTTTTACTCACTCAAGCTGCCTGAAGGTTCATCAGAGAACACACACAGGGGAGAAACCTTTTAGCTGTGATCAATGTGGGAAGAGATTTGTTACATCTAGCCGTCTGACTATACACCAGAGAACACACACAGGAGAGAAACCTTATAGCTGTGATCAATGTGGGAAATGTTTTAATGTTCCAAGCAGCCTGAAAGCACACCAGAGAACACACACAGGGGAGAAACCTTTTAGCTGCTCTCACTGTGAGAAGACCTTTTCAAAATTATATACATTACAATTACACCAGAAAATTCACACTGGAGAGAAAATGTATAGCTGTGATCAATGTAGGAAGAGTTTTAATCACTCAAGCTTGCTGAAGGTACATCAGAAAACACACACTGGAGATACATCTTTTATAGCTGTGATCAATGTGGGAGGAGATTTGTTACATCTAGCAGTCTGACTATACACCAGAGAACACACACAGGGGAGAAACCTTATAGCTGTGATCAATGTGGAAAGAGATACGCTGGGAAAATATCTCTGATTAAACATCAGAAAATACATACATGAATAATAATAATAATAATATTCCATTTAGCAGACGCTTTTATCCAAAGCCACTTACAGTCATGTGTGCATATTTTTTTTAAACGTATGGGTGGTCCCGGGGAACGAACCCACTACCCTGGCGTTACAAGCGCCGTGCTCTACCAATTGAGCTACAGAGGAACGTTCTATCCTACAGATACAGCAATAAAATTATGTAGAATGTTTTTAATATTGTAGTAGGAGTATTTTAATTATTGTCACGGTTTAGAATGTTTTTAACATTGTAGAAGGAATACTTTAATTAATAATGTCACAATGTAGACCCTTAAATGTTTGCCCCCTGTTCTATTGATTTCAGCGTGATATGGATATTAGCCTCATCAGGGGAAAAATCCAGTCTCTGAAATGAAAGAATACTATTTGTGATTAACAAAAAGTGATTAACCAAAAAAGTATTGCGTTACACTTACCACGTTGGCGACCCACTTGAATCAAAATGCAACACTTCTAAATGTAGCTAGCTGTTTCCTACAAATTGTCCTCTGACCAGTGATGTACACATTATTCAAAGTAAAATATATCTACCATTTTTTTGTTGTCAAAAACCTCATCTCCCCCCTCTCCTGCAATTGATTTCAACGTGATATCGATATGAGTAATGACAAATAAATGTTGCGTTTCTCTTCGTTTTGGGGACCCCTAAATGTAAATGCATCACTCCAAAATGTAGCTGACTGTCTTCTGCAGGTTGTCCTCTAACCAGTGAGGTAAAAGATATCTCCCATTTCCATGTGTTTTTTTAGTTGTGTTAGTTTCAACAGCACGTACAACCTGATTTCCCCCCTAATAGATATCAGTGATTTATTGCCACTTGTCAAAACAACAGCGTTTTTGGTACTTGTGAGGTTTTATAAGATCGTGTTTAAATAAATACAAGTATTATGATTACTATTGTGGAACATGTTTGTGTCGATAGTACATTTTAGGTTTATGTTTTCAATTTATCACAAACTGTTTCTGCATATTGGTTATTGATTTGGACACGTTAAAACGGTGTTTTGACATTGGGCAGTATCCCACCTTGCAAAATGTTGTTGAAAAAGGCGTTGAAAATAAGACTATGCTCGAGGTCCAATCTACCTTCGTTTTATTTTTATAAGTTGAAAATACTTATTTATTTCTACGTTATTATTATAATTATTTGTAATTATTGCCAATACAATAATGGGTTGGAAAATAAACAGTGTAGTAAAACCAGCTTATATTTTGGGCTGGATATTACATCATATTCTTACTATTTTAACCAATGTTATTTCCTTAGATGCTCTTTAGTCTTTCAGCTTTTATTGATATTCTTTAGTTTTTTATCCACTGTTTGTTGTCTAGTAAATATTTCCGTTTTTATTTTCATAGTGTTTATTAGTTTTTTCCTGTGAAGCACATTGTGTTGCATCCATGTCTGAAATGTGCTGTATAAATAAAGCTTGATTTGATTTGAACATATTGCAAAACAAATGAACCCAATGACCAACCAATCAACAGACTCTTGCAAAACCAATTAACAAATGCAGTACCAGTCAAAAGGTTGGACACACCTACTCATTCAAGCGTTTTTCTTTATTTTTTACTATTTTCTACATTGTAGAATAATAGTGAAGACATCAAAACGATGAAATAACACATGGAATCATGTTGTAACCAAAAAAGTGTTAAACAAATATATTTTATATTTGAGAATCTTCAAAGTAGCCACCCTTTGACTTGATGACAGCGTTGCACACTTGGCATTCTCTCAACCAGCTTCATGAGGTAGTCACCTGGAATGCATTTCAATTAACTGGTGTGCCTTGTTAAAAGTTAATTTGTGGAATTTCTTAATTTCCTTAATGCATTTGAGCCAATGAGTTGTGTTGTGACAAGGTAGGGGTGGTATACAGAAGATGGCCCTATTTGGTAAAAGACCAAGTCCATATTATGGCAAGAATAGCTCAGATAAACAAAGAGAAACGACAGTCCATCATTACTTTAAAACATGAAGGTCAGACAATACGGAACATTTCAGGAACTTTGAACGTTTCTTCAAGTGCAGTTGCAGAAACTATCAAGCGCTATGATGAAACTGGCTCTCATGAGGAACGTCACAGGAAAGGAAAGACCCAGAGTTAACTCTGCTGCAGAGGATAAGTTAATTAGAGTTACCAGCCTCAGAAATTGCAGCCCAAATAAATGCTTCACAGAGTTCAAATAACATACACATGTCAACATCAACTGTTCAGAGGAGACTGTGTGAATCAGGCCTTCATGGTCGAATTGCTGCAAAGAAACCACTACTAAAAGGACACCAATAAGAAGAAGAGACTTGCTTGGGCCAAGAAACACGAGCAATGGACATTAGACCGGTGGAAATGTGTCCTTTGGTCTGATTAGTCTGATGCAGATGTTCCAAAGGTCAGCATCAGTGGCTTGTAGTCTGTGTGGAAGCCAGGAGATGCTAAATGTGTTTATGTTAATTAATGGTCAATTACCGTGAGACCGACAGTTATTTGCTTGACAATCACCGGCTGACGAAATTTCGTGAACGCCACAGCCCTAGTTCAATTCTTACACATTTTCTCAAGAAAAATATATTTCAGGCAAATTTGACGAACTCCTAACTCCTAAACTTGGAACCAATCGGAAGTCCCTACATACCCTTCGTGATGGAGGCAGCCAATGGACTGCTTTTTATCTATGATGTAACTACAGCAACGAAAACGTGAGCTGATGAAGAGAAACATATATATCTAAAAGATCCCAAAGACTGAAATAAGATAAATATATGTTTTTTGACTGCAATACTAAAATAACTGTGCTATCAAAGCTCTCCCTTGCCTCCATTTGGCAAATCTGACCATAATTATATCCTCCTGATTCCTGCTTACACCCAAAAACTAAAGCAGGCAGTACCAATGACTCGCTCAATACGGAAGTGGTAAAATGACGCGGATGCTAAGCTACAGGACTGTTTTGCTAGCACAGACTGGAATATGTTCCGGGATTCATCCAATGGCATTGAGGAGTATACCACCTCAGTCACCGGCTTCATCAATAAGTGCATCAACGAAGTCGTCCCCACAGTGACCGTACGTACATATCCCAACCAGAAGCCATGGATTACAGGCAACGTCGGCACCGAGCTAAAGGATAGAGCTGCCGCTTTTCAAGGAGTGGGACACTAATCCGGACGCTTATAAGAGATCCCGCTATGAACCATCAAACAGGCAAAGCGTCAATACAGGACTAAGATTGAATCCTACTACACCAGCTCTGACGCTCGTCGGATGTGGCAGGGCTTGCAAACTATTACGGACTACAAAGGGAAACCCAGCCGCGAGCTGCCCAGTGACGCGAGCCTACTAGACGAGTACAAGTACACCATAATTTGCAAATAAATTCATAAAAAATCCTACAATGTGTTTTTCTGGATTTTTTTATCTCAATTTGTCTGTCATAGTTGACGTGTACCTATGATGAAAATTACAGGCCTCTCTCATCTTTTTAAGTGGGAGAACTTGCACAATTGCTGGCTGACTAAATACTTTTTTTCCCCACTGTAAATATTAGGATGAGCAATGTGGGAGTGGCATTGACTAAAATACAGTAGAGGTGAAAAATCTGTCGATGTGCCCTTGAGCAAGACACTTAACCCTAATTGCTCCTGTAAGTCGCTCTGGATAAGAGCGTCTGCTAAATGACAATATATATATATATATATATATATATATATATATATATATAGAATACATAATTCATCTCCCAGTGTCTGTTGGAAAGCAGACTGAACCAGGTTTTCCTCTAGGATTTTAACTGTATTTCGCTCCATTTCGTTTCTTTTTTATCCTGAAAAACTCCCCTGTCCTTAACGATGACAAGCATACCCATAACATGATGCAGCCATCACTATGCTTGAAAATATGGAGAGTGGTACTCAGTAATGTGTTGTTTTGGATTTGCCCCAAATATAACACTTGGTATTCAGGACAAAATGTTAATTGCTTTGCAAAATTATTTGCAGTATTGCAAACAGGATGCATGTTTGGGAATATTTGTATTCTGTACAGGTGTCCTTCTTTTCATTCTGTCAATGTTGTTGATCCATTCTCAGTTTTCTCCTATCACAGCCATTAAACTCTGTAACTGTTTTAAAGTCACATTTTAGTCATTTAGCAGACACTCTTATCCAGAGGTACTTACAGTTAGTTACAGTTTTTATTTATTTTTTATATTGTTTATTTATTTATTTTTTTATGTTTTTTTTATTATTATATATTTTTTTTATTCACACTGGCCCCCCGTGGGAATCGAACCCACAACCCTGGCGTTGCAAACGCCATGCTCTACCAACTGAGCTACATCCCGGCCGGCCATTCCCTCCCCTACCCTGAACGACACTGGGCCAATTGTGCGCCGCCCCATGGGTCTCCCGGTCGCGGCCGGCTACGACAGAGGCTGGATTCGAACCAGAATCTCTAGTGGCACAGCTAGCACTGCGATGCAGTGCCTTAGACCACTGCACCACTCAGGTGCCATTGGCTTCACAGTGAAATCCCTGAGCGGTTTCCTTCTTCTCTGGCAACTGAGTTAGGAAGGACGCCTGTATCTTTGTAGTGACTGGGTGTATTGATACACCATCCAAAGTGTAATTAATAACTTCACCATGCTCAAAGGGAAATTCAATGTCTGCTTTTTTATTTTTTACCCATCTACCAATAGGTGCCCTTCTTTGTGAGGCATTGGAAAACCTCCCTGGTCTTTGTGGTTCAATCTGTGTTTGACATTCCCTGCTCGACTGAGGGACCTTATAGATAATTGTATGTGTGGGGTACAGAGATGAGTTAGTCGTTCAAAAATCATGTTCAAGACTATTACTGCACACAGAGTGAGTCCATGCAACTTACTGTGTGACTTGTTAAGTGAATGTTTACTCCTGAACTTAATTTAGGCTTGCCATAACAAAGGGGTTGAATACTTGGTGGTCCTCTGTAGCTCAATTGGTAGAGCATGGCGCTTGTAACGCCAGGGTAGTGGGTTCGATCCCCGGCACCACCCATACGTAAAAATGTATGCACACATGACTGTAAGCCGCTTTGGATAAAAGCATCTGCTAAATGGCATATTATTATTCTTACTTATTGACTCAAGACATTTCAGATTTGTAATTAATTAGTAAAACATTTCTAAAAACATGATTCCACTTTGACATTATGGGGTATTGTGTGTAGGCCAGTGACCAAAAATCTCAATTGAATCCATTTAAAATTCAGGCTGTAAAGCAACAACATTTGGAAAACATCAAGGGGTGTGAATACTTTCTAAAGGCAACAATGCTTATTTTATCATAACCATTACAGATAAATCCTAATTGCTAAATGGTGACGAATTAAGGCCAATACATCTGTTTGGTGAGTAGGCTTAATGATCTTGATTAAAATACGCTCTGTCTTTATCAAACTAATGTTTTAGCATATTTTCAGTGTGGAACCTGTCTACGTTCAGGGGGGTAATATGCTATGCTAGGCTAACCCACAGGACGGTTGATAGGTTGTCTGTTATAGTATCTGAAGATTATGCCTTTGTTAAATGTTTTTCATGAAGAAATTGAATGTTGTTTGTGTTAGTAGCAAGAGGGAATGTTTTGGGTGTAACGCCACATCCAGCAGACCGGAAGTGTCTTGGAGACTGGGGATTGGCCAGAAGAGGTCAGCTTCGTTGTTTATAAATAGGGGGTTAAACGAAGAAGAAGTCAGAACGCCATGGCAATCGGGAGCCGTTCTCCGGACACCGCGGGTCTGTACTTATGCTGTAACCTCGTGATTTTAATAAAAGCCTCTAATACGATGCAGCCTAAGCGGACACTTTGTTGACAGTAATAATGGCCACCACTCATCAGATACGACATAATGGCGCCCAACGTGGGGCTGGGTTTGCGTCTCTTCCTTGTTTCAGTCAATCGCCAGGCTAACCTGCTCTGAAGCATGGGCAAAAAAAGGGTGAGTGTGTTCTTACCGCTTCGGAGTTTGTTAGATTGGATATGACTTGGGTACACTGGAGAGATGTTCCATTTCGACCTGGCCTCGGTGGCGTTATTGCGGTCGACTAAAGTCTGCTAAAATTTATTCCATTGGAAACGGCAGGTAATTGGAAGTTTTTAGAGCATTAAACGGTAGGATTTAAGTATTTAAAATTTATATTTAATTGGTAACGGTGGCAATGACAAATTTAGAGCAAAAGGAACGATAGACAATGATGGGTTTATATTTCATTGGTAACGATAGACAATGATGGGTTTATATTTCATTGGTAACGATAGACAATGATGGGTTTATATTTCATTGGTAACGATAGACAATGATGGGTTTATATTTCATTGGTAACGATAGACAATGATGGGTTTATATTTCATTGGTAACGATAGACAATGATGGGTTTATATTTCATTGGTAACGATAGACAATGATGGGTTTATATTTCATTGGTAACGATAGACAATGATAGGTTTATATTTCATTGGTAACGATAGGCAATGAGGAGGTTTATATTTCATTGGTAACAGTAGGCAGTGAGAAATTTATGTTTTAAGGGAAGCGCAGGATGTGTGATTGTGTAGTAGGCCGCAGTTAGCTGGAGGCTAAGGCTAATGCTGGATTGTTATGGGTCACGTGGTACCTCGTGGCTAATGCTTGATTGTTTCAGGCCACGTGGTACATCGTTGCTAAGGCAAATTATTTTTTAAGGCTAAATGGGAGTGTGTTTCATGCTACATGGTACATCGTGGCTAGAGGCTAATGCTAATTGTGTTGTGTGCTACATGCTAAAGTATCCTTAGAGATGCCATTGCGATGGATTAAAGTCTCTTAAACTTGTCACTGTCTGTAAGTCAGGTTGTATGTTTTGTGAGCGCTGTTAAATGTTGTTTGACTAGGAGGGGAAAACGAGAGTTACAGTTGGACGGTTATTCTGTCTGTTTGGGGAGAGATCTAAAATCTTCCACGGTGAAAACGTGTTTTTGAATGGATGTGCGCATGTGCATGATTTTGCGACACTACACTACAGAAAGGGGGAGTTTATGACACAAGATTAGGACACGTTTTGGTTTACGGCACTAAAACTACGACATGCGGTTGTGCTCAGCCTACAAAACAAAATGGTTGGTTAGGGTCATAGGTCCCATCTGGGGGCTGCAGGGAGACGGAGAAACACACAGACAGAGAGATTTTAGCACGAGTATTCTAGTTTAAAGATTGGTTAAAGATGAAACTTGTGGTGTGTCCTATTGAATTGATAAATTAAATATATGTTGGTGAAGAATAATGCATTGAATTAAATGACGGATTAAAATAAAAATGTTTTGTTAAAATAAAATAAGTTTTTAGTTCTGAGTTTAGTCTTAGAGTGAATAATGTAGAACGAACGAATATTGAATGGTTGGAAATACTCAGTGAGTGTATTAACTACTAGAAGCTGTTTCTGTGTCTTTGTCCCTTGTCATGAGAGACAGGAGAGAGGGGGAGCGAGGAGATACAGGAAGTGATCACGTGACGCGGCAGAGGATCAAGTCAAAAAATAAGGTTTTGAGACTGTTACAAAATATGTGATGTTATGACAATTTTACATAGGCTTGGCAAATACTATTTCATTAAAAATTGCATTTTGGAAGCTCTGTGTATCACTGGGGTTTGATTACAGATGTGTTGGGAATCGAAGACTGACATTCTTATGTAAATTTATGATAATTATGGGTTATAGAGCAAGGGGTTACAGGCTTTGTTTATGGGTATTTTAGTCTGAAGATGACTAACTTGCATTTACTGGCAGTTGATGGGTTGTGGTAAGATAGCCAACACTAATTGATAAATTGGTGACATAGGAATAAAAATTGGTTTTAATTATTCAGGATTTTTAATTTTTAATTTTTTTTTGTGGGGTTGTTAGGGTTATATTAATAATTACAGGGGGGAAGCCTTAGGCTATACAGTCTAAAATAAGATAGTTCACAATAAAGGAATATAAAAGGGTTGATATAGGGGAAAATTGACTAAAATAGTAATTCTTTAACTAAAGTAGGGTTAGAAGAAACTAATGGCAGATGTTAGTACACCTTTCTCACATACGGATTCAGCAAAAAAGACACCCACCTTATGAGAAGGAAGTTTTCAGTGATCATCTCGGAGGGTGATTGTTACATCAGAGATGAAGATGAACGAATAATAGATAGAGGACAAGCAGAAACGACGATGAAGATGAATCCAAAACTCCAGAAGGAAGAAAAACCGAGATGTCTGGGAACTTAAAGAAGATGAGGATGATGAAGATGAGAGTGATTGAGAGAGGTCATGGGTGGATATGACTCTGTGATCAGAAGGAAGTTGGCAAGAGAGAAACGAAGAAGGATACACGAGATTTGATCTCTGATGAAAGTTGAACGAAGAAGGGGACAAGAGATTCGAGTTCTGATGAAGAAAGCGATGAAGATTTGGAGATTAAAGGTGCTTTATGTCCAAGAGGATTTTATCCTACAATGACTGGCAAAGAAGAAATAGGAGATATAGACCGAGGCGTATCAGGCCTGGAGGAAGAGACGACTTTGGGAGAGGTAAGGGAGCTAGAGGAACAGCTCGAGACGCTGAAGATACAGAAGAGACAAGGAGAAAACCTGCGGAGAACATTTTTTAATCCCAAGAATTGGAGGAGAAGAAGAATACATTGAGGCAAAGATGCTGAAGAAAAGTAAGAAGATGATGGAAGACGATATTTCGAGGACAGAACTTAAAATATAAGCTTTTGAAGAATCCTGATATGTCAACAACAAAGAACAGAACGAAGAAACTCTGAGAACTCAATCATACAACTGGTGGAGAAGAGAAGCTTGTGTGATGAAGAATCAGGGGTGAACCAAATCAACAAGCACTGTTACAGCTTCAACTGAACAATATCAAAGGCAATTGTACCAGCCAAGGGGGGACCAGATGTTCCATATCGACCGCCAGTTTCTGGACAGACACAGAATTGGAGAGGGAGAAGAACAAAGAAGAAGGAGGAAGATTTCAGCTACACTTTCAGCAACTTTCAGAAGACTGGTATAATTATGGACAGATTGGGTACTTTACCTGTTAATGCAACAAGTCAGGAGGAAGAACAGAGAACATTTTTAAGGAAGATGAAGTAGCAAGTGAAGATCACCTGTTAGTGTCTAGAAGATCCAGAAGGGGGTGCATTGCTGAGGGAATCGATTAGAGAAGAAGAGAAAATAGCTAACAATTGAAGTTAGGGAATCAATGGAGCTCTGCTATAAAAATCAAAGAGAAATCAAAATAGACATACTAATATTAGAAGAAACTGTTATTGCAGTGTTGGGAAGAGATGCATTGTTTAAATTGAATTGTACAATAAAATGTACACTAGACGACTGTCTATTAGACAATCTGTCTGGGAAAATAAAGTTAAAAGGGGGTGACTATTATTCTGGGTTACATTCTTACACTAAGGGATTTCAGGCTAGGCTAAAAGGTGTTTAGTCGTTTTGCCAAGTCTGTGTGTAATGAGTCAGAAGCAGGTGGGGAACTTTCCCAATCACATATTCTAAACATTTGGTGGTAAGGGATTGTGTGGAAAATCAGGGGGAAAAGTTGTAAATGTTATGAGAGAAAAGATTAGATTAAAATAAGTTAGGAGTAGATTAGGGTTGAAGGAACTCTGAGACAGTAAGCTAAGTTTCAAAGTTAGTAGTAAGACAGAGAGAGAACAGTGAGGAAGGACATTTTAAAGTTTAGTGGGAAGATATGGTAGGAGTTTAGATCGGTTAGGAGCAGATGCATTGAGAAAGTATGTGTTGCTGAATGATAAGAGAAGATTGAGGGTGATTGAGTATCTATATTTACAGTTCCCAGCAGGAAGATCAAGGTAATTATAGGTGTATTTTGTGTAATCAAATGTTTGAAAGTCAGGGATTTAGAGAAAGGACTGAGATTTGGGGAAAAAAGTGACACTAGTGGTGATAGATGGAAGTACAAGCAAAGACAACTTTTTTCTTTGGGGAAACTAGAAGCAACAATAAGGACATTAACACTTCAGTCTATTATAACAACAGTGAGAAGCAATTTAACTCTTTCAACATTGATAGTTATTAAAGCCATAAATATATCGCATTTGATTATAAGGGAACCAATACAGCACCAATGTTAGGGAAAGAATACTTATTAGGGTTAGGATGGTGACGTTTCTCCCATATGGAGAGATAATTATGGAGAATAAGTATTGTTATCAGGACCAGGAGTAGAAGCTGTTGCACCTAGTCAAAGGAGGTATAGTTTGGAAGAGGGTTAGGAGTGATTGTTCACTTATGTTGCGTAATGTTACAGAGAAAGGTCAGGGAGAATATATGTATACTTATCTAGTGCAAGCATTAAAAGTTGTTCCGGTTAAGAATTATTGGTTAAAAGGCTATGTAATTCGTAAAGTGACGCTTAGGATGGAAGATTTGAAAGCTGTTGTAGTCTCCACGGTCATTGAGGGAGTTCAGGAGGAGTAGATTACAGTAGTCACTCCAACAGTAGATAATACAGAGGATAATAGGAACTTTTGCACTAGAAGTAATTAGGGTTGATACAGCAATTAAGTCAACTACTTTAATGGTAACTTTGGAAGGGATTAGTGATACGATGGCAATAGCAAAGGAGGGAGTATGACATTGACAACAACTTTTCTGAAATTAAATGGGGAATTTTAGACTCATGGGTTATGTTACGGATGGAGAGTGCTGTCAATGATAGTCCGAATGGGGTTAAAATAGGAGAACAGATAGTAGTAGAGAGAATATAGATTCATCATGGAGGACAGGATGAGATCTTTGATTTTGATGACAGACAAGGAGAGGTATCTGATCAGTACCGCTTGTTCTTCTGTTGTGGAAATTAGAGATAGATTAACTCATTCTGTAAGATCAGTGAGGAATCTTGAGGGTCCATGTCTGTTGAGAATTCCAGCACCAAACATGTTAGACGGTCGCGCAGCCTCTATCAGGTATGGGTCAGTCTTATGCTTTGTCATGACTGTGGTATTGGCAACAGTCATTGACAGATAAAATAATGTCGTTGTCAGAACAGTGGTTTAAGCCTAGGTTTAAGTGTTCTTGGTTAAATTAATTACCCTATGGGAATTGTTAAATGGGAAAGGAAAATCAGATAACAACGGAATCCTGAAGTATTCAGGTGAAACATTGAGGGCTAAAGGTTGTTTTGTTCTAATGAAACATGTGAGGTAGGGGGTGTGTTTATGGGAAGATCAGATTGGGATGTTATATGATAACTTTGGATAAGCATGAACATAAGGTTAGAGATGACAAATATAATGTAATTTTAATATACCAGGTAGTAAGAAGAGCAGGACTTTGATGGTTAAACGATTGGCTTTTGTCTGACAATGTGACTATGGACAATTTTAGAGATATTTGGTGGGTTTGTGATGATAAAATATATATTCTTACATTATGGATGGACAGGATTTGGTTACATGTCAACGTTGAAGCTTCCATAGGAGGCTTTTGTTATTAAAAGAGGAGTAGCACCGAACACAGATCAATTTGAAACTAGAGTTCAAAATAGGATGAAAAGGGACATGTCATAGTCTTCAAGCCTATTATTGAAGAATAAGTCTAAGGGAGAAGGGGGGACTTTATTCATGGTATGGTGTAACATTTGGGAAGATCATAGTGATAAATATTAGTTATACTTTCAGATAATATCACTGGGGTTAAATAAGGGATGCATTTGGAAGA
Organism: Coregonus clupeaformis; assembly: GCF_020615455.1. Lineage (NCBI taxonomy): Eukaryota > Metazoa > Chordata > Actinopteri > Salmoniformes > Salmonidae > Coregonus > Coregonus clupeaformis. The sequence continues at coordinate 305,516 of NW_025533900.1, read as the reverse complement.
CTTGGTTGCATGATCAGTTAGGCCCAGTAGGGGCAGTGATGGGTCAGATTTTAGTTTCAGCTTTGATAACACTGTGTGATGTTTGTGATTTGTTACTGACCTTTGAGAAAGCTATGATATTGAGATAGGTTGGAGAGTGATTCCTGGAGACAACACTCAGATGCCGGTGTTGACTGTTCCTGATCTGGAGGAAGATGGATGGACTACTGATGGATAAATATCATTTTGATGATAAAAAAAATAAATAATAATAATTCAATATTGGGGTGATGTTGGTATGATTTATGAATCAAAGGGGGGAATAGGTTTATGTGATTCATGCATCATTTATATATCAGTTTATATTCTTAGTTGATATTCATGTTTAATTTGAAAGGGTTGTTTTGCAAAGGATACTGTTTGGTCGTTTCTTATCTTTTCATTCCAGAAGCATGTGGGAGAACATATGGAGATTGAAATACTCAAACAAAGACAATATGAAGGGACAATATGACTGGAGGAGATGAAACAAGGAGGGTGTGGCTGATTTCATCATCAACAATCCATTCATCCAAGTCGAGACTACAGGGAGATGAAGTGTAGTGGACTACATTCCAGTGTCTGCAATGAAATATAGACATGTGTAATACATAATTGTGTAATAGTCTCAGGTATTAATTTTTGTAGAATGATGTTTGATGTTATTGAATACATGTGAGGATCTTAGATGTTTTTGTTGATTTCGGTGAATGCTTAGGGACAGAAGGTCTAGGAAGGGAGAGATTCATTGTACGATCCGATGGGTTGACCAGCTGTACAGTGGATGTTTATGGATAGGATTTTGTTTGCAGGGGCTTACATGTGTATTTAATGGCATCATAGTTTCAAAATGCATTTACATGGTTTATGAGGTTATCTGGAGTACCGACGGTGGTTGCCTGGGGCAGAGGGACCGTGAGAGAATTTTACTGTCTTGATTGATGGATGGATATCTGAAAAGATGGCTGCCGGACAGTTTTTCGCTCTTACACTCCATAGAGATTTCTTCATATTTCATAGTAATGTATTCACACTTCATAAACAGTTATTGCATAGAAAGGTATTTACACTCTAGAGGAGAATGTTTTTGGTTTAATGTTAAAGATACTCAATAAGATAAATTGTTACTAGTCATAATCCTATTCTGTTTGTTTTCGAGACGTTTAGTTCGTCTCGAAGGGGGGAATATAGTATCTGAAGATTATGCCTTTGTTAAATGTTTTTCATGAAGAAATGGAATGTTGTTTGTGTTAGTAGCAAGAGGGAATGTTTTGGGTGTAACGCCACATCCAGCAGACCGGAAGTGTCTTGGAGACTGGGGATTGGCCAGAAGAGGTCAGCTTCGTTGTTTATAAATAGGGGGGTTAAACGAAGAAGAAGTCAGAACGGCCATGGCAATCGGGGAGCCGTTCTCCGGACACCGCGGGTCTGTACTTATGCTGTAACCTCGTGATTTTAATAAAAGCCTCTAATACGATGCAGCCTAAGCGGACTCTTTGTTGACAGTAATAATGGCCACCACTCATCAGATACGACACTGTCTTTATCAAACTAATGTTTTAGCATACGTTCAGTATGGATCCTGTCTATGTTCATGGGGGTAAGAGGCTAACCCACAGGATGGTAGATAGGTTGTATGTCTTTATCAAACTAAAGTTTTAGCATGTTTTCAGTGTGGAAACCTGTCTACGTTCAGGGGGTAATATGCTATGCTAGGCTAACCCACAGGACGGTAGACAGGTTGGGCAGCCCTGTGCTAGGCTAACCAATTCTAAATGCCACTAGCTGTCACGTCTCCTCCCGTTGCTCCCCTCCGGCGCTCTGATTCGCCAGTCTACTGAGCCACTGGTCTGAGCGCACCACCTCGGCAAAACACAGGAATGGAAACCCAGCGCACCTGCACCTCATCACCACCAATATACAGCCCTGGACTGTTAGTTCATTGTTGCGTGTGATAGTTAAGCGTCGTGTCGTTTGCTCGCTCTTTGTTATTCTCTTTCTCATTGTTAAGTAAACCTTTACCTTTGTTAATTGCTGCGTCTGCGTCCTGCCTCTTCGTATACTCAGTACTCATCGCACTAGCAGCTTGCAAAGTAGCCAAAAGGAAAATAGCCGGAACGCAGTTATTCAAAAACTGCTGTGGTATCGAGTAAATGTTGCTAGTCATTGCTGATAAACAAAGGAGTCCGCTCATACTGAACCTGGATCATAAGTTTATTCATATCACAAGCTTTCAGCATGAGTTACAGACTTGCAGGGTCTGGAGAGCAGTGTCCTCGAATTCTAATGGCTGCTCTGCTTTCCTGTTCGTCTAGCTTATAAACAAAGCAGAATATGGGTGGCTCCCTCTTTCGTCCAATCACCTATCCCCCCTGGGGCGTCACCCTACAACTGCTACATTTGAACTAACATAAACAACATTCCATTTCTTCATGAAAAACATTTAACAAAGGCATAATCCTAATACACTACATTTCCCCCCTTCGAGACTAACTAAAAGTCTCGAAAACAAACAGAATAGGATTATGACCAGTAACAATTTATCTTATTGAGTATTTTTAACATTAAACCAAAAACATTCTCCTCTAGAGTGTAAATACATTTCTATGAAATATGAATAACTGTTTATGAAGTGTGAATACATTACTATGAAATATGAACAAATCTTTATGGAGTGTGAGAGCGAAAAACTGTCCGGCAACCTTCGTTATCAATCAAGACAGTAAAATTCTCTCACGGTCCCTCTGCCCCAGGCAACCACCTAGGTACTCCCGATAAACTCATAAATCCCTATCAATGCATTTGAAACTATGATGCAATTAAATACACATGTAAGCCCCTGCAAACAAAATCCTATCCAAAAAATGTCCACTCTAAGGCGGGTCAACCCATTGGACCCTACAGTGGACCTCTCCCTGCCTAGACTCCCTGTCCCTAAGCATTCACGAAATAAACAAAAACATCTAAGATCCCCACATGTATCCAATAACATCAAATATCCTTCTACAAAAATCAATACCTAAGAATATGACACAAATTATGTATTACACATGCAAATATGCCTATATTTCATTGCCGACACTGGAATGTAGTCCACTACACTTCATCTCCTCCGTAGTCCCGACTTCCAATGGATTGTTGATGATGGAATGGGAACCTTTCCACACCCTCCTTGTTCCATCTCCTCCAGTCATTGTCCTTTCATATTGTCCTTGTTTGAGTATTTCAATCTCCACATATTCCCCCAAATGCTTCTGGAAGAAAAGAAAAGACCAAACAGTATATCTTGCAAACCAACACTTTCAAATTAAACATCAATATCAACTAAGAATATAAAAATGATATATAAATGATGTATGAATCAATATAAATGATAGAATAATGAAATAGGATAATGTGATTCATTCATACACTTCCCCCCTTTGATTAATAAAATCATACTAAAATCACACTAATATTGAAAAAAAATTTTTTGAAAAATGATCAAATCATCAAAAAGGATATTTATCCATCCAGTTCTACTTGTCCATCTTCATCCAGATCAGGAACAGTCAACACCGGCATCTGAGTGTTGTCTCCAGGCATCACTACTCCAACCTGTCTCAATATCATAGCTTTCTCAAAGGTCAGCAACAAATTACAAACATCACACACAGTGTTATCAAAGCTGCTATTAAAATCTGAACCATCACTGCTCCTACTGGCCTAACTGATCTTGCAACCAAGTCTTCGCTGACCATCCAGCTCCTTCAGATCTACCAAATGCATCCCTTATATTCTTCAATGCATATATAACCCTAGTGATAATATTTGAGCTATCTGGACTCAAAGTATAACTAATATTATCAATATGATCTTCCCAAATGTTTCACCATACCATGGATAAAGTCCCCCCTTCTCTCTTAGACTTATCCTTCAATGATAGGCTTGAAGACTATGACATGTCGCCATGTCTCTTTTCATCCAATTTCAAACCTAGCTTCAGATTTATCTGTGTCCGGTGCTACCCCTCTTTTAATGGTAAAAGCCTCATATGGAAGCTTCAATGTTGACATGTAACAACATCCTGTCCATCCATAGGGTAAGAATCTATATGCTTTATCACCACAAACCCTCCAAATATCTCTAAAATTCCCAATAGTCACATTGTCAGGCAAAAGCTAATATTTTAACCATCAAAGTCCTGCTCTTCTTATTAACTGGAACATAAAAAGTAACATTATATTTCTCATTACTACCCTTAAGGTCATGCATACCCAAAGTCATCATATAATCATCACAATCTGATATTCCCATAAACATACCCCTTACATAATATGTTTTATTAGAACAAAAAACAACTTTTAGCCCTCACTGGTTTCACCTCCAATACTTCAGGGTTTGCTGTTACCTGATTTTTCTTCACATCTAACAAATTCACACAAGTTAATTCACTTAACCCAATAACCCTTAAACCTAGGTTTAAACAAATGTTTTGACAATGACATTATTTTATCTGTTACTGACTGTTGCTGATACCACAGTCATGACAAAGCATAAGATTGACACATACTTGATAGAGGTCGAGCGACCGTCTCTAAAATGATTGGTGCTGGAATTCTCAACAGACATGGAACCAAAGATTCCTACCTGCCCATCTATCTCAAATTTTTCACAACAGAAGAATCAAACCACATGCATTTAGTTTCTCTCTTCCCTAACGAGCGGTACTGATCAGATACCTCTCCTTGTCTGTCATTAAAATTAAAGACCTCATCCTGTACCTCCATGATAGTATCCTTCACCATTCCAGATGAATCTATATTCTCTCTACCACTATCTGCTCTCCTATTTTAACCCTATCCTTACTACCATTGACAGCACTCTCTATCCGTACCATTTCAGAAAATACGTTGTTTGTGTCTGTGTCATACTTCCTACATTTGCTATTGCCATCGTACCATTAATCCCTTCCAAAGTTACCATTAAAGTAGTTGATTTAGTTGATGTATTAACCTTAACTACTTCTAGTGGGAAAGCTAACCCTAACAACAGTCTTTTTCCCCCTAAAATTGGTGCTGGAGCTATTGGTTCCCTTATAATCAAATGCGATATATTTATGGCTTTAATAACTATCAATGTTGAAAGAGTTAAATTGCTTCTCACTGTTGTTATAATAGACTGAAGTGTTGATGTCATTGTTGTTACTTCATCCATTTTCCCCAAAGCTTTGAAGTCTTTGCTTGTACTTCCATCTATCACCACTAGTGTCAAATGACGTAAATGTACCTTACATTCACTCTCTCTTCCTACTCTAAACCCTAACTTTCAAACTTTTGATTATAAAAATACACCTACAATTACCTTGATTTTCCTACTCTAAAATGTCCTTCACCACTGTTCTCTCTCTTACTTAACTTTGAAACTTAGCTTACTGTCTTAGAGTTCCTTCAACCTAGTTCTCCTAACTTTTTAATCTAATCTTTTCTCCTAACCTTTAAAAACCGTTTTCCACTGATTTATTCACAAAATCCTTTACCACCAATTTTTAGAATATGTGATTGGGAAGTCCCCACCTGTTTCTGACTTCTTTACACACAGACTTGGCAAACGACTAAACACCTTTTAGCCTAGCCTGAAATCTCTTGGTGTAAGAATGTAACCCAGAATAACAGTCACCCCTTTTAACTTTATTTTTCAGACAGATTGTCTAATAGGCAGTCTAATAGATTATCATCCTTCCTATGATATTATCTTTTTAAGCCAATATGATTCCCAAAAACCCTATTCTTTTAAAATCTTCTACCAGACAGCCGTTTAGTGTACATCTTATTGTACAGTCCAATTTACACAATGCATCTCTTTCCAACAATGCAATAGGTATATGTTCTAATATTAGTATGTCTATTTTAATTTCTCCTTGATTTTTATAGCAGAGCTCAATTGGTTCCTTAAGAGTAATTTGCTGTTTTACTACCTCAAATCCCTATCCTAATTAGTTAATTTTACATAGTGAGATGTTTAACCTCTTTAGGCTGAACACAGATAAAAGCTTTTACACTATTCACCTCTCCTAGTCCTTTGTTTTTACTTCAATTGTTGGATATTTTCTCTTCTTCTCTAATCGGTGCTATCAGCTGACACCCCCCTTTGTATCTTCTAGGCTCTAGAATCCTTGCTCCTTTATCTTCCTTAGAAATGTTCTCTGTTGTTTCCTCCTGGCCCATTGCACTCACAGGTAAAGTGACCAACCTGTCCATAATTATAACAGTCTTCTGAAAGTTGCTGGAAGTGTAGCTGAAATCTTCCTCCTCCTTCTAAGCCTTCTCGTCCTCTTCCTCTCCAATTCTGCGTCTGTCCAGAACCTGTCTGTGGATATGACACACCTGGTACCGCCCTTGGTGGCTGGTACAATTGCATTTGACCTTGTTCAGTTGAAGCTGTAGCAGTGATTGTTGATTTGGTTCACTCTGATTCTTCATAACCAAAGCTTCTCTTCTCCTTCTCCACCAGTTGTATGATTGAGGTTTTTGAGAGTTTCTTCGTCCTGTTCTTTGTTGTTGACATATCAGGATTCTTCAACAGCTTATATTCTAAGTTCTGTCCTCGAAATATCATCTTCCATCATCTTCTTACAATTGGCCTTTCCTTGACCTCAATGTATTCTTCTCCTCCAATTCTTGGGATCCTTTTCTCAGCAGTTTTTCTTCTCTTCTGTATCTTATCGCTGGAATCTTTTATCAGTTTTTGTTTGAGAATGAAGGGCAACTTTTGTTTCACTTGCCGGATAACCTCGCAATACCCTTAACTAAATGATTACTATTTTGTACTATATCAACCGGTGTAATGACTTTCATAGCCTTGCTGTCCTTTCTCCCCATTGTAACAACCCTTTTATATTCCTTTATCGTGGATTATTTTATTTTAGACTATATAGCCTATGGCTTCCCCCCCTTTAATTATTAAGATAAACTAAACAACCAACTGCTACATTTGATCTAACATAAAAGATACACTGCCGTGCTTGTTGTTGGAACATATTTCCCTACTTCAGTCAACCAGTCCATTTAGAATTTGTGAAAACACTGTCGTTATTTGGCAATGAATGTATCTTGTGTATCCCATCAGATTGATATGTTTTTATAGGCATTTATTTCTGTAGACACACACAGCACGCGTGTGTACAGGGAGGGGAACGGGCATTTAGGGAGCAGAACTGTGTGTTGCTTGGCTGGGTTTATTTTTTATATAAATGGAACACTAGAGTCAAAGCAAATTAACGTTGTCTTCAAGACAACTTTTTTTTTTTTCAGGACAAAATTTAACTTGCCCATTCGGGCAGCCACAAAGCACATTCCACCAAATAGTTTTACATTATTAGAAAAAAATTTGATCTCTGGTTAAAGATCAAGTTTTGACATCCTTTCGAGTACTTCAGTACTCGATTACTCATGTCCATCCCTAGTGTGGCTAGTCAATGCAGCCAATAAATCCCTTGGGAAGTCCTAGGTCCGGATGGAACCTCCCACACTGAACTACGATTGACCCCATTTAGTAGACTACACTGTACTAAGACAGACCCCATTTAGTAGACTACACTGAACTAAGACAGACCCCATTTAGTAAACTACACTGTACTAAGACAGACCCCATTTAGTAGACTACACTGTACTACGACTGACCCCATTTAGTAGACTACACTGAACTAAGACAGACCCCATTTAGTAGACTACACTGTACTAAGACAGACCCCATTTAGTAGACTACACTGTACTACGACTGACCCCATTTAGTAGACTACACTGTACTAAGACAGACCCCATTTAGTAGACTACACTGTACTACGACTGACCCCATTTAGTAGACTACACTGAACTACGACTGACCCCATTTAGTAGACTACACTGAACTACGACTGACCCCATTTAGTAGACTACACTGAACTACGACTGACCCCATTTAGTAGACTGGTCGTTTGTTTGGTTGATAGGCTGTTGGTCGACTGAGATTATCAAATGTATTTAAAAAAAATAAACATGCACAAGTCTGATTGGACTGATCCATTGTGGAGGCCTGTCTGAGTGGACTGATCCATTGTGGAGGCCTGTCTGAGTGGACTGATCCATTGTGGAGGCCTGTCTGAGTGGACTGATCCATTGTGGAGGCCTGTCTGAGTGGACTGATCCATTGTGGAGGCCTGTCTGAGTGGACTGATCCATTGTGGAGGTCTGTCTGAGTGGACTGATCCATTGTGGAGGCCAGTCCGAGTGGACTGATCCATTGTGGAGGCCTGTCCGAGTGGACTGATCCATTGTGGAGGCCTGTCTGAGTGGACTGATCCATTGTGAAGGTCGTGGGGATGGCACAGTCCATCACTCTAAGACATTGTATATGGTTAGAACAATGGTGCAAAACTAATAAAAATAATATTATTTCATAACAAATGTGCTTTCTCCCTCGTTGGATAGCAGTCGCTGTCCACGGTTCTGAAACAGTCTTCAGTGCGACGTTGAACAGGCGCCTTTCCCTAGACCATGTTGCATGTGCATAATAGGGCATCTAATGGTGGAAATACATAACGCCATCTAACCAAAATATCATAGAAAGTTATGTATATGCAGTTATCTTAGCCAGCCAGCTAACTTTAGCTATTTAGCCAACTAGCTATGTTATCTATATACAGTTATCTTAGCCAGCCAGCTAACGTTAGCTATTTAGCCAACTAGCTATGGTCTACGAGCTGGAGCCCAACTTCCGGAGACCCAGTTAGAACCCAACTAACAAAACCCAACTGAAACATAACTGCAGATCAAAAGAGCAGAGATATACAGAATGATGGCAGGGGAAAATCCCCAACATCCAAAATAGACAGATTCCAGATGTCAGTCAGCTAGCGCGCTAGCAGTAAAGCCAAAAGTGGGAAAAAGTTACAAAAACTCCCGTAGTCTACTTCCCAGAGAACATGCTGAGAAGTAGTGATGAGGGGGAAACTAAGCTTCCTGTAGCATTGACGCTTTCCAGCCAAATGTGTCAAAAATAGGTTCATTACTCAAGGCTTTGAGCAACACAGAATTTAGAACAGCCACATTTTTATAGATGACATCCCACACGCCCTACTGACTGTGCAGCGTCGCCTTTATGTCTTCTACTAAACCACTGGCCGTGTTGGAGAGCATCAAATCCATGCTGCATTGTGGGTAAATGTTGACTGATTTATAAATAATATAATGAGTAGGTATTTATGATGCAAGGTGATTTGTAGATCAGTCAATCGGCAGTCGCCTGCATTTTGTCGGCTGCATTGTCGAACAAGCCTATTACTAAACCAATCAGGTGGTTGTTTGACGAAATGAAGCTTCAGACGTCATTGATCACGTGCTGCTGATAAAGTGATACAGGAATCGGCACACTGCTTTGAAGTATACTGCTTAGGGATTTCAACGCATTCCTTGTAGCTCCGGTATCAAACCTAACATCCCTACTGAAAAGTTAACAAAACAAAAAGGAACAAGCAGGTCTGATTTTCTCTTTTCTTTTGATTTTCTCTTTCTTTTCACACACTGTTGCTGGTATTTTGGCCCATTCCTCCATGCAGATCTCCTCTAGAGCAGTGATGTTTTGGGGCTGTCGCTGGGCAACACAGACTTTCAACTCCCTCCAAAGATTTGCTATGGGATTGAGATCTGGAGACTGGCTAGGCCACTCCAGGACCTTGAAATGCTTCTTACGAAGCCACTCCTTCGTTGCCCGGGCGGTGTGTTTGGGATCATTGTCATGCTGAAAGACCCAGCCACGTTTCATCTTCAATGCCCTTGCTGATGGAAGGAGGTTTTCACTCAAAATCTCACGATACATGGCCCCATTCATTCTTTCCTTTACACGGATCAGTCGTCCTGGTCCCTTTGCAGACAAACAGCCCCAAAGCATGATGTTTCCAACCCCATGCTTCACAGTAGGTATGGTGTTCTTTGGATGCAACTCAGCATTCTTTGTCCTCCAAAAAAACGACGAGTTGAGTTTTTACCAAAAAGTTATATTTTGGTTTCATCTGACCATATGACATTCTCCCAATCCTCTTCTGGATCATCCAAATGCACTCTAGCAAACTTCAGACGGGCCTGGACATGTACTGGCTTAAGCAGGGGGACACATCTGGCACTGCAGGATTTGAGTCCCTGGCGGCGTAGTGTGTTACTGATGGTAGGCTTTGTTACTTTGGTCCCAGCTCTCTGCAGGTCATTCACTAGGTCCCCCCGTGTGGTTCTGGGATTTTTGCTCACCGTTCTTGTGATCATTTTGACCCCACGGGGTGAGATCTTGCGTGGAGCCCCAGATCGAGGGAGATTATCAGTGGTCTTGTATGTCTTCCAATTCCTAATAATTGCTCCCACAGTTGATTTCTTCAAACCAAGCTGCTTACCTATTGCAGATTCAGTCTTCCCAGCCTGGTGCAGGTCTACAATTCTGTTTCTGGTGTCCTTTGACAGCTCTTTGGTCTTGGCCATAGTGGAGTTTGGAGTGTGACTGTTTGAGGTAGTGGACAGGTGTCTTTTATACTGATAACAAGTTCAAACAGGTGCCATTAATACAGGTAACGAGTGGAGGACAGAGGAGCCTCTTAAAGAAGAAGTTACAGGTCTGTGAGAGCCAGGAATCTTGCTTGTTTGTAGGTGACCAAATACTTATTTTCCACCATAATTTGCAAATAAATTCATTAAAAATCCTACAATGTGATTTTCTGTAATTTTTTTCCTCAATTAGTCTGTCATAGTTGACGTGTACCTATGATGAAAAGTACAGGCCTTTCTCATCTTTTTAAGTGGGAGAACTTGCACAATTGGTGGCTGACTAAATACTTTTTTCCCCCCACTGTACAAGCTTATGTTTTGGTTTTTGATGGGGAAATACATTTGAGGCATTTATAAGTTATATTCTTCAAGAATCAATGGCTATACAGTATATGGGTCTTTCTATAACTGCCAGTGAGGATTTCCTTGCATTTATGGCAGTGTGGTTCCCTTAAGGGTCAGTCAACTTTGGTACAACATACTATGGGGAGTCACACTCTCGCGACTTCGAGGCTATATACAGGTGGTACCGGTACCGAGGTAATGGGCTGGGGGCTATATACAGGGGGTACCGTACCAGGTAATGTGCCCAGGTATCAGCTATAAGGACCGAGGTAATGTGCTGGGGTACAGGTTAGTCCAGGTAATAATGAGGCTATATACAGGGCCGGTAGGTTAGTCCAGGTAATAATGAGGCTATATACAGGGGGTACGGTACCGAGGTAATGTGCTGGGGTACAGGTTAGTCAATGTAATAATGAGGCTATATACAGGGGGTACCGGTACCGAGGTAATGGGCTGGGGTACAGGTTAGTCCAGGTAATAATGAGGCTATATACAGGGGGTACCGGTACCAAGGTAATGGGCTGGGGTACAGGTTAGTTCAGGTAATTTGTACATGTCGGTAGGGGTAAAGTGACTGTGCTTAGATGATAACAGCGAGTAGCAGCAGTGTAAAAACAAAGGAGGGAGGGGATTAATTGTTCAGCAGTCTTATGGCTTGGGGGTAGAAGCTGTTAAGGAGCCTTTTGGTCCTAGACTTGGCGCTCCGGTACCGCTTGCTGTGCGGTAGCAGAGAGAACAGTCTATGACTTGGGTGACTGGAGTCTTTGACGATTTTCCTCTGACATGCCTAGTATCTAGGTCCTGGATGGCAGGAAGCTTGACCCCAGTGATGTAAAAAACAAACAAAATATAACTATTGTAAAATAGATTGTGTCCGTAAAATGTTGGAAATAGAAGCCTAAGTGTTGTTGTTCATTAGTTTGCTGCAATTATGGGAGAGGTGGTAGGGTTAGTGGAAAATAATACATTTAAGTCATTTAGCAGACGCTCTTATCCAGAGCGAATTACAGGAGCAATTAGGGTTAAGTGCCTTGCTTAAGGGCACATCGACAGATTTTTCACCTAGTCGGCTCGGGGATTAGAACCAGCGACCTTTCGGTTACTGGCACACCGCTCTTAACCACTAAGCTACCTGCCGCCATAATAAAGGAAAATATATTTTTAAAAGATATTTATATATATATATATGTCTGTGTATATTTATATGTGTATATTTACATTTGAGTCATTTAGCAGACTCTCTTATCCAGAGCAACTTACAGTTAGTGTACACTATGTACACTACCAGTCAAAAGTTTGGACACACCTACTCATTCAAGGGTTTTTCTTTATTTTTTACTATTTTTTACATTGTAGAATAATAGTGAAGACATCAAAACTATGAAATAACACATATGGAATCATGTAGTAACCAAAAAAGTGTTAAACAAAGAGATTCTGTAAAGTAGCCACCCTTTGCCTTGATGGCAGCTTTGCACTCTTGGCATTCTCTCAACCAGCTTCATGAGGTAGTCACCTGGAATGCATTTCAATTAACAGGTGTGCCTTAAGTTAATTTGTGGAATGTATTTCCTTCTTAATGCATTTGAGCCAATCAGTTGTGTTGTGACAAGGTAGGGTTGGTATACAGAAGATAGCCCTATTTGGTGAAAGACCAAGTCCATATTATGGCAAGAACAGCTCAAATAAGCAAAGAGAAACGACAGTCCATCATTACTTTAAGACATGAAGGTCAGACAATACGGAACATTTCAAAAACTTTGAAAGTTTCTTCAAGTGCAGTCGCAAAAACCATCAAGTGCTATGATGAAACTGGCTCTCATGAGGACCGCCACAGGAACGGAAGACCCAGAGTTAGCTCTGCTGCAGAGGATAAGTTCATTAGAGTTACCAGCCTCAGAAATTGCAGCCCAAATAAAGACTTCACAGATTTCAAGTCACAGACGTATCTCAACATCAACTGTTCAGAGGGGACTGGGTAAATCAGGCCTTCATGGTTGAATTGCTACAAAGAAACCACTACTGAAGGACACCAATAAGAAGAAGAGATCTGCTAGGGCCAAGAAACACGAGCAATGGACATTAGACCGGTGGAAATTGAGATATTTGGTTCCAACCGCCGTGTCTTTATGCGGCTGTGGGTGAACGGATGATCTCCGCGTGTGTAGTTCCCACCGTGAAGCATGGAGGAGGAGGTGTGGTGATGTGGGGGTGCTTTGATGGTGACACTGTCTGTGATTCATTTAGAATTCAAGGCACACTTAACCAGCATGGCTACCACAGCATTCTGCAGTGATACGCCATCCCATCTGGTTTGGGCTTAGTGGGACTATCATTTTGCTTTTCAACAGGACAATGACCCAACACACCTCCAGGCTGTGTAAGGGCTATTTTACCAAGAAGGAGAGTGATGGAGTGCTGCATCAGATGACCTGGCCTCCACAATCCCCCGACCTCAACCCAATTGAGATGGTTTGGGATGAGTTGAACCGCAGAGTGAAGGAAAAGCAGCCAACAAGTGCTCAGCATATGTGGGAACTCCTTCAAGACTGTTGGAAAAGCATTCCAGATTAAGCTGCTTGAGAGAATGCCAAGAGTGCAAAGTTGTCTTCAAGGCAAACGGTGGCTACTTTGAAGAATCTAAAATCTAAAATATTTTGATTAGTTTAACACTATTTTGGTTACTACATGATTCCATATGTGTTATTTCATAGTTTTGATGTCTTCACTATTGTCCTACAATGTAGAAAATAGTAAAAATAAAGACCAACCCTTGAATGAGTAGTTGTGTCCAAACTTTTGACTGGTACTGTATGTTATTGTTAGATGAAGTTATGGGCCAATTTGGCATACACTTAGTGTGTAAAGGTAGCCAAAGAGCATTTTACTGAATTAGTGGTGAATTAGTGAATAGCGACACAGAGCTTAATGTGAGTTTCCTTGAGTAGCTCCCGATCTTGCTCTGATAATGTGTGGTAATATTCAGAATACATTGTGAAAAACTAAAATCTTCGCTCACCATTTTTGCTCCATGCAGATGTACTACATCCATAACTAGAGGTTATTAGCATGGAGGAGTTCAGATATACTACATCCATAACTAGAGGTTATTAGCATGGAGGAGTTCAGATATACTACATCCATAACTAGAGGTTATTAGCATGGAGGAGTTCAGATATACTACATCCATATCTAGCGGTTATTAGCATGGAGGAGTTCAGATATACTACATCCATAACTAGAGGTTATTAGCATGGAGGAGTTCAGATATACTACATCCATAACTAGAGGTTATTAGCATGGAGGAGTTCAGATATACTACATCCATAACTAGAGGTTATTAGCATGGAGGAGTTCAGATATACTACATCCATAACTAGAGGTTATTAGCATGGAGGAGTTCAGATATACTACATCCATAACTAGAGGTTATTAGCATGGAGGAGTTCAGATATACTACATCCATAACTAGAGGTTATTAGCATGGAGGAGTTCAGATATACTACATCCATAACTAGAGGTTATTAGCATGGAGGAGTTCAGATATACTACATCCATAACTAGAGGTTATTAGCATGGAGGAGTTCAGATATACTACATCCATAACTAGAGGTTATTAGCATGGAGGAGTTCAGATATACTACATCCATAACTAGAGGTTATTAGCATGGAGGAGTTTCTACAGCCAAATTGTCTTGCATATCAACAAGCAGCAAACACAGAAAGGGTCCTATATTGGAGAGTAAAAGTCGTCTGGCACTCTGCTTAGGATTTCAACAACTAAACTTATTTCTAGCCTAGAATCATCGATGTTACTACTAATGTGGAAAAATGACAAAATATGACTTTTTGCTCACTTGATGTCAAATAATTTAAGATGTCAATTGTTGTACAATTTCATGGGTATGCTCTGGGTATCACCTTTTACCTCAAATAAACAGTGTATTTCTGCTGTTGTGGTTCTTTAACCATCTGTCTGACTTTGTCGTTCACATAGGAGAGAGACGTGGCTATCGTGGATCCTCTGGGGAGCCTCAACAACATGATGCTGACAAGGCAGAAAGGTCTCTCTCCAGATCAGAACACCTTAAGAAAAACCATCTGAGACCCACTGGGAAGAAATCTCACTGCTGCTCTGACTGTGGGAAACGTTGCAAGTTTTCATCAGAACTTAAAATACACCAGCGAGTACACACAGGAGAGAAACCTTATAGCTGTGATCAATGTGGGAAGAGTTTTACTCGGTCAAGCTACCTGATAGTGCACCAGAGAACACACACAGGAGAGAAACCTTACGACTGCTCTGACTGCGGAAAGACTTTTGTTAGTTTAAGAGATTTAAAATCACACCAGAGAACACACACAGGAGAGGAGCCTTATAGCTGTGATCAATGTGGGAGGAGTTTTACTCGGTCAAGCTCCCTGATAGTGCACCAGAGAACACACACAGGAGAGAAACCTTATAGCTGTGATCAATGTGGGAAGAGTTTTACTGGGTCAAGCTACCTGATAGTACATCTGAGAAGACACACAGGAGAGAAACCTTACGACTGCTCTGACTGCGGAAAGACTTTTGTTAATTTAATAGATTTCAAATCACACCAGAGAACACACACAGGAAAGAAACCTTTTAGCTGTGATCAATGTGGGAAGAGTTTTGGTACATCTGTGTATCTGACGATACACCAGAGAACACACACAGGAGAGAAACCTTATGGCTGTACTCAATGTGGGAAGAGTTTTACTCAGTCAAGCGGCCTGGTATCACACCAGAGAACACACACAGGAGACACACACAGGAGAGAAACCGTATAGCTGTACTCAATGTGGGAAGAGTTTTACTCAGTCAAGCACGCTGATAGTACATCTGAGAACACACACAGGAGAGAAACCTTACGACTGCTCTGACTGTGGAAAGACTTTTGTTAGGTTAAGATATTTAAAATCACACCAGAGAACACACACAACACAGGAGAGAAACTTTATAGCAGGAGATAAATGATATAGCTGTACTCAATGTGGGAAGAGTTTTATGCAGTCAAGTGGCCTTATAGTACATCTGAGAACTCACACAGGAGAGAAGACGTATAGCTGTGATCATGTGACAAGAGATACTCTGATAAAATATCTCTGATCAAACATCAGAAAATACATACATGAAGGAGTTGTTTCATGATATCAATGAAATGATGTCACAATGTAGAATATTTAAACATTGTAGTAGGAGTATTTTAATTAATATCATAATGTAGAACCCTAAACGTTTCCCCCCCTGTTCAATTTATTTCAGCATGATATGGATATTAGCCTCTGGGAAAAATCCAGGCTCTGAATTGAAAGAGTATTTATGTGATTTAACAAAAAGTGAAAGAAAAAAAAAGTTGTGTTACACTTACCTTGTTGGCAACCCACTTGAATCAAAATGCAACACTTCAAAAAGTAGCTAGCTGTTTTCTACAAATTGTCCTTCAACCAGTGATGTACACATTATTCACAGATTCCATGTGGTGTTTGAGCTGTTAGTTTTAACAGGACGTGCAACCTCATCTCCCCCCTCTTGCGCAATTGATTTCAACATGATATCGATGAAATAAGTGTTACGTTCCTTTGTTTAGCGACCCATAAATGTAAATGCATCCCTCCAAAATGTAGCTGACTGTCTTCTGCAGGTTGTCCTCTAACCAGTGAGGTAAAAGTTATCTCCCATTTCCATGTGTTTTTTTAGTTGTGTTAGTTTCAACAGCAGGTACAACCTGATCTCCCCCATAATCGATATCAGTGACTTATTGTTGGTGCTTGTGCAGTTTATAAGGTGCTTGTTTTAATATGATTATTGTGGCACATTTGTGTAGATAGTACAGTTTAGGTTTCGGTTTTCAATATATCACAAACTGTTTTTGCATATTGGTTATTGATTTGGACATGTTAAAACTGTGTTTTGACATTGAGGTTTCCCACGTAGCAAAATGTCATTGAAAAGTCATTGAAAAGAAGACTATGCCTGATGTCCAATATAAACTCAGCAAAAAAAGAAACGTCCCTTTTTCAGGACCCGGTCTTTCAAAGATAATTTGTAAAAATCCAAAATAACTTCACAGATCTTCATTGTAAAGGGTTTAAACACTGTTTCCCATGCTTGTTCAATGAACCATAAATAATTAATGAACATGCACCTGTGGAACAGTCGTTAAGACTTACAGATGGTAGGCAATTAAGGTCACAGTTATGAAAACTTAGGACACAAAAGAGGCCTTTCTATTGACTCTGGAAAACACCAAAAGAAATATGCCCAGGGTCCCTGCTCATCTGCGTGAACGTGCCTTATGCATGCTGCAAGGAGGCATCCTCCCTCATGTGGTACCCTTCCTTCAGGCTCATCCTGACATGACAATGCCACCAGCCATACTGCTCATTCTGTGCGTGATTTCCTGCAAGACAGGAATGTCAGTGTTCTGTCATGGCCAGTGAAGAACCCCCGGATCTCAATCCCATTGAGCACGTCTGGGACCTGTTGGATCGGAGGGTGAGGGCTAGGGCAATTCCCCCCAGAAATGTCCGGGAACTTGTATGTGCCTTGGTGGAAGAGTGGGGTAACATCTCACAGCAAGAACTGGCAAATCTGGTGCAGTCCATGAGGAGGAGATGCACTGCAGTACTTAATGCAGCTGGTGGCCACACCAGATACTGACTGTTACTTTTGATTTTGACCCCCCCCAGGGACACATTATTTGTGTCTGGAGCTTGTTCAGTTTATATCTCAGTTGTTGAATCTTGTTATGTTCATACAAATATTTACACATGTTAAGTTTGCTGGAAATAAACGCAGTTGACAGTGAGAGGACTTTTTTTTGTTGCTGAGTTTACATTCGGTTTTAGTTGAAAATATGTATTTTCAGGTCGTTTTTTCAACGACTTGACAACAACTTAATTTCAACGTACTTGCAGCCTAAAAACATGGACGCAGTATAATAAATTGGTCTATAATCAGTTTTATTAACAATCTTACATCACTCCAGTATTTCTTTACAACATTCAAGTGCTACTTGTCTTTATTCCACTACTGAAGAAGCATGACTCAAATAACCTACTCATATTTCAAACATCCAGCCTGACAAAATATACATTTTTAATTATTCAATGCCTCACCATTAAGTGAATTATTGCCAATACATATTAACAAAGGGGTGATCATTCTGTTTTGATATTTCATATTTACAATTCATGCAACATTTAGTAATTTTAATTTATGCAATGAACTGACCATTTTGGGGTACAATTATATTGACATTGTTGCCCTGCTTGTAGAATATCAGGGTTCATTCTCAGATGTGCCAACCCAAATGTACTAGAGTATGACATTGGGGACTCGGCCCCGATCCAACAACATGCATATCGAGTGAACCCTGAAAAGAGAGAGAAGCTCCGCAGTGAGGTGGAAAGTTACTACGGATATTGCAGGAGTTTCCTCTTGAAATCAGACATGTCCGTGGTAAGGACAACTTGGTTTCTGATTGTCTCAAGGGTGGGCAGTCAAAAGGATTTGTGTTTTGCATTTAGCCAGTGCGTTGTCATGGATCACAATTTATTTTGACTGCACGTTTTTCTGTATTGGAGATGAGTTTTGTTTGGGCTCGTTCCAAGGGGGCGAGAGTTCTAGAAGCTAATGAGTTTTAGGAAGACCAGAGTTCTAGAAGCTAGTGAGTTTTAGGACGACCAGAGTTCTAGAAGCTAGTGAGTTCTAGGAAGACCAGAGTTCTAGAAGCTAGTGAGTTTTAGGACGACCAGAGTTCTAGAAGCTAGTGAATTTTAGGTCAGTAACTTATAACCACGGAACCACCCCAGACCTTTCATGCATGACTTAAAGCACCTGAGTATTAGATTTACTGCCAGGGTCTAGTATGTCACTGCCAGGTCTGATTTTCTCTTTGGGTTTGAGCCCACGGCAAGAAGGCACCAGAGCCTATTGTGGTAACAGGTTCACACTAGATAACACAACCACACAGTGCATGAAAAACATGAGGTGTGGCTAACGTTTGCAAGCTTGAGCTAGCTACCGAGCTAGCATACAAACTCGGTAGCACAGAGTAGATCCTCCATATGACGTTGAGAAATAGTGCATTGTGGGTAGTTTAGAAGATATCTGGAAATAAGTTAATAAATATGTAATAACGCAAAAACATAACTGTTTGAACTTAATAGGTAACCAGATCGTGACTACAACTAAGTTACTAAGTCTTTAACCACACTGTGTTGTTACATTGGTGAGTAAAAACACATGCTTCCTACCAGTGGCGGCTCCTGAAAAAATTCTCAGGGGGGGCAATTTTTCTGATGATTTAGGTGACCTACACACATTTTTAAAAAGATATGTCCAGCAACAACATGAAGACAGGGGCAGCATATAAGTCAATACCAGAAGCATTTATTGACTGATCTCAAAAGTGTTGGCTTACAAAAGCAAAATAAGTTATCACAGTAAAAATAATCAAGGGTGTTCTTTCACATTCCTCAACACTGCATAAACAATATGTATGGCTTTGTAAAAATGAACAACCATATTCTGGCCAATTGTATAGATTTGTAAATATGAACAACCATATTCTGGCCAATTGTATAGATTTGTAAAAATGAACATGAACAGATTTTTTATTTTTTTGAATGGCAGTACCTTTCAAACATGTCTGCTTGCAGTAAGGTAGCACTCACAAGGTGGCCAGAGAAAGAGA
Source organism: Coregonus clupeaformis (assembly GCF_020615455.1). Classification (NCBI taxonomy): domain Eukaryota; kingdom Metazoa; phylum Chordata; class Actinopteri; order Salmoniformes; family Salmonidae; genus Coregonus; species Coregonus clupeaformis. Next base: position 285,880 of record NW_025533900.1, on the reverse strand, counting down.
ACCTTTCTTTGGTGTGATCCAGGATGGTGTTGCAGACCTCTTCAGACAGCCTCTGCTTCTGCTTCCATACACAAAAAAAATAAAAAAATGTATGCACGCATGACTGTAAGTCGCTTTGGATAAAAGCGTCTGCTAAATGGCATATTTTTTTTTCTTTTTTTTTTTTCTCCTCTTCTCTCAAAGCTGTTCTGGGTCTTTTGGCTCCTGTTGCTTCTTGCAGCTGCTGTTGAGAGGAGTCCCTGAAGGCAAACAGACCAATGTGTTTGTTGGCTTTGTACAGTATTGTTGTCTATGTGATGCACAGGTATATGCAATGTATCCATGTATAGTACAAATACTTCAGTTCCACTTAAAATGGGCAGGGATGCATAAAGTCTTTAGTGTTTAAGTTAGCCTTTGTGTCTCACATAGCCTGGATGTTCAGCACAGTATACAGTGGTGCTCATAAGCTTATGATCCCATGCTAGAGTTGACTAAAAAGAGGAATAAAAAAGAAAAGAAAATTGGTGTCCTTAAAGGTTGGATTTTCCAACTTTTTTAATTAAGTCATTAAGATCAATTTCCAAAAGATGATTTTTTTCATTTTTTTATTCCTCTTTTTAGTCAGCTTTAGAATGTGTTCATACACTTATGAGCACCACTGTACAGTACACATAGTATATAAAATAAAATAGATTACACCACTGGCCATATATAATGAGAATAATGTAATTTCAAACACAAATGCAGTCTCCTTTCATGCATACATTTTCAAATAAAGCTCTGCTTTGAGAAAGATCGAATGATATTGTTTAATCTTTATCTTACCTTATGGCCTGCACACTGCTTGCGAAGCTGTCTAGGGCACGTTTGATAAAGACAGCATCGATGTCCTTCTTCTGTAGCTTCTGGTACGGTGGGCTGGTCAAATGAACCCAATGAACCCGTCCGGATGGCTTCAAAACATTCTATGAGGTCGTCTCGATTCTCGTAGACAGTGTTCACGACTCTGCTGTTGCTAACCTCATCGTTGTGGCGGCGGACAGCTAGCCTGTATCCCTCATCCAGTTGAGTGGCAATATTCACTCTCCCCAAAGCAGACAATCTCAAACAGCTATCAATGTGGGTCTTTGACAGCTCATTTTTCTTAATCTTTTCTGAAAGATGGTGCATGTCGGTTACACCAGTCGCTGTCTAAGCGTTGCTGTCTGCCGTGCCGCCTTCAGGGTGAAAGAGTAGTTTCTTAGTTACGTTCATGGTTACGTTACGTTACGTATGACGAAAGCGCGTAAGTGCAAGCCCTCAGACACCCATAGAGATTGTATTGAAAGCTCAGAAATTTGAAAAAAATTTTTTTTACATTAGAGGCTATGAGAGACTTCTGGGCGATTTTCAACCTGACTGAAATCGCCCCAAAACGGGCGGGGACATTTGAAGCACGACTTTAGCCTGATTGGACATTTAGTGGCTGGCAGATCAGATGTGAACACTGAACTACTGTTGCCGTGATATAATTGATTAGAAAAAAAATCCCTTCCTTTTCCCGTTTGGCAGTGCGTCGCCCATATCGCCCTATTGAACACACCGCCCATGCTTCCTACCCTTTTTCTTTAACTTTTTGTCTGAAAATAAAATCTACATTTTACTCAACTTCGTTACCCACTCCAGTCAGCAGATGGCGATGTGGGACTTTAAGGCTATGCTGCTAGTGTGATGTATAATCTAGTGGACGGACGCTTCTTTCAACAGCAGCAACAGTTAGTCAGACACCTCGGTAGCTTGCTAGACAAAATAGCCGAACCAATAAAGCTCTTTAGACGCTTTCGTGTATATTAGCCACTGTGTTTTCAACCCACTTCTGTCGTGTAGTTAGTTATCCCATTTAATTTCATATTTACGGTGTTGTTGTTATTGGTCAGCTAGCTGGCTGGTTAAGTTAGCACTAGCCTAGCTAGCTAACATCCCCGACCATGAGCTCACTAAGCTACTCTCCTCCTGCTAAAGAAGAGGAGGTCTGCTGGACGGAGAAAGAGGCTCTAGTGAAAGAGGAGGAGGAAGAGGAGGATGTTACAATACAAAAACAAGTAGAGGGTGAAGCTGTTACCGTGAAAGAAGAAGAGAAAGACGTTACAGTAAAAGAAGAGGAAGACGCGTTCAGAGTGAAAGAGGAGGAGGATGTTACAGTGAAAGAAGAGGAGGATGCAGTTTTTGGAGTGAAGGAGGAGGAGGAGATGACTGTCACATCGAAAAAGGAGGAGGAAGAAGAGGAGGAAACTGGATATCTGGTTCCGGTTTTCCAAAGGCATCTTAAGGCATCCAATGGTTCTAACGATGAACTTAGCAGTAAGAGGGTTTTGAGAAACCGGGCCCTGATTAACACTAGTAAGTACTGTCTTAAAAACAGAGGCACAAACTCTGCATTTGTTGAACTGATGTGTGGTGTTAAAGGTGAAATCCATTTTTACATATCCAATTTTACTCCAATGTAAATGTAAACCAACACTGTATAGCCTCAACATGGTTAAAACTATAATGGTGATATCATGGATGGTCAGTCCTTGCATCCATAGGTCTGTCTATGAATTTGAGAGTAGTTACATTTCTCCAGTCACATCCATCATCTTATTACCAAAACAGTGGTGGAATGACAGCTTTGTTATTGTTTGAACTGCAGACTGATTGATGTGTGGCTTTTTTAAAAGGGGAAACCCAGCAACAAAATGGCTGCCTTGAGACTTGGTTTGGTAAACAGCTGAGGGATGGGGGCTGGAGAAATGTAACCACTTTCAAATTCATAGAGAGAGCTATTGTAGCAACCTTAACCCAAAACCTAGCGATCTCATCAAGAAGTTCAGACATCTTGGTATAACAGTTATAAGGTGTTGGCTTGACAGTCTCTGGACCCAGGTTTGAGTCCAGCTCAGGGCTACCCCCGGAATTCACTACACTATGAATACAAGGACTGGCCATCCATAAGGTCAAAATCACAGTTTTAACCTGGTTTTGAAGATATACAGTGTTTGTTTACAACCAGTGGCATTATACAAGCTCATGTTTTGGTTTTTGATGGGGAAATACATTTGAGGCATTTATAAGTTATATTCTTCAAGAATCAATGGTTATACAGTATATGGGTCTTTCTATAACTGCCAGTGAGGATTTCCTTGCATTTATGGCAGTGTGGTTCCCTTAAGGGTCAGTCAACTTTGGTACAACATACTATGGGGAGTCACACTCTCGCGACTTAAGTTGAAGGATCTAAAATCACACCTGCCAAGGCCAATGAAATCCGCGCCTCGCTGGAAGCCCCGCCTTCCACAGGTGATGAGCGTTAGGCTGGGATTCATTCCTTCAATTATTCCGCTCTTTACCTCGTTGGGAACAGGAACGATTCATGCTACAGGTGTAGACCTTACTTACAAGCTACTTGCCCGAATACATAGTGCCAACTGTAAAGTTTGGTGGAGGAGGAATAATGGTCTGGGGCTGTTTTCATGGTTCAGGCTCCTTAGTTCCAGTGAAGGGAAATCTTAATGCTACAGCATACAAATTCAAATCAAATTTTATTTGTCACGTGCGCCAAATACAACAGGTGTAGACCTTACCGTGAAATGCTTACTTACAAGCCCTTAACCAACAATGCAGTTCAAGAAATAGAGTTAATTAAATTAAATATTAAATAAATAATATCATTAAATAACAATAATGAGGCTATATACAGGGGGTACCGGTACTGAGTCAATGGGCTGGGGTACAGGTTAGTCCAGGTAATAATGAGGCTATATACAGGGGGTACCGGTACCGAGTCAATGGGCTGGGGATCCTCTCTAAGCTTTACAGGAATGTGGTTCTGAATACAAACAGCCACACCTCCACCTTTGGCATTTCTGTCTTTTCTGTAGATCTTATAACCTTGTATTGCTACCACTGTATCATCAAAGGTATTATCTAAGTGAGTTTCAGAGTTTGTCAGAATATGAATGTCATCTGTTACTAGCAAATTATTGATTTCATGAACCTTGTTTCTTAAGCTACATATGTTAACGTTGGCTATTTGTAACACTTTTCTGGGATGCTTGATAATTGTCTTTGCTTTACTGGGAAGCTTAGCAGAGGTAGACATGCTCATGTTATTTATGTTAGTGCAGGGTGAGCTGAACACAGTGGACTTCCTACTAGACACACCGCCTCAGTGCTAACAGTATTACTCTGGTTCATGGGCATATAATTACTGCATACAATAGCTGTAGGATCATCAGAGGTATTCAGGGCAGTAAGAGGGACATACATTAGGTTATTTACATTGTGTCTACCAACGCCCCTGGGATAATGTACATTTGCTGAAGCATTGCGACAACTCAGCAACACAATGGTAGGGATTAAATGAGCTGGACTTCGGTCATTGATAAGTTATTGTCTCAACGCAGCCTCATAATGCTGTGAAAGGATCCAGAAACCCAAATGATTTGGGTGGATCCCATCCTCCTTATAATATGAGCTTTGTTTCCAGAAGGCATCAAAATTGTCAATAAATGTTACACCCACAGAGCTGCAATAATCTTGTAGCCAGTTATGGAAGTAAAGTCTGCTGAACCGTTCAATGGCACGATTTAGGAAGGGCAGAGGGACAGATATTATGGGACATTTGTTAGTGTCATGTAGGGACCCAATCAGTTCCTTAAAATGACTGACTATCAGCCAAACAATGTTTTCATTTTTATTTATTTATTTTCTCAGTCAGCTACCCAGGAAAGGGCTGAGAATAGCCCTTATTAATATATGTAGCCTTAGAAATGAGGTGCATGAAATCAATAACTTGATAACATTCATATACTGGCCAAATATTGAAACTTGATTCACAACACCAAAGTATATACTGTCATTAACGCGGTTCTTCAATAATTACACATAATACTTAATACTGTAGCTGATTAGTTACAGTCACATGTTCAACTATCATCAGCTGATCCAGGAAATCATTTTATGAATGACAGTCAAATGACAAACATCACGACATGCAACAACAACCAAAGTACTTCTACATTCATTACTCTGGTAACAGTTAGTCGTGCTCCCCGTTGGATCCAACATCCCTAACAAATGTATGTTTTATAATGTCTTATTGTCTGCTTGATTTACAGTAGGCTCTCGTTAGTCTGTTTGGACATGGAGCTGCTTTGCTCATTATGTGTATAGAACTGTTCCTTGATTTACAGTAGGCTCTCGTTAGTCTGTTTGGACATGGAGCTGCTTTGCTCATTATGTGTAGAGAACTGTTCCTTGATTTACAGTAGGCTCTCGTTAGTCTGTTTGGACATGGAGCTGCTTTGCTCATTATGTGTAGAGAACTGTTCCTTGATTTACAGTAGGCTCTCGTTAGTCTGTTTGGACATGGAGCTGCTTTGCTCATTATGTTAGAGAACTGTTCCTTGATTTACAGTAGGCTCTCGTTAGTCTGTTTGGACATGGAGCTGCTTTGCTCATTATGTGTAGAGAACTGTTCCTTGATTTACAGTAGGCTCTCGTTAGTCTGTTTGGACATGGAGCTGCTTTGCTCATTATGTGTAGAGAACTGTTCCTTGATTTACAGTAGGCTCCGTTAGTCTGTTTGGACATGGAGCTGCTTTGCTCATTATGTGTAGAGAACTGTTCCTTGATTTACAGTAGGCTCTCGTTAGTCTGTTTGGACATGGAGCTGCTTTGCTCATTATGTGTAGAGAACTGTTCCTTGATTTACAGTAGGCTCTCGTTAGTCTGTTTGGACATGGAGCTGCTTTGCTCATTATGTGTAGAGAACTGTTCCTTGATTTACAGTAGGCTCTCGTTAGTCTGTTTGGACATGGAGCTGCTTTGCTCATTATGTGTAGAGAACTGTTCCTTGATTTACAGTAGGCTCTCGTTAGTCTGTTTGGACATGGAGCTGCTTTGCTCATTATGTGTAGAGAACTGTTCCTTGATTTACAGTAGGCTCTCGTTAGTCTGTTTGGACATGGAGCTGCTTAGCTCATTATGTGTAGAGAACTGTTCCTTGATGGATGTGCAACACACACAGCTATTCTCCTTTATTCAGGGCGTTTAGAATGACAACACATTACAGAGTCTAGTGGGATTATTCATACAATTATCTGGTGAACAGGTTATGAAATGTCATGACAAAAACAGTTTCACCTGAAATATTAAAGGATTTATAGTCCTAGGTCTATGTTATTGTTAGGTGAAGTTATGGGTCCTACAGTAGGTCTATGTTATTGTTAGGTGAAGTTATGGGTCCTACAGTAGGTAAATCTTGTTTTAGGTGAAGTTATGGGTCCTACAGTAGGTCTATCTTGTTGTTAGGTGAAGTTATGGGTCCTACAGTAGGTCTATGTTATTGTTAGGTGAAGTTATGGGTGCTACAGTAGGTCTATGTTAATGTTAGGTGAAGTTATGGGTGCTACATTAGGTCTGTGTTATTGTTGTTAGGTGAAGTTATGGGTCCTACAGTAGGTCTATGTTATTGTTAGGTGAAGTTATGGGTCCTACAGTAGGTCTATGTTATTGTTAGGTGAAGTTATGGGTCCTACAGTAGGTCTATGTTATTGTTAGGTGAAGTTATGGGTCCTACAGTAGGTCTATGTTGTTAGGTGAAGTTATGGGTCCTACAGTAGATCTATGTTGTTAGGTGAATTTATGGGTCCTACAGTAGGTCTATGTTGTTGTTCGGTGAAGTTATGGGTCCTACAGTAGGTCTGTGGTATTGTTAGGTGAAGTTATGGGTCCTACAGTAGGTCTATGTTATTGTTAGGTGAAGTTATGGGTCCTACAGTAGGTCTATGTTGTTGTTAGGTGAAGTTATGGGTCCTACAGTAGGTCTGTGGTATTGTTAGGTGAAGTTATGGGTCCTACAGTAGGTCTATGTTATTGTTAGGTGAAGTTATGGGTCCTACAGTAGGTTTATGTTGTTGTTAGGTGAAGTTATGGGTCCTACAGTAGGTCTGTGGTATTGTTAGGTGAAGTTATGGGTCCTACAGTAGGTCTATGTTATTGTTAGGTGAAGTTATGGGTCCTACAGTAGGTCTATGTTGTTGTTAGGTGAAGTTATGGGTCCTACAGTAGGTCTATGTTGTTGTTAGGTGAAGTTATGGGTCCTACAGTAGGTCTATGTTATTAGGTGACGTTATGGGTCCTACAGTAGGTCTATGCTGTTAGGTGAAGTTATGGGTCCTACAGTAGGTCTATGTTGTTAGGTGACGTTATGGGTCCTACAGTAGGTCTATGTTGTTAGGTGAAGTTATGGGTCCTACAGTAGGTCTATGTTCTTAGGTGAGGTTATGGGTCCTACAGTAGGTCTATGTTATTGTTAGGTGAAGTTATGGGTCCTACAGTAGGTCTATGTTGTTGTTGTTAGGTGAAGTTATGGGTCCTACAGTAGGTCTGTTGTTAGGTGAAGTTATGGGTCCTACAGTAGGTCTGTTGTTAGGTAAAGTTATGGGTCCTACAGTAGGTCTATGTTATTGTTAGGTGAAGTTATGGGTCCTACAGTAGGTCTGTGTTATTGTTAGGTGAAGTTATGGGTCCTACAGTAGGTCTGTGTTGTTAGGTGAAGTTATGGGTCCTACAGTAGGTCTATGTTATTGTTAGGTGAAGTTATGGGTCCTACAGTAGGTCTGTGTTATTGTTAGGTGAAGTTATGGGTCCTACAGTAGGTCTGTTGTTAGGTAAAGTTATGGGTCCTACAGTAGGTCTATGTTATTGTTAGGTGAAGTTATGGGTCCTACAGTAGGTCTGTGTTATTGTTAGGTGAAGTTATGGGTCCTACAGTAGGTCTGTTGTTAGGTAAAGTTATGGGTCCTACAGTAGGTCTATGTTATTGTTAGGTGAAGTTATGGGTCCTACAGTAGGTCTGTGTTGTTAGGTGAAGTTATGGGCCAATTTGGCATACACTTAGTGTACAAACCCGTATTGTCAGGGTAATGGAAAAGCTAGCCAAAGAGTTTTTCTGGTTGAAGTGTTTTTTAAGTATAAATCAGTTGATTTGCGACAATAACACTCGTTATATTAAGCAGGACATTCAAACGAGTCTTACAATTATAATCCAAAAGTAGTGTGAAATGCAGTCATAAGCCAACCTGTAAATGGAGGCTATTTTTGCTGGCAGCCTCTGAGAACTCCCCTGAGTTTTCCCCCACGGTGGTGAATTAGTGAATAGTGACACAGAGCTTAATGTGAGTTTCCTTGAGTAGCACTCCTGATCTTCCACTGATAGTGCGCTGTAATATTCAGAATACGTTGTGAAAAACTACAATCTTCGCTCACCATTGTTGCTCCATGCAGATATACTACATCCATATCTAGAGGTTATTAGCATGGAGGAGTTCAGATATACTACATCCATAACTAGAGGTTATTAGCATGGGAGGAGTTCAGATATACTACATCCATATCTAGAGGTTATTAGCATGGAGGAGTTCAGATATACTACATCCATAACTAGAGGTTATTAGCATGGAGGAGTTCAGATATACTACATCCATAACTAGCGGTTATTAGCATGGAGGAGTTCAGATATACTACATCCATAACTAGAGGTTATTAGCATGGAGGAGTTCAGATATACTACATCCATAACTAGAGGTTATTAGCATGGAGGAGTTCAGATATACTACATCCATAATTAGAGGTTATTAGCATGGAGGAGTTCAGATATACTACATCCATAACTAGAGGTTATTAGCATGGAGGAGTTCAGATATACTACATCCATAACTAGAGGTTATTAGCAGGGAGGAGTTCAGATATACTACATCCATAACTAGAGGTTATTAGCATGGAGGAGTTCAGATATACTACATCCATAACTAGAGGTTATTAGCATGGAGGAGTTCAAATATACTACATCCATAACTAGCGGTTATTAGCATGGAGGAGTTCAGATATACTACATCCATAACTAGAGGTTATTAGCATGGAGGAGTTCAGATATACTACATCCATAACTAGAGGTTATTAGCATGGAGGAGTTCAGATATACTACATCCATAACTAGAGGTTATTAGCATGGAGGAGTTCAGATATACTACATCCATAACTAGCGGTTATTAGCATGGAGGAGTTCAGATATACTACATCCATAACTAGAGGTTATTAGCATGGAGGAGTTCAGATATACTACATCCATAACTAGAGGTTATTAGCATGGAGGAGTTCAGATATACTACATCCATAACTAGAGGTTATTAGCATGGAGGAGTTCAGATATACTACATCCATAACTAGAGGTTATTAGCAGGGAGGAGTTTCTGCAGCCAAATTGCGTGTGCATCGCCCTCGTGCCGCAATTTTAGCAAACACAGAAAGGGGCCTATATTGGTGACCAAAAGTCATCTGGCACGCTGTTTAGGAATTCAGCAACTTGAATAACTTATTTCTAGCCTAGAATCATCGATGTTACTACTAATGTGAAAAAATGACTATTGTTGCTCACTTGACTGTCTTAAGACAATAATAATAATTTAACAGTCGTTTTGTCAATTGTTGTACAACATCATGGGCATTACCTTTTTTAGCTTAAATAAACAATGGATTTCTGCTGTTGTGGGCCTTTAACCATCTGTCTGACTTTGTTGTTCACACAGGAGAGAGACGTGACTATTGTGGATCCTCTGGGGAGCCTCAACGACATCATGATGCTGACGAGGCAGAGAAGAGTCTCTCCAGATCAGCACACCTCAATAAACACCAGCAGAGACCCACAGGGAAGAAATCTCACCACTGCTCTGACTGTGGGAAGAGTTACTCAAGACCAGATTTACTAAAAGTACACCTGAGAATACACACTGGAGAGAAACCTCACTGCTGCTCTGACTGTGGGAAGAGATTCACCTGTTCATCAAACCTTAAAATGCATCAAAGAATTCACACTGGAGAGAAACCTTTCAGCTGCTCTGACTGTGGGAAGAACTTTTCAAAATTACATACATTACAAGCACACCAGAGAATTCACACTGGAGAGAAACCTTATGGCTGTGATCAATGTGGGAAAAGTTTTACTCAGCCAAGCTGCCTGAAATCACACCAGAGAGTACACACTGGAGAGAAACCTTATAGCTGTGATCAATGTGGGAAGAGTTTTATAGTACATCTGAGAATACACACTGGAGGGAAACCTCACTGCTGCTCTGACTGTGGGAAGAGATTCACCTGTTCAGCAACGCTTAAAATACATCAAAGAATTCACACTGGAGAGAAATCTTTCAGCTGCTCTGACTGTGGGAAGAACCTTTCAAGTTTATATACATTACAATCACACCAGAGAATTCACACTGAAGAGAAACCTTATGGCTGTGATCAATGTGGGGAGAGTTTTACTCAGCCAAGCTTCCTGAATACACACTGGAGAGAAACCTTATAGCTGTGATCAATGTGGGAAGAGTTTTACTCAGCCAAGCTATCTGATATCACACCAGAGAACCCACACAGGAGAGAAACCTTACCACTGCTCTGACTGCGGAAAGAGTTTTGTTAGTTCAAGAAACTTAAAATCACACCGGAGAACACACACAGGCGAAAAAGCTTATAGCTATAATCAATGTACGAAGAGTTTTACTTGGTCAAACAACCTGATATCACACCAGAGAACCCACACAGGAGAGAAACCTCATAGCTGTGATCAATGTGACAAGAGATACTCTGATAAAAGATCTCTGATCAAACATCAGAAAAAACATACATGAAGGAGATGTTTCATGATATCAATGAAATAATGTCACAATGTAGAATGTTTTAACATTGTAGTAGGAGTATTTTAATTAATAATGTCACAATGTAGAATGTTTTAACATTGTAGTAGGAGTATTTTAAGTAATAATGTCACAATGTAGAATGTTTTAACATTGTAGTAGGAGTATTTTAATTAATAATGTCACAATGTAGAACTCTAGTCGTTTGCCCCCTGTTCTATTGATTTCAGCATGATATGGATATCAGGGGGAAAATATCTGTACTTTGCTCAGTTCATCTTTCCCTCGATCCTGACTGATCTGCCAGTCCCTGCCACTGAAAAACATCCCCACAGCATGATGCTGTTGCCACCACCATGCTTCACCGTAGGGATGGTGCCAGGTTTCCTCCAAAGGTGACGCTTGGCATTCAGGCCAAGTTTCAGCAGACCAGAGAATCTTGTTTCTCATGGTCTGAGAGTCCTTTAGGTGCCTTTTGGCAAACTCCAAGCAGGCTGTCATGTGCCTTTTACTGCGGAGTGGCTTCCGTCTGGCCACTCTACCATAAAGGCCTTTGGTGGAGTGCTGCAGAGATGGTTGTCCTTCTAGAAGGTTCTCCCATCTCCACAGAGGAACTCTGGCGCTCTGTCAGAGTGACCATCGGGTTCTTGGTCACCTCCCTGACCAAGGCCCTTCTCGCCCGATTGCTCAGTTTGGCCAGGCAGCCAACTCTATGAAGAGTCTTGGTGGTTCCAAACTTCTTCCATTTAAGAATGTTGGAGGCCACTGTGTTCTTGGGGACCTTCAATGCTGCAGAAATGTTTTGGTACCCTTCCCCAGATCTGTGCCTCGACACAATCCTGTCTCGGAGCTCTACGGACAATTCCTTTGACCTCATGGCTTGGTTTTTGCTCTGACATGCACTGTCAACTGTGGGACCTTATATAGACAGGTGTGTGCCTTTCCAAATCATGTCCAATCAATTGAATTTACCACTGGTGGACTCCAACCAAGTTTTAGAAACATCTCAAATATGATCAATGGAAACAGGATGCACCTGAGCTCAATTTTGAGTCTCATAGCAAAGGGTCTGAATACTCATTTAAATAAGGTATTTCTGTTTTTAATTTTTAATGAATTTGCAAAACAAATCTACAAACCTGTTTTTGCTTCGTAATTATGGGGTATTGTGTGTAGATTGATGACGAAAACAATTTATTTAATTAATTTTAGAATAAGGCTGTAACGTAACAAAATGTGGAAAAAGTCAAGGGGTCTGAATACTTTCTGAATGCTCTATATATGCTATTGGTTTACTGTTAGAATTGGTTGTATGACTACAACAATACTGTTAAAGCAACAATGTATAGACCTATAACATGCATGGCCAACCTTGCTGCTGTAGGACTACAACAATACTGTTAAAGCAACAATGTACAGACCTAGAACATGCATGGCCGTATGGTATGTCTTCTCCTCCTGTGTGAGAGCAGTGGTATGTCTTCTCCTCCTGTGTATTAGTATGTTGGTAGGGATAGTCTTGTGTGTGTGTCCTCTCATGCTCTTTCAGGTTCCCTGACTGGGTACATCGTGTAGTGTAGCCTTTATGTCTACTAAACCACTGGCCGTGTTGGAGAGCATCAAATCCATGCTGCATTGTGGGTAAATGGTGACTGGCTGACTGATTTATGAATAATAAATAGTAGTTATTTATGATGCCAGGTGATTTAATGTACTAAATACCCAATACTAAACCAATCAGGTGATTTAAGATACTAAATACCCAATACTAAACCAATCAGGTGATTTAATATACTAAATACCCAATACTAAACCAATCAGGTGATTTAATATACTAAATACCCAATACTAAACCAATCAGGTGATTTAATATACTAAATACCCAATGCGGAGTAGCAGTGCGGTCGTGGTTTTATTCTGTGTCCTAGTGTAAATATCAAATTTCTTGTTTTTTTTGGTCTATTTTGTATATATTTCTCAATTCTACTTTTCATTCTTTAACTAAATATACTTTCCTGCAACCCGCCTCACCCAATGTGGAAAGGATTCTATTATTTCTTTATAACTTTCATCAAGAACCTTAAGCTGAAACTAGTGTAGCTGCAACTGAATGGCTACTTGCTATTAGTCACCGTTAGCGTCTTCACCATTGTCCGTGGCCTACACTACCTACCAGCCAGCTCTAGCTCTAGCCTGGACAATTCGTCGGCCAGTCTGCACAGCGTGCTATCGACCCAGAGCATATCGGACTTTCTGCCGGAATCACTGGACCCTAGCGCCGGATCATCGCAACCAGCTAGCTGCAACCTGTTGTTGGCTAATTACCATTGCCCCATAGCAAGCACCAGTTAGCCTTGAGCTAGCCTCGAGCCAGGCCTATCTCCCGGCTATCTACCTCTCTGTCAACCGGACGGGACCTCCTAGTGTTGACACTGAGCCCCGCTGATCCAACACGACTGGTTCGCCGACGAAATCGTCTGATGTGGTTTCAACAGGCTTCCCGTTGCGACAACCACGAAGATCCATCTGCTAGCCCCGGCCCGCTAGCACACGCAAACTACAACTGTGCTTCCTGCTAGCTGTGCTGAAGCACCAATTTGAACTGTTCTCGGACTCACATATTGCTGTTCACTGGACCTTATGATCACTCAGCTGCACAGCTGATGCCTGCTGGACTGTTCCTTTACACGGTACCCTGTCCTGTTTATTCTGTTTAGCCTCAGCCCAAACTTTATCGCTATTACCAGTTGTTGTCTTAGCTCTCTCTAATAACACCTCTGATTGCTTTATGCCTCTCTCCCATGTCAATATGCCTTGCCTATTGCTGTTTGGGTTAGTTCTTATTATACAATTTCACTGTAGAACCCCAAGTCCCTCTCAAACTGCCTCAAATAGTTCCTTTGTTCCACCCCCCATACACGCCGAGACCGGCTCAATCGGTGCCTCCAGTGATGCTATCTCTTTCATTGTTACCCAACGCTTAGGTTTACCTCAACTGTACTCATATCCTTCCATATCCTTTTCTGTACATAATGCCCTGAATCTTTTCTACAACGCCCGGAAATCTGCCCCCTTTATTCTCTGTACCCAACGCACTAGAAGACCAGTTCTTAAAGCCTTTAGTCATATCCTTATTCTACTCCTCCTCTGTTCCTCTGGTGATGTAGAGGTTAACCCAGGCCCTGCAGCCCCCAGTATCACTCCTACTCCCCAGGAGCTATCATTTGTTGACTTCTGTAACCGTAAAAGCCTTGGTTTTCTGCACGTAAATATCAGAAGCCTCCTTCCTAAGTTTGAGTTATTCACTGCGTTAGCACACTCCGCCAACCCTGATGTTCTAGCAGTGTCTGAATCCTGGCTTAGGAAGGCCACCAAAAATTCTGAAATGTCCATCCCCAACTATAACATTTTCCGTCTAGATAGAACTGCCAAAGGGGGTGGAGTTGCAATCTACTGTAGAGAGCCTGCAGAGCTCTATCATACTATCCAGGTCCGTGCCCAAACAGTTTGAGCTTCTACTTCTAAAAATCCACCTTTCCAGAAATAAATCTCTCACTGTTGCCGCTTGCTACAGACCCCCTCAGCCCCCCAGCTGTGCCCTGGACACCATATGTGAATTGATTGCCCCCCATCTATCCTCAGAGTTCGTACTGCTTGGTGACCTAAATTGGGATATGCTTAACACCCCGGCCATCCTACAATCTAAACTAGATGCCCTCAATCTCACACAAATTATCAACGAACCTACCAGGTACAACCCTAAATCCGTAAACATGGGTACCCTCATAGATATCATCCTGACTAACTTACCCTCTAAATACACCTCCGCTGTCTTCAACCAGGATCTCAGAGATCACTGCCTTATTGCCTGCGTCCGTAACGGGTCCGCGGTCAAACGACCACCCCTCATCACTGTCAAACGCTCCCTAAAACACTTTAGCGAGCAGGCCTTCCTAATTGACCTGGCCCAGGTATCCTGGATGGATATATATCTCATTCCGTCAGTAGAGGATGCCTGGTTGTTCTTTAAAAGTAATTTCCTCTCAATCTTAAATAAACATGCCCCATTCAAAAAATACAGAACTAAGAACAGATATAGCCCCTGGTTCTCCTCAGACTTGACTGCCCTTGACCAGCACAAAAACATCCTGTGGCGTACTGCATTAGCATCAAATAGCCCCCGTGATATACAACTTTTCAGGGAAGTTAGGAACCAATATACACAAGCAGTTAGGAAAGCAAAGGCTAACTTTTTCAAACAGAAATTTGCATCCTGTAGCACTAACTCCAAAAAGTTTTGGGACACTGTAAAGTCCATGGAGAATAAGAGCACTTCCTCCCAGCTGCCCACTGCACTGACGCTAGGAAACACTATCACCACCGATAAATCTACAATAATCGAGAATTTCAACAAGCATTTTGCTACGGCTGGCCATGCTTTCCACCTGGCTACCACTACCCCGGCCACCAGCTCTGCACCCCCCCCCCCCCCCCCTTCTCCTTCACACAAATCCAGACAGCTGATGTTCTGAAAGAGCTGCAAAATCTGGACCCCTACAAATCATCTGGGCTAGACAATCTGTACCCTTTCTTTCTAAAAACTAGCCGCCAAAATTGTCGCAACCCCTATTACTAGCCTGTTCAACCTCTCTTTCGTAACATCTGAGATCCCCAGAGATTGGAAAGCTGCCGCGGTCATCCCCCTCTTCAAAGGGGGTGACACTCTAGATCCAAACTGTTACAGACCCATATCCATCCTGCCCTGCCTTTCAAAAGTTTTTGAATGCCAAGTCAACAAACAGATCACCGACCATTTCGAATCCCACCGTACCTTCTCCGCTATGCAATCCGGTTTCCGAGCTGGTCATGGGTGCACTTCAGCCACGCTCAAGGTCCTAAACGATATTATAACCGCGATCGATAATAGACAGTACTGTGCAGCCGTTTTCATTGACCTGGCCAAGGCTTTCGACTCTGTCAACCACCGCATTCTTATTGGCAGACTAAATAGCCTTGGTTTCTCAAATGACTGCCTCTCCTGGTTCACCAACTACTTCTCAGATAGAGTTCAATGTGTCAAATCGGAGGGCCTGTTGTCTGGACCTATGGCAGTCTCTATGGGGGGTGCCACAGGGTTCAATTCTTGGGCCGACTCTTTTCTCTGTGTATATCAATGACGTCGCTCTTGCTGCTGGTGACTCTCAGATCCACCTCTACGCAGACAACACCATTTTGTATACATCTGGCCCTTCATTGGACACTGTGTTAACAAACCTCCAAACGAGCTTCAATTCCATACAACACTCCTTCAGTAGCCTCCAACTGCTCTTAAACACTAGTAAAACTAAATGCATGCTCTTCAACCGAACGCTGCTTGCACCCGCCCACCCGACTAGTATCACTACACTCGACGGGTCTGACCTAGAGTATGTGGACAACTACAAATATCTAGGTGTCTGGTTAGACTGTAAACTCTCCTTCCAGACTCACATTAAGAATCTCCAATCCAAAGTTAAATCTAGAATCGGTTTCCTATTTCGAAACAAAGCCTCCTTCACTCATGCTGCCAAACATGCCCTCGTAAAACTGACTATCCTACCGATCCTTGACTTCGGCGATGTCATTTACAAAATAGCCTCCAACACTCTACTCAGCAAATTGGATGTAGTCTATCACAGTGCCATCCGTTTTGTCTCCAAAGCCCCATATAATACCCACCACTGTGACCTGTACGCTCTTGTTGGCTGGTCCTCACTACATATTCGTCGCCAAACCCACTGGCTCCAGGCCATCTATAAATCACTGCTAGGCAAATTCCTGCCTTATCTTAGCTCATTGGTCACCATAGCAACACCCACCCGTAGTCTGCGCTCCAGCGGGTATATCTCACTGGTCATCCCCAAAGCCAACACCTCCTTTGGCCGCAATTCCTTCAAGTTCTCTGCTGCCAATGACTGGAACAAATTGCAAAAATCTCTGAAGCTGGAGACACTTATCTCCCTCACTAACTTTAAGCATCAGTTGTCAGAGCACCTTACCGATCACTGCACCTGTACACAGCCCATCTGAAATTAGCCCGCCCAACTACCTCATCCCTATATTGTTATTTATTTTGCTAATTTGTACCCCAGTATCTCTATTTGCACATCATCTCTTGCACATCTATCATTCCAGTGTCAATACTAATTGTAATTATTTTGCACTATAGCCTATTTCATTGCCTTACCTCCATAACTTGCTAAATTTGCACACACTGTATATATATGTATTTCTGTTGTATTTTTTTTTACTTTGTTTTGTTTTACCCCATATGTAACTCTGTGTTGTTGTTTTTATCGCACTGCTTTGCTTTATCTTGGCCAGGTCGCAGTTGTAAATGAGAACTTGTTCTCAACTGGTTTACCTGGTTAAATAAAGGTGAAATAAATAAAATAAAATAAATCTAGCTGGTTAAGTTAGCACTAGCCTAGCTAGCTAACATCCCCGACCATGAGGTCACTAAGCTACTCTCCTCCTGCTAAAGAAGAGGAGGTCTGCTGGACGGAGAAAGAAGCTCTAGTGAAAGAGGAGGAGGAAGAGGAGGATGTTACAATACAAAAACAAGTAGAGGGTGAGGCTGTTACCGTGAAAGAAGAAGAGAAAGACGTTACAGTGAAAGACGAGGAAGACGCGTTCAGAGTGAAAGAGGAGGAGGATGTTACAGTGAAAGAAGAGGAAGACGTGTTCAGAGTGAAAGAGGAGGATGATGTTACAGTAAAAGAAGAGGAGGAAGCAGTCTTTGGAGTGAAAGAGGAGGAGGAGGAGATGACTGTCACATCGAAAAAGGAGGAGGAAGAAGAGGAGGAGGAGAGATATCTGGTTCCGGTTTCCCAAAGGCATCACAATTTATTTTGACTGCACGTTTTTCTGTATTGGAGATGAGTTTTGTTTGGGCTCGTTCCAAGGGGACGAGAGTTCTAGAAGCTAATGAGTTTTAGGAAGACGAGAGTTCTAGAAGCTAGTGAGTTTTAGGAAGACCAGAGTTCTAGAAGCTAGTGAGTTTTAGGACGACCAGAGTTCTAGAAGCTAGTGAGTTTTAGGACGACCAGAGTTCTAGAAGCTAGTGAGTTTTAGGAAGACCAGAGTTCTAGAAGCTAGTGAGTTTTAGGAAGACGGGAGTTCTAGAAGCTAGTGAGTTTTAGGACGACCAGAGTTCTAGAAGCTAGTGAGTTTTAGGAAGACCAGAGTTCTAGAAGCTAGTGAGTTTTAGCAAGACGAGAGTTATAGAAACGAGTGAGTTTTAGGTCAGTAACTTATAACCACGGAACCACCCCAGACCTTTCATGCATGACTTAAAGCACCTGAGTATTAGATTTACTGCCAGGGTCTAGTATGTCACTGCCAGGTCTGATTTTCTCTTTGGTTTTGAGCCCACGGCAAGAAGGCACCAGAGCCTATTGTGGTAACAGGTTCACACTAGATAACACAACCACACAGTGCATGAAAAACATGAGGTGTGGCCCATGGCAAGAAGGCACCAGAGCCTATTGTGTTAACAGGTTCACACTAGATAACACAACCACACAGTGCATGAAAAACACGAGGTGTGGCCCATGGCAAGAAGGCACCAGAGCCTATTGTGTTAACAGGTTCACACTAGATAACACAACCACACAGTGCATGAAAAACATGAGGTGTGGCTAACGTTTGCAAGCTTGAGCTAGCTACCGAGCTAGCATACAAACTCGGTAGCACAGAGTAGATCCTCCATATGACGTTGAGAAATAGTGCATTGTGGGTAGTTTAGAAGATATCTGGAAATAAGTTAATAAATATGTAATAACGCAAAAACATAACTGTTTGAACTTAATAGGTAACCAGATCGTGACTACAACTAAGTTACTAATTCTTTAACCACACTGTGTTGTTACATTGGTGAGTAAAAACACATGCTTCCTACCCTTTAACTTTTTGTCTGAAAATAAAATCTACATTTTACTCAACTTCGTTACCCACTCCAGTCAGCAGATGGCGATGTGGGACTTTAAGGCTATGCTGCTAGTGTGATGTATAATCTAGTGGACGGGACGCTTCTTTCAACAGCAGCAACAGTTAGTCAGACACCTCGGTAGCTTGCTAGACAAAATAGCCGAACCAATAAAGATCTTTCGACGCTTTCGTGTATATTAGCCACTGTGTTTTCAACCCACTTCTGTCGTGTAGTTAGTTATCCCATTTAATTTCATATTTACGGTGTTGTTGTTATTGGTCAGCTAGCTGGCTGGTTAAGTTAGCACTAGCCTAGCTAGCTAACATCCCCGACCATGAGCTCACTAAGCTACTCTCCTCCTGCTAAAGAAGAGGAGGTCTGCTGGACGGAGAAAGAAGCTCTAGTGGAAGAGGAGGATGTTACAATACAAAAACAAGTAGAGGGTGATGCTGTTACCGTGAAAGAAGAAGAGAAAGACGTTACAGTGAAAGAAGAGGAAGACGCGTTCAGAGTGAAAGAGGAGGAGGATGTTACAGTGAAAGAAGAGGGGGCTCCCGTTTTTGGAGTGAAAGAGGAGGAGGAGGAGATGACTGTCACATCGAAAAAGGAGGAGGAAGAAGAGGAGGAAACTGGATATCTGATTCCGGTTTCCCAAAGGCATCTTAAGGCATCCAATGGTTCTAATGATCAACTTAGCAGTAAGATGGTTTTGAGAAACCGGGCCCTGATTAACACTAGTAAGTACTATCTTAAAAACAGAGGCACAAACTCTGCAGTTGTTGAACATATGTGTGGTGTTAAAGGTGAAATCTGCAGTTGCTACATCCATATTTGGACTTTTAAATTATTTATATATAGCCATTGATTCTTGAAGAATATAACACATGCCTCATGAGCTTAGTTCAACTGTCGTACCCCATCAGATCCCAAAATAAGCTTTTTCTACTCCAATGTTTAGAAACAATGTAAATGTAAACCAACACTGTATCGCCTCAACATGGTTAAAACTATCATATTGATGTCATTGATGGTCAGTCCTTGCATCCATAGGTCTGTCTATGAATTTGAGAGTAGTTACATTTCTCCAGTCACATCTATCATCAAATTACCAAAACAGTGGTGGAATGACAGCTTTGTTATTATTTGAACTGCTGATTGATTGATGTGTGGCTTTTTTTAAAGGGGCAACCTAGGTTTTAAACAGCAGCAAAATTGGGGGCTGGAGAAATGTAACCACTGTCAAATTCATAGAGAAAGCTATTGTAGCAACCTTAACCCAAAACCTAGCGACCTCATCAAGAAGTTCAGACATCTTGGTATAACAGTTATAAGGTGTTATGGGTCCTACAGTAGGTCTATGTTGTTGTTAGGTGAAGTTATGGGTCCTACAGTAGGTGTATGTTGTTGTTAGGTGAAGTTATGGGTCCTACAGTAGGTCTATGATGTTAGGTGAAGTTATGGGTCCTACAGTAGGTCTATGTTGTTGTTAGGTGAAGTTATGGGTCCTACAGTAGGTATATGTTGTTGTTAGGTGAAGTTATGGGTCCTACAGTAGGTATATGTTGTTAGGTGAAGTTATGGGTCCTACAGTAGGTCTATGTTGTTGTTAGGTGAAGTTATGGGCCCTACAGTAGGTCTATGTTGTTGTTAGGTGAAGTTATGGGTCTTACAGTAGGTCTATGTTGTTAGGTGAAGTTATGGGTCCTACAGTAGGTCTATGTTGTTGTTAGGTGAAGTTATGGGTCCTACAGTAGGTCTATGTTGTTGTTAGGTGAAGTTATGGGTCCTACAGTAGGTCTATGTTGTTAGGTGAAGTTATGGGTCCTACAGTAGGTCTATGTTGTTGTTAGGTGAAGTTATGGGTCCTACAGTAGGTCTATGTTGTTGTAGGTGAAGTTATGGGTCCTACAGTAGGTCTATGTTGTTAGGTGAAGTTATGGGTCCTACAGTAGGTCTATGTTGTTGTTAGGTGAAGTTATGGGTCCTACAGTAGGTCTATGTTGTTGTTAGGTGAAGTTATGGGTCCTACAGTAGGTCTATGTTGTTAGGTGAAGTTATGGGTCCTACAGTAGGTCTATGTTGTTGTTAGGTGAAGTTATGGGTCCTACAGTAGGTCTATGTTGTTAGGTGAAGTTATGGGTCCTACAGTAGGTCTATGTTGTTGTTAGGTGAAGTTATGGGTCCTACAGTAGGTCTATGTTGTTGTTAGGTGAAGTTATGGGTCCTACAGTAGGTATATGTTGTTAGGTGAAGTTATGGGTCCTACAGTAGGTCTATGTTGTTGTTAGGTGAAGTTATGGGTCCTACAGTAGGTCTATGTTGTTGTTAGGTGAAGTTATGGGTCCTACAGTAGGTCTATGTTGTTAGGTGAAGTTATGGGTCCTACAGTAGGTCTATGTTGTTGTTAGGTGAAGTTATGGGTCCTACAGTAGGTATATGTTGTTAGGTGAAGTTATGGGTCCTACAGTAGGTCTATGTTGTTAGGTGAAGTTATGGGTCCTACAGTAGGTCTATGTTGTTGTTAGGTGAAGTTATGGGTCCTACAGTAGGTCTATGTTGTTGTTAGGTGAAGTTATGGGTCCTATAGTAGGTATATGTTGTTATGTGAAGTTTTGGGTCCTACAGTAGGTCTATGTTGTTGTTAGGTGAAGTTATGGGTCCTACAGTAGGTCTATGTTGTTGTTAGGTGAAGTTATGGGTCCTACATTAGGTCTATGTTATTAGGTGAAGTTATGGGTCCTACAGTAGGTCTATGTTGTTAGGTGAATTTATGGGTCCTACAGTAGTTTATGTTGTTAGTTGAAGTTATGGGTCCTACAGTAGGTCTATGTTGTTAGGTGAAGGTATGGGTCCTACAGTAGGTCTATGTTTTTAGGTGAAGTTATGGGTCCTACAGTAGGTCTATGTTGGTAGGTGTAGCTATGGGTCCTACAGTAGGTGTATGTTGTTAGGTGAAGTTATGGGTCCTACAGTAGGTCTAGGTTGTTGTTTGGTGAAGTTATGGGTCCTACAGTAGGTCTATGTTGTTAGGTGAAGTTATGGGTCCTACAGTAGGTGTATGTTGTTTGGTGAAGTTATGGGTCCTACAGTGGGTCTATGTTGTTGTTAGGTGAAGTTATGGGTCTTACAGTAGGTCTATGTTGTTAGGTGAAGTTATGGGTCCTACAGTAGGTCTATGTTGTTGTTAGGTGAAGTTATGGGTCCTACAGTAGGTATATGTTGTTGTTAGGTGAAGTTATGGGTCCTACAGTAGGTGTATGTTGTGAAATGAAGTTATGGGTCCTACAGTAGGTCTATGTTGTTAGGTGAAGTTATGGGTCCTACAGTAGGTCTATGTTGTTAGGTGAAGTTATGGGTCCTACAGTAGGTCTATGTTGTTGTTAGGTGAAGTTATGGGTCCTACAGTAGGTATATGTTGTTATTAGGTGAAGTTATGGGTCCTACAGTAGGTCTATGTTAGGTGAAGTTATGGGTCCTACAGTAGGTCTATTTTGTTGTTAGGTGAAGTTATGGGTCCTACAGTAGGTCTATGTTGTTGTTAGGTGAAGTTATGGGTCCTACAGTAGGTCTATGTTGTTAGGTGAAGTTATGGGTCCTACAGTAGGTCTATGTTGTTGTTAGGTGAAGTTATGGGTCCTACAGTAGGTCTATGTTGTTAGGTGAAGTTATGGGTCTACGTAGGTTTTGTTAGGTGAAGTTATGGGTCCTACAGTAGGTCTATGTTGTTGTTAGGTGAAGTTATGGGTCCTACAGTAGGTCTATGTTGTTGTTAGGTGAAGTTATGGGTCCTATAGTAGGTGTATGTTGTGAAGTGAAGTTATGGGTCCTACAGTAGGTCTATGTTGTTGTTAGGTGAAGTTATGGGTCCTACAGTAGGTCTATGTTGTTAGGTGAAGTTATGGGTCCTACAGTAGGTCTATGTTGTTGTTAGGTGAAGTTATGGGTCCTACAGTAGGTCTATGTTGTTGTTAGGTGAAGTTATGGGTCCTACAGTAGGTCTATGTTGTTTAGGTGAAGTTATGGGTCCTACAGTAGGTCTATGTTGTTGTTAGGTGAAGTTATGGGTCCTACAGTAGGTCTATGTTGTTGTTAGGTGAAGTTATGGGTCCTACAGTAGGTCTATGTTGTTAGGTGAAGTTATGGGTCCTACAGTAGGTCTATGTTGTTGTTAGGTGAAGTTATGGGTCCTACAGTAGGTATATGTTGTTAGGTGAAGTTATGGGTCCTACAGTAGGTCTATGTTGTTAGGTGAAGTTATGGGTCCTACAGTAGGTCTATGTTGTTGTTAGGTGAAGTTATGGGTCCTACAGTAGGTCTATGTTGTTGTTAGGTGAAGTTATGGGTCCTACAGTAGGTATATGTTGTTATGTGAAGTTATGGGTCCTACAGTAGGTCTATGTTGTTGTTAGGTGAAGTTATGGGTCCTACAGTAGGTCTATGTTGTTGTTAGGTGAAGTTATGGGTCCTACAGTAGGTCTATGTTATTAGGTGAAGTTATGGGTCCTACAGTAGGTCTATGTTGTTAGGTGAATTTATGGGTCCTACAGTAGTTTATGTTGTTAGTTGAAGTTATGGGTCCTACAGTAGGTCTATGTTGTTAGGTGAAGTTATGGGTCCTACAGTAGCTCTATGTTGTTAGGTGAAGTTATGGGTCCAACAGTAGGTCTATGTTGGTAGGTTTAGTTTGGGTCCTACAGTAGGTGTGTGTTGTTAGGTGAAGTTATGGGTCCTACAGTAGGTCTAGGTTGTTGTTTGGTGAAGTTATGGGTCCTACAGTAGGTCTATGTTGTTAGGTGAAGTTATGGGTCCTACAGTAGGTGTATGTTGTTTGGTGAAGTTATGGGTCCTACAGTGGGTCTATGTTGTTGTTAGGTGAAGTTATGGGTCCTACAGTAGGTCTATGTTGTTAGGTGAAGTTATGGGTCCTACAGTAGGTCTGTGTTATTGTTAGGTGAAGTTATGGGTCCTACAGTGGGTCTATGTTGTTGTTAGGTGAAGTTATGGGTCCTACAGTAGGTCTATGTTGTTGTTAGGTGAAGTTATGGGTCCTACAGTAGGTCTATGTTGTTAGGTGAAGTTATGGGTCCTACAGTAGGTCTATGTTATTGTTAAGTGAAGTTATGGGTCCTACAGTAGGTCTATGTTGTTGTTAGGTGAAGTTATGGGTCCTACAGTGGGTCTATGTTGTTGTTAGGTGAAGTTATGGGTCCTACAGTAGGTCTGTGTTATTGTTAGGTGAGGTTATGGGTCCTACAGTAGGTCTATTTTGTTGTTAGGTGAAGTTATGGGTCCTACAGTAGGTCTATGTTGTTGTTAGGTGAAGTTATGGGTCCTACAGTAGGTCTATGTTGTTAGGTGAAGTTATGGGTCCTACAGTAGGTCTATGTTGTTGTTAGGTGAAGTTATGGGTCCTACAGTAGGTCTATGTTGTTGTTAGGTGAAGTTATGGGTCCTACAGTAGGTCTATGTTGTTGTTAGGTGAAGTTATGGGTCCTACACTAGGTCTATGTTGTTAGGTGAAGTTATGGGTCCTACAGTAGGTCTATGTTGTTAGGTGAAGTTATGGGTCCTACAGTAGGTCTATGTTGTTAGTTGAAGTTATTGGTCCTACAGTAGGTCTATGTTGTTAGGTGAAGGTATGGGTCCTACAGTAGGTCTATGTTTTTAGGTGAAGTTATGGGTCCTACAGTAGGTCTATGTTGTTGGTGTAGTTATTGGTCCTACAGTAGGTCTATGTTGTTAGGTGAAGTTATGGGTCCTACAGTAGGTCTATGTTGTTGTTTGGTGAAGTTATGGGTCCTACAGTAGGTCTATGTTGTTAGGTGAAGTTATGGGTCCTACAGTAGGTCTATGTTTTGTTTGGTGAAGTTATGGGTCCTACAGTGGGTCTATGTTGTTGTTAGGTGAAGTTATGGGTCCTACAGTATGTCTATGTTGTTAGGTGAAGTTATGGGTCCTACAGTATGTCTATGTTATTGTTAGGTGAAGTTATGGGTCCTACAGTAGGTATATGTTGTTGTTAGGTAAAGTTATGTGTCCTACAGTAGGTCTATGTTGTTGTTAGGTGAAGTTATGGGTCCTACAGTAGGTCTATGTTGTTAGGTGAAGTTATGGGTCCTACAGTAGGTCTATGTTGTTAGGTGAAGTTATGGGTCCTACAGTAGTTCTATGTTGTTGTTTGGTGAAGTTATGGGTCCTACAGTGGGTCTATGTTGTTGTTAGGTGAAGTTATTGGTCCTACAGTAGGTCTATGTTGTTAGGTGAAGTTATGGGTCCTACAGTAGGTCTATGTTGTTAGGTGAAGTTATGGGTCCTACACTAGGTCTATGTTGTTGTTAGGTGAAGTTATGGGTCCTACAGTAGGTCTATGTTGTTAGGTGAAGTTATGGGTCCTACAGTAGGTCTATGTTGTTGTTAGGTGAAGTTATGGGTCCTACAGTAGGTCTATGTTGTTAGGTGAAGTTATGGGTCCTACAGTAGGTCTATGTTGTTAGGTGAAGTTATGGGTCCTACAGTAGGTCTATGTTGTTAGGTGAAGTTATGGGTCCTACAGTAGGTCTATGTTGTTGTTAGGTGAAGTTATGGGTCCTACAGTGGGTCTATGTTGTTGTTAGGTGAAGTTATGGGTCCTACAGTAGGTCTATGTTGTTGTTAGGTGAAGTTATGGGTCCTACAGTAGGTCTATGTTATTGTTAGGTGAAGTTATGGGTCCTACAGTAGGTCTATGTTGTTGTTAGGTGAAGTTATGGGTCCTACAGTAGGTCTATGTTGTTGTTAGGTGAAGTTATGGGTCCTACAGTAGGTCTATGTTGTTAGGTGAAGTTATGGGTCCTACAGTAGGTCTATGTTGTTGTTAGGTGAAGTTATGGGTCCTACAGTAGGTCTATGTTGTTGTTAGGTGAAGTTATGGGTCCTACAGTAGGTCTATGTTGTTAGGTGAAGTTATGGGTCCTACAGTAGGTCTATGTTGTTGTTAGGTGAAGTTATGGGTCCTACAGTAGGTATATGTTGTTAGGTGAAGTTATGGGTCCTACAGTAGGTCTATGTTGTTAGGTGAAGTTATGGGTCCTACAGTAGGTCTATGTTGTTGTTAGGTGAAGTTATGGGTCCTACAGTAGGTCTATGTTGTTGTTAGGTGAGGTTATGGGTCCTACAGTAGGTCTATGTTGTTAGGTGAAGTTATGGGTCCTACAGTAGGTCTATGTTGTTGTTTGGTGAAGTTATGGGTCCTACAGTAGGTCTATGTTGTTGTTAGGTGAAGTTATGGGTCCTACAGTAGGTCTATGTTGTTAGGTGAAGTTATGGGTCCTACAGTAGGTCTATGTTTCTAGGTGAAGTTATGGGTCCTACAGTAGGTCTATGTTGTTAGTTGAAGTTATGGGTCCTACAGTAGGTCTATGTTGTTAGGTGAAGTTATGGGTCCTACATTAGGTATATGTTGTTAGGTGAAGTTATGGGTCCTACAGTAGGTCTATGTTGTTAGGTGAAGTTATGGGTCCTACAGTAGGTCTATGTTGTTAGGTGAAGTTATGGGTCCTACAGTAGGTCTATGTTGTTAGGTGAAGTTATGGGTCCTACAGTAGGTCTATGTTGTTAGGTGAAGTTATGGGTCCTACAGTCGGTCTATGTTGTTGTTTGGTGAAGTTATAGGTCCTACAGTGGGTCTATGTTGTTGTTAGGTGAAGTTATGGGTCCTACAGTAGGTCTATGTTGTTAGGTGAAGTTATGGGTCCTACAGTAGGTCTATGTTGTTAGGTGAAGTTATGGGTCCTACAGTAGGTATATGTTGTTGTTAGGTGAAGTTATGGGTCCTACAGTAGGTCTATGTTGTTGAGGTGAAGTTATGGGTCCTACAGTAGGTCTATGTTTGTTAGGTGAAGTTATGGGTCCTACAGTAGGTCTATGTTGTTAGGTGAAGTTATGGGTCCTACAGTAGGTCTATGTTGTTGTTAGGTGAAGTTATGGGCCCTACAGTAGGTCTATGTTGTTGTTAGTTGAAGTTATGGGTCCTACAGTAGGTCTATGTTGTTAGGTGAAGTTATGGGTCCTACAGTAGGTCTATGTTGTTGTTAGGTGAAGTTATGGGTCCTACACTAGGTCTATGTTGTTGTTAGGTGAAGTTATGGGTCCTACAGTAGGTCTATGTTGTTAGGTGAAGTTATGGGTCCTACAGTAGGTCTATGTTGTTGTTAGGTGAAGTTATGGGTCCTACAGTAGGTCTATGTTGTTGTTAGGTGAAGTTATGGGTCCTACAGTAGGTCTATGTTGTTAGGTGAAGTTATGGGTCCTACAGTAGGTCTATGTTATTGTTAGGTGAAGTTATGGGTCCTACAGTAGGTCTATGTTGTTAGGTGAAGTTATGGGTCCTACAGTAGGTCTATGTTGTTGTTAGGTGAAGTTATGGGTCCTACAGTAGGTCTATGTTATTGTTAGGTGAAGTTATGGGTCCTACAGTAGGTCTATGTTGTTGTTAGGTGAAGTTATGGGTCCTACAGTAGGTCTATGTTGTTGTTAGGTGAAGTTATGGGTCCTACAGTAGGTCTATGTTGTTGTTAGGTGAAGTTATGGGTCCTACAGTAGGTCTATGTTGTTAGGTGAAGTTATGGGTCCTACAGTAGGTCTATGTTGTTAGGTGAAGTTATGTGTCCTACAGTAGGTCTATGTTATTGTTAGTTGAAGTTATGGGTCCTACAGTAGGTCTATGTTGTTAGGTAAAGTTATGGGTCCTACAGTAGGTCTATGTTGTTAGGTGAAGTTATGGGTCCTACAGTAGATGTATGTTGTTAGGTGAAGTTTTGGGTCCTACAGTAGGTCTATGTTGTTTTAGGTGAAGTTATGGGTCCTACAGTAGGTCTATGTTGTTAGGTTAAGTTATGGGTCCTACAGTAGGTCTGTGTTGTTAGGTGAAGTTATGGGTCCTACAGTAGGTCTATGTTGTTGTTAGGTGAAGTTATGGGTCCTACAGTAGGTCTATGTTGTTAGGTGAAGTTATGGGTCCTACAGTAGGTGTATGTTGTTAGGTGAAGTTATGGGTCCTACAGTGGGTCTATGTTGTTGTTAGGTGAAGTTATGGGTCCTACAGTAGGTCTGTGTTGTTAGGTGAAGTTATGGGTCCTACAGTAGGTCTGTGTTATTGTTAGGTGAGGTTATGGGTCCTACAGTGGGTCTATGTTGTTGTTAGGTGAAGTTATGGGTCCTACAGTAGGTCTATGTTGTTGTTAGGTGAAGTTATGGGTCCTACAGTAGGTCTATGTTGTTAGGTGAAGTTATG
Organism: Coregonus clupeaformis; assembly: GCF_020615455.1. Classification (NCBI taxonomy): domain Eukaryota; kingdom Metazoa; phylum Chordata; class Actinopteri; order Salmoniformes; family Salmonidae; genus Coregonus; species Coregonus clupeaformis. The sequence goes on along the minus strand of NW_025533900.1, from coordinate 257,943 downwards.
GGTCCTACAGTATGTCTATGTTATTGTTAAGTGAAGTTATGGGTCCTACAGTAGGTCTATGTTGTTGTTAGGTATAGTTAAGTGTCCTACAGTGGGTCTATGTTGTTGTTAGGTGAAGTTATGGGTCCTACAGTAGGTCTGTGTTATTGTTAGGTGAGGTTATGGGTCTGACAGTAGGTCTATGTTGTTATGTGAAGTTATGGGTTCTACAGTAGGTCTATGTTGTTGTTTGGTGAAGTTATAGGTCCTACAGTAGGTCTATGTTATTGTTAGTTGAAGTTATGGGTCCTACAGTAGGTCTATGTTGTTAGGTGAAGTTATGGGTCCTACAGTTGGTCTATGTTGTTGTTTGGTGAAGTTATAGGTCCTACACTAGGTCAATGTTATTGTTAGTTGAAGTTATGGGTCCTACAGTAGGTCTATGTTGTTAGGTGAAGTTATGGGTCCTACAGTAGGTCTATGTTGTTAGGTGAAGTTATTGGTTCTACAGTAGGTCTATGTTGTTAGGTGAAGTTATGGGTCCTACAGTAGGTCTATGTTGTTAGGTGAAGTTATGGGTCCTACAGTAGGTGTATGTTGTTAGGTGAAGTTATGGGTCCTACAGTAGGTCTATGTTATTGTTAGGTGAAGTTATGGGTCCTACAGTGGGTCTATGTTATTGTTAGGTGAAGTTATGGGGCCTACAGTAGGTCTATGTTGTTAGGTGAAGTTATGGGTCCTACAGTAGGTCTATGTTATTGTTAGGTGAAGTTATGGGTCCTACAGTAGGTCTATGTTGTTGTTAGGTGAAGTTATGGGTCCTACAGTAGGTCTATGTTGTTGTTAGGTGAAGTTATGGGTCCTACAGTAGGTCTATGTTGTTGTTAGGTGAAGTTATGGGTCCTACAGTAGGTCTATGTTGTTGTTAGGTGAAGTTATGGGTCCTACAGTAGGTCTATGTTGTTAGGTGAAGTTATGGGTCCTACAGTAGGTCTGTGTTATTGTTAGGTGAAGTTATGGGTCCTACAGTGGGTCTATGTTGTTGTTAGGTGAAGTTATGGGTCCTACAGTATGTCTATGTTGTTAGGTGAAGTTATGGGTCCTACAGTATGTCTATGTTATTGTTAGGTGAAGTTATGGGTCCTACAGTAGGTCTATGTTGTTGTTAGGTATAGTTAAGTGTCCTACAGTGGGTCTATGTTGTTGTTAGGTGAAGTTATGGGTCCTACAGTAGGTCTGTGTTATTGTTAGGTGAAGTTATGGGTCCTGACAGTAGGTCTATGTTTGTTATGTGAAGTTATGGGTCCTACAGTAGGTCTATGTTGTTGTTTGGTGAAGTTATAGGTCCTACAGTAGGTCTATGTTATTGTTAGTTGAAGTTATGGGTCCTACAGTAGGTCTATGTTTTGTTAGGTGAAGTTATGGGTCCTACAGTAGGTCTACGTTGTTGTTTGGTGAAGTTATAGGTCCTACAGTAGGTCTATGTTATTTTTAGTTGAAGTTATGGGTCCTACAGTAGGTCTATGTTTGTTAGGTGAAGTTATGGGTCCTACAGTAGGTCTATGTTGTTAGGTGAAGTTATTGGTCCTACAGTAGGTCTACTGTTGTTAGGTGAAGTTATGGGTCCTACACTAGGTCTATGTTGTTTTAGGTGAAGTTATGGGTCCTACAGTAGGTCTATGTTGTTAGGTGAAGTTATGGGTCCTACAGTAGGTCTGTGTTATTGTTAGGTGAAGTTATGGGTCCTACAGTGGGTCTATGTTGTTGTTAGGTGAAGTTATGGGTCCTACAGTATGTCTATGTTGTTAGGTGAAGTTATGGGTCCTACAGTAGGTCTATGTTATTGTTAAGTGAAGTTATGGGTCCTACAGTAGGTCTATGTTGTTGTTAGGTATAGTTAAGTGTCCTACAGTGGGTCTATGTTGTTGTTAGGTGAAGTTATGGGTCCTACAGTAGGTCTGTGTTATTGTTAGGTGAGGTTATGGGTCTGACAGTAGGTCTATGTTGTTATGTGAAGTTATGGGTTCTACAGTAGGTCTATGTTGTTGTTTGGTGAAGTTATAGGTCCTACAGTAGGTCTATTGTTATTGTTAGTTGAAGTTATGGGTCCTACAGTAGGTCTATGTTGTTAGGTGAAGTTATGGGTCCTACAGTAGGTCTACGTTGTTGTTTGGTGAAGTTATAGGTCCTACACCAGGTCTATGTTATTTTTAGTTGAAGTTATGGGTCCTACAGTAGGTCTATGTTGTTAGGTGAAGTTATGGGTCCTACAGTAGGTCTATGTTGTTAGGTGAAGTTATTGGTTCTACAGTAGGTCTATGTTGTTAGGTGAAGTTATGGGTCCTACAGTAGGTCTATGTTGTTAGGTGAAGTTATGGGTCCTACAGTAGGTGTATGTTGTTAGGTGAAGTTATGGGTCCTACAGTAGGTCTGTGTTATTGTTAGGTGAAGTTATGGGTCCTACAGTGGGTCTATGTTGTTGTTAGGTGAAGTTATGGGTCCTACAGTAGGTCTATGTTGTTAGGTGAAGTTATGGGTCCTACAGTATGTCTATGTTATTGTTAAGTGAAGTTATGGGTCCTACAGTAGGTATATGTTGTTGTTAGGTATAGTTAAGTGTCCTACAGTGGGTCTATGTTGTTGTTAGGTGAAGTTATGGGTCCTACAGTAGGTCTGTGTTATTGTTAGGTGAGGTTATGGGTCTGACAGTAGGTCTATGTTGTTAGGTGAAGTTATGGGTTCTACAGTAGGTCTATGTTGTTGTTTGGTGAAGTTATAGGTCCTACAGTAGGTCTATGTTATTGTTAGTTGAAGTTATGGGTCCTACAGTAGGTCTATGTTGTTAGGTGAAGTTATGGGTCCTACAGTTGGTCTATGTTGTTGTTTGGTGAAGTTATAGGTCCTACACTAGGTCAATGTTATTGTTAGTTGAAGTTATGGGTCCTACAGTAGGTCTATGTTGTTAGGTGAAGTTATGGGTCCTACAGTAGGTCTATGTTGTTAGGTGAAGTTATGGGTCCTACAGTAGGTCTATGTTGTTAGGTGAAGTTATGGGTCCTACAGTAGGTGTATGTTGTTTGGTGAAGTTATGGGTCCTACAGTGGGTCTAGGTTGTTGTTAGGTGAAGTTATGGGTCCTACAGTAGGTCTATGTTGTTGTTAGGTGAAGTTATGGGTCCTACAGTAGGTCTAGGTTGTTAGGTGAAGTTATGGGTCCTACAGTAGGTCTGTGTTATTGTTAGGTGAAGTTATGGGTCCTACAGTGGGTCTATGTTGTTGTTAGGTGAAGTTATGGGTCCTACAGTATGTCTATGTTGTTAGGTGAAGTTATGGGTCCTACAGTATGTCTATGTTATTGTTAAGTGAAGTTATGGGTCCTACAGTAGGTATATGTTGTTGTTAGGTATAGTTAAGTGTCCTACAGTGGGTCTATGTTGTTGTTAGGTGAAGTTATGGGTCCTACAGTAGGTCTGTGTTATTGTTAGGTGAGGTTATGGGTCTGACAGTAGGTCTATGTTGTTATGTGAAGTTATGGGTTCTACAGTAGGTCTATGTTGTTGTTTGGTGAAGTTATAGGTCCTACAGTAGGTCTATTGTTATTGTTAGTTGAAGTTATTGGTCCTACAGTAGGTCTATGTTGTTAGGTGAAGTTATGGGTCCTACAGTAGGTCTACGTTGTTGTTTGGTGAAGTTATAGGTCCTACACTAGGTCTATGTTATTTTTAGTTGAAGTTATGGGTCCTACAGTAGGTCTATGTTGTTAGGTGAAGTTATGGGTCCTACAGTAGGTCTATGTTGTTAGGTGAAGTTATTGGTTCTACAGTAGGTCTATGTTGTTAGGTGAAGTTATGGGTCCTACAGTAGGTCTATGTTGTTAGGTGAAGTTATGGGTCCTACAGTAGGTGTATGTTGTTAGGTGAAGTTATGGGTCCTACAGTAGGTCTGTGTTATTGTTAGGTGAAGTTATGGGTCCTACAGTGGGTCTATGTTGTTGTTAGGTGAAGTTATGGGGCCTACAGTAGGTCTATGTTGTTAGGTGAAGTTATGGGTCCTACAGTATGTCTATGTTATTGTTAAGTGAAGTTATGGGTCCTACAGTAGGTATATGTTGTTGTTAGGTGAAGTTATGGGTCCTACAGTAGGTCTATGTTGTTGTTAGGTGAAGTTATGGGTCCTACAGTAGGTCTAGGTTGTTAGTTGAAGTTATGGGTCCTACAGTAGGTCTGTGTTATTGTTAGGTGAAGTTATGGGTCCTACAGTGGGTCTATGTTGTTGTTAGGTGAAGTTATGGGTCCTACAGTATGTCTATGTTGTTAGGTGAAGTTATGGGTCCTACAGTATGTCTATGTTATTGTTAAGTGAAGTTATGGGTCCTACAGTAGGTCTATGTTGTTGTTAGGTATAGTTAAGGGTCCTACAGTGGGTCTATGTTGTTGTTAGGTGAAGTTATGGGTCCTACAGTAGGTCTGTGTTATTGTTAGGTGAGGTTATGGGTCCGACAGTAGGTCTATGTTGTTATGTGAAGTTATGGGTCCTACAGTAGGTCTATGTTGTTGTTTGGTGAAGTTATAGGTCCTACAGTAGGTCTATTGTTATTGTTAGTTGAAGTTATTGGTCCTACAGTAGGTCTATGTTGTTAGGTGAAGTTATGGGTCCTACAGTAGGTCTACGTTGTTGTTTGGTGAAGTTATAGGTCCTACACCAGGTCTATGTTATTTTTAGTTGAAGTTATGGGTCCTACAGTAGGTCTATGTTGTTAGGTGAAGTTATGGGTCCTACAGTAGGTCTATGTTGTTAGGTGAAGTTATTGGTTCTACAGTAGGTCTATGTTGTTAGGTGAAGTTATGGGTCCTACAGTAGGTCTATGTTGTTAGGTGAAGTTATGGGTCCTACAGTAGGTGTATGTTGTTAGGTGAAGTTATGTGTCCTACAGTAGGTCTGTGTTATTGTTAGGTGAAGTTATGGGTCCTACAGTGGGTCTATGTTGTTGTTAGGTGAAGTTATGGGGCCTACAGTAGGTCTATGTTGTTAGGTGAAGTTATGGGTCCTACAGTATGTCTATGTTATTGTTAAGTGAAGTTATGGGTCCTACAGTAGGTATATGTTGTTGTTAGGTATAGTTAAGTGTCCTACAGTGGGTCTATGTTGTTGTTAGGTGAAGTTATGGGTCCTACAGTAGGTCTGTGTTATTGTTAGGTGAGGTTATGGGTCTGACAGTAGGTCTATGTTGTTATGTGAAGTTATGGGTTCTACAGTAGGTCTATGTTGTTGTTTGGTGAAGTTATAGGTCCTACAGTAGGTCTATTGTTATTGTTAGTTGAAGTTATGGGTCCTACAGTAGGTCTATGTTGTTAGGTGAAGTTATGGGTCCTACAGTAGGTCTACGTTGTTGTTTGGTGAAGTTATAGGTCCTACACTAGGTCTATGTTATTTTTAGTTGAAGTTATGGGTCCTACAGTAGGTCTATGTTGTTAGGTGAAGTTATGGGTCCTACAGTAGGTCTATGTTGTTAGGTGAAGTTATGGGTCCTACAGTAGGTCTATGTTGTTAGGTGAAGTTATGGGTCCTACAGTAGGTCTATGTTGTTAGGTGAAGTTATGGGTCCTACAGTAGGTCTATGTTGTTGTTAGGTGAAGTTATGGGTCCTACAGTAGGTCTATGTTGTTAGGTGAAGTTATGGGTCCTACAGTAGGTCTATGTTGTTAGGTGAAGTTATGGGTCCTACAGTAGTTCTATGTTGTTAGGTGAAGTTATGGGTCCTACAGTAGGTCTATGTTGTTGTTAGGTGGAGTTATGGGTCCTACAGTAGGTCTATGTTGTTGTTAGGTGAAGTTATGGGTCCTACAGTAGGTATATGTTGTTAGGTGAAGTTTTGGGTCCTACAGTAGGTCTATGTTGTTGTTAGGTGAAGTTATGGGTCCTACAGTAGGTCTATGTTGTTGTTAGGTGAAGTTATGGGTCCTACAGTAGGTCTATGTTATTAGGTGAAGTTATGGGTCCTACAGTAGGTCTATGTTGTTAGGTGAATTTATGGGTCCTACAGTAGTTTATGTTGTTAGTTGAAGTTATGGGTCCTACAGTAGGTCTATGTTGTTAGGTGAAGTTATGGGTCCTACAGTAGGTCTATGTTGTTAGGTGAAGTTATGGGTCCTATAGTAGGTCTATGTTGGTAGGTGTAGTTTGGGTCCTACAGTAGGTGTATGTTGTTAGGTGAAGTTATGGGTCCTACAGTAGGTCTAGGTTGTTGTTTGGTGAAGTTATGGGTCCTACAGTAGGTCTATGTTGTTAGGTGAAGTTATGGGTCCTACAGTAGGTGTATGTTGTTTGGTGAAGTTATGGGTCCTACAGTGGGTCTATGTTGTTGTTAGGTGAAGTTATGGGTCCTACAGTAGGTCTAGGTTGTTAGGTGAAGTTATGGGTCCTACAGTAGGTCTGTGTTATTGTTAGGTGAAGTTATGGGTCCTACAGTGGGTCTATGTTGTTGTTAGGTGAAGTTATGGGTCCTACAGTAGGTCTATGTTGTTGTTAGGTGAAGTTATGGGTCCTACAGTAGGTCTATGTTGTTAGGTGAAGTTATGGGTCCTACAGTAGGTCTATGTTATTGTTAAGTGAAGTTATGGGTCCTACAGTAGGTCTATGTTGTTGTTAGGTATAGTTAAGTGTCCTACAGTGGGTCTATGTTGTTGTTAGGTGAAGTTATGGGTCCTACAGTAGGTCTGTGTTATTGTTAGGTGAGGTTATGGGTCTGACAGTAGGTCTATGTTGTTAGGTGAAGTTATGGGTTCTACAGTAGGTCTATGTTGTTGTTTGGTGAAGTTATAGATCCTACAGTAGGTCTATGTTATTGTTAGTTGAAGTTATGGGTCCTACAGTAGGTCTATGTTGTTAGGTGAAGTTATGGGTCCTACAGTAGGTCTATTTTGTTGTTTGGTGAAGTTATAGGTCCTACACTAGGTCTATGTTATTGTTAGTTGAAGTTATGGGTCCTACAGTAGGTCTATGTTGTTAGGTGAAGTTATGGGTCCTACAGTAGGTCTATGTTGTTAGGTGAAGTTATTGGTTCTACAGTAGGTATATGTTGTTAGGTGAAGTTATGGGTCCTACAGTAGGTCTATGTTGTTAGGTGAAGTTATGGGTCCTACAGTAGGTCTATGTTGTTAGGTGAAGTTATGGGTCCTAAAGTAGGTCTATGTTGTTAGGTGAAGTTATGGGTCCTACAGTAGGTCTATGTTGTTGTTAGGTGAAGTTATGGGTCCTACAGTAGGTCTATGTTGTTAGGTGAAGTTATGGGTCCTACAGTAGGTCTATGTTGTTAGGTGAAGTTATGGGTCCTACAGTAGGTCTATGTTGTTAGGTGAAGTTATGGGTCCTACAGTAGGTCTATGTTGTTAGGTGAAGTTATGGGTCCTACAGTAGGTCTATGTTGTTAGGTGAAGTTATGGGTCCTACAGTAGGTCTATGTTGTTGTTAGGTGAAGTTATGGGTCCTACAGTAGGTATATGTTGTTAGGTGAAGTTTTGGGTCCTACAGTAGGTCTATGTTGTTGTTAGGTGAAGTTATGGGTCCTACAGTAGGTCTATGTTGTTGTTAGGTGAAGTTATGGGTCCTACAGTAGGTCTATGTTATTAGGTGAAGTTATGGGTCCTACAGTAGGTCTATGTTGTTAGGTGAATTTATGGGTCCTTCAGTAGTTTATGTTGTTAGTTGAAGTTATGGGTCCTACAGTAGGTCTATGTTGTTAGGTGAAGTTATGGGTCCTACAGTAGGTCTATGTTGTTAGGTGAAGTTATGGGTCCTACAGTAGGTCTATGTTGGTAGGTGTAGTTATGGGTCCTACAGTAGGTGTATGTTGTTAGGTGAAGTTATGGGTCCTACAGTAGGTCTAGGTTGTTGTTTGGTGAAGTTATGGGTCCTACAGTAGGTCTTTGTTGTTAGGTGAAGTTATGGGTCCTACAGTAGGTGTATGTTGTTTGGTGAAGTTATGGGTCCTACAGTGGGTCTATGTTGTTGTTAGGTGATGTTATGGGTCTTACAGTAGGTCTATGTTGTTAGGTGAAGTTATGGGTCCTACAGTAGGTCTATGTAGTTGTTAGGTGAAGTTATGGGTCCTACAGTAGGTATATGTTGTTGTTAGGTGAAGTTATGGGTCCTACAGTAGGTGTATGTTGTGAAGTGAAGTTATGGGTCCTACAGTAGGTCTATGTTGTTATTAGGTGAAGTTATGGGTCCTACAGTAGGTCTATGTTATATAAATACCTATTTTGGATGCAGCTCTTGTTAGCTTGAATGCTAACGCTCATTAACAGGCTGGTAGCAAAGCTAGCCAAAGAGCATTTTACTGGTTGAAGTTTAAATGTTTTTTAAGTATAAATCAGTTGTTTTTTGACGATGCCACAAACATTATATTAAGCAGGACATTCAAACGAGCCTTACTTACAATTATCATCCTAAAGTAGTGTGAAATGCAGTCATAAGACAACCTGTAAATGGAGGCTATTTTTGCTGGCAGCCTCTGAGAACTCCCCTGAGTTTTCCCCCACGGTGGTGAATTAGTGAATAGCGACACAGAGCTTAATGTGAGTTTCCTTGAGTAGCACTCCTGATCTTCCACTGATAGTGCGCTGTAATATTCAGAATACGTTGTGAAAAACTACAATCTTCGCTCACCATTGTTGCTCCATGCAGATATACTACATCCATAACTAGAGGTTATTAGCATGGAGGAGTTCAGATATACTACATCCATAACTAGCGGTTATTAGCATGGAGGAGTTCAGATATACTACATCCATAACTAGCGGTTATTAGCATGGAGGAGTTCAGATACACTACATCCATAACTAGAGGTTATTAGCATGGAGGAGTTCAGATATACTACATCCATAACTAGAGGTTATTAGCATGGAGGAGTTCAGATATACTACATCCATAACTAGAGGTTATTAGCATGGAGGAGTTCAGATATACTACATCCATAATTAGAGGTTATTAGCATGGAGGAGTTCAGATATACTACATCCATAACTAGCGGTTATTAGAATGGAGGAGTTCAGATATACTACATCCATAACTAGAGGTTATTAGCAGGGAGGAGTTCAGATATACTACATCCATAACTAGCGGTTATTAGCATGGAGGAGTTCAGATATACTACATCCATAACTAGAGGTTATTAGCATGGAGGAGTGCAGATATACTACATCCATAACTAGCGGTTATTAGCATGGAGGAGTTCAGATATACTACATCCATAACTAGAGGTTATTAGCAGGGAGGAGTTCAGATATACTACATCCATAACTAGAGGTTATTAGCATGGAGGAGTTCAGATATACTACATCCATAACTAGAGGTTATTAGCATGGAGGAGTTCAGATATACTACATCCATAACTAGAGGTTATTAGCATGGAGGAGTTCAGATATACTACATCCATAACTAGAGGTTATTAGCATGGAGGAGTTCAGATATACTACATCCATAATTAGAGGTTATTAGCATGGAGGAGTTCAGATATACTACATCCATAACTAGCGGTTATTAGCATGGAGGAGTTCAGATATACTACATCCATAACTAGAGGTTATTAGCATGGAGGAGTTCAGATATACTACATCCATAACTAGAGGTTATTAGCATGGAGGAGTTCAGATATACTACATCCATAACTAGCGGTTGATTAGCAGGGAGGAGTTCAGATATACTACATCCATAACTAGCGGTTATTAGCATGGAGGAGTTCAGATATACTACATCCATAACTAGAGGTTATTAGCATGGAGGAGTTCAGATATACTACATCCATAACTAGCGGTTATTAGCATGGAGGAGTTCAGATATACTACATCCATAACTAGCGGTTTCAGTATTAGCAGGGAGGAGTTCAGATATACTACATCCATAATTAGAGGTTATTAGCATGGAGGAGTTCAGATATACTACATCCATAACTAGCGGTTATTAGCATGGAGGAGTTCAGATATACTACATCCATAACTAGAGGTTATTAGCATGGAGGAGTTCAGATATACTACATCCATAACTAGCGGTTATTAGCATGGAGGAGTTCAGATATACTACATCCATAACTAGCGGTTATTAGCATGGAGGAGTTCAGATATACTACATCAATAACTAGCGGTTATTAGCATGGAGAAGTTCAGATATACTACATCCATAACTAGAGGTTATTAGCATGGAGGAGTTCAGATATACTACATCCATAACTAGAGGTTATTAGGATGGAGGAGTTCAGATATACTACATCCAAAACTAGAGGTTATTAGCATGGAGGAGTTCAGATATACTACATCCATAACTAGCGGTTATTAGCATGGAGGAGTTCAGATATACTACATCCATAACTAGCGGTTATTAGCATGGAGGAGTTCAGATACACTACATCCATAACTAGAGGTTATTAGCATGGAGGAGTTCAGATATACTACATCCATAACTAGAGGTTATTAGCATGGAGGAGTTCAGATATACTACATCCATAACTAGAGGTTATTAGCATGGAGGAGTTCAGATATACTACATCCATAACTAGAGGTTATTAGCATGGAGGAGTTCAGATATACTACATCCATAACTAGAGGTTATTAGCATGGAGGAGTTCAGATATACTACATCCATAACTAGAGGTTATTAGCATGGAGGAGTTCAGATATACTACATCCATAACTAGAGGTTATTAGCATGGAGGAGTTCAGATATACTACATCCATAACTAGAGGTTATTAGCATGGAGGAGTTCAGATATACTACATCCATAACTAGAGGTTATTAGCATGGAGGAGTTCAGATACACTACATCCATAACTAGAGGTTATTAGCATGGAGGAGTTCAGATATACTATATCCATAACTAGAGGTTATTAGCATGGAGGAGTTCAGATATACTACATCCATAACTAGAGGTTATTAGCATGGAGGAGTTCAGATATACTATATCCATAACTAGAGGTTATTAGCATGGAGGAGTTCAGATATACTACATCCATAATTAGAGGTTATTAGCATGGAGGAGTTCAGATATACTACATCCATAACTAGAGGTTATTAGCATGGAGGAGTTCAGATACACTACATCCATAACTAGAGGTTATTATCATGGAGGAGTTCAGATATACTACATCCATAACTAGAGGTTATTAGCATGGAGGAGTTCAGATATACTACATCCATAACTAGCGGTTTCAGTATTACATTTACATTTTAGTCATTTAGCAGACGCTCTTATCCAGAGCGACTTACATCAGCAATTAGGGTTAAGTGCCTTGCTTAAGGGCACATCGACAGATTTTTCACCTAGTCGGCTCGGGGATTAGAACCAGCGACCTTTCGGTTACTGGCACAACGCTCTTACCCACTAAGCTACCTGCCGCCCTGAAGTTATGGGAAGTTATGGGAGGAGTTATGGGAGGAGTTTCTGCAACCAAATTGCATGCGCATCACCCTTGTGCAGACATTTTAGCAAACACAGAAAGGGGCCTACATTCTAGCCTAGAATCATCCATTTTACTACTAAATTGAAAAAAGAAAGACTAAATATGACTGTTGTTGTCACTGACTGTCATATTAAGACAATTGTCAAATAAGAATGTAAAAGCATTTAAACATTCATTACAGATGTAAATTGGACAACATCATGGGCATCACCTTTTAGCTAAAAGAAACAGTGGATTTCTGCTGTTGTGGGTCTTTAACCATCTGTCTGACTTTGTTGTTCACACAGGAGCGAGACGTGACTATCGTGGATCCTCTGGCGAGCCTCAACAACATCATGAAGCTGAGGAGTCAGTGAAGAGTCCCTCCAGATCAGAACACCTCAAGAAACACCAGCGGAAACCCACAGGGAAGAAATATCACCACTGCTCTGACTGTGGGAAGATATTCAACTATTCTACAGACCTTAAAAGACATCAGAGAATCCATACAGGAGAGAAACCTTATAGCTGTAATCAATGTGGGAAGAGTTACTCAAGATCAAATTCACTAAAAGTACACCAGAGAATTCACACAGGTGATAAATCTCACTGCTGCTCTGACTGTGGGAAGAGATTCAACTCTTCAACAGACCTTAAAAGACATCAGAGAATCCATACAGGAGAGAAACCTTATAGCTGTGATCAATGTGGGAAGAGTTTTACTACATCTAGCCATCTGACTATGCACCAGAGAACACACACAGGAGAGAAACCTTATAGCTGTGATCAATGTGGGAAGAGTTTTACTACATCTAGCCAGCTGACTATACACCAGAGAACACACACAGGACAGAAACCATACCACTGCTCTGACTGTGGAAAGAGTTTTGTTTCTTCCCAATATTTAAAATCACACAAGAGAAGACACACAATAGCGAAACCTTACCACTGCTCTGACTGTGGAAAGAGTTTTGTTTCATCCCAATATTTAAAATCACACCAGAGAACACACACAGGAGAGAAACCACACCACTGCTCTGACTGTGGGAAGAGTTTTGTTTCATCCCAATATTTAGAATCACACCAGAGAACACACACAGGAGAGAAGCCTTATAGCTGTGATCAATGTGGGAAGAGTTTTAGTCAATCAAACAACCTGTTGGTACATTTGAGAATGCACACTGGAGAGAAACCTCATAGCTGTTATCAATGTGGGAAGAGTTTTACTTCATCTAGCCAGCTGACTACACACCAGAGAACACACACAGGAGAGAAACCTTATAGCTGTGATCAATGCGGGAAGAGTTTTACTACATCTAGCCAGCTGACTACACACCAGAGAACACACACAGGAGAGAAACCTTATAACTGTGATCAATGCGTGAAGAGTTTTACTACATCTAGCCAGCTGACTATTCACCAGAGAACACACACAGAAGAGAAACCACACCACTGCTCTGACTGTGGGAAGAGTTTTGTTTCGTCCCAATATTTAGAATCACACCAGAGAACACACACAGGAGAGAAGCCTTATAGCTGTGATCAATGTGGGAAGAGTTTTAGTCAATCAAGCTACCTGATGGTACATTTGAGAACGCACACTGGAGAGAAACCTTATAGCTGTGATCAATGTGGGAAGAGTTTTAGTGATTCAAGCAACCTGAGGGCACATTTGAGAACGCACACTGGAGAGAAACCTTATAGCTGTGATCAATGTGGCAAGAGATACGCTGCTAAAAGAACTCTGATTCAACATCAGAAAGTACATACATGAAGGAGTTGTTTCATGATATCAATTAAATAATGTCACAATGTTTTAACATTGTTGTATGAGTATTTTAATGCATTTTACAATGTAGAACCATTTACATTTTACATTTTTAGTCATTTAGCAGACGCTCTTATCCAGAGCGACTTACAGTTAGTGAGTGCATACATTATTTTTGTATTTTTCATACTGGCCCCCCGTGGGAATCGAACCCACAACCCTGGCGTTGCAAACGCCATGTTCTACCAACTGAGCTACATCCCTGCTGGCCATTCCCTCCCCTACCCTGGACGACGCTGGGCCAATTGTGCGCCGCCCCAACCGTTTTCCCCCTGTTCTATTGATTTCAGCGTGATATGGATATTAGCCTCATCAGAGGGAAAATCCAGGCTCTGAAATGAGTTGTGTTACACTTACCACGTTGGCGACCCACTTGAATCAAAATGCAACACTTCTAAATGTAGCTAGCTGTTTTCTACAAATTGTCCTCTGACCAGTGATGTACACATTATTCCCAGATTCCGTGTGGTTTTTGAGCTGTTAGTTTTAACAGGACGTGCAACCTCATCTCCCCCCTCGCGCAATTGATTTCAACGTGATATCGATATGAGTGATGACAAATAAGTGTTGCGTTTCTCTTCGTTTTGGGGACCGCTAAATTTAAATGCATCACTCCAAAATGTAGCTGAATGTCTTCTGCAGGTTGTCCTCTAACCAGTGAAGTAAAATATATCTCCCGTTTCCATGTGTATTTTTTTGTTGTGTTAGTTTCAACAGCACGTACAACCTGATTTCCCCCCCTAATCGATATTAGTGATTTATTGCCACTTGTCAAAACAACAGTGTTTTTGGTGCTTGTGCAGTTAATAAGGTGGTTGTTTAAATAAATACAAGTATGATTACTATTGTGGAACATGTTTGTGTCGATAGTACATTTTATGTTTAGGTTTTCCATTTATCACAAACTGTTTCTGCATATTGGTTATTGATTTGGACACGTTAAAACTGTGTTTTGACATTGGGCAGTATCCCACCTTGCAAAATATAGTTGAAAAGAAGACTATGCTCGAGGTCCAATCAACGTTTGGTTTTGGTTGAAAGTTAAAGTTAAAAATATGTATTTTTTAGGTCGTTGTTTCAACGACTTGAAAACAACTTCATTTCAACGTACTTGCAGCCTATAAACATGGACGCAGGATAACACATGCGTCTATGAACTGTTTTATTAACAATCTTACATCACTCCAGTATTTATTTACAACATTCAAGTGCTAATTGTCTTTATTCCACTACTGAAGGAGCATGACTCAAAACACCTACTCATATTTCAAACATCCAGCCTGACAAAATATACATTTTTAATTATTCCATGCCTCCCTATTGGAAATGAATTATTGCCAATACATATTGACAAAGGGGGTATACATTCGGTTTTGATATTTCATAATATTTCCATTTCATGTAACATTTAGTAATCATAATAATTTATGTGACTAAATGAAATTTTTTTTTTGCACAATTATATTGTTTATAAACAGTGTAGTAAAACCAGCTTATATTTTGGGCTGGATATTACATCATATTCTTACTGTTTTAACCAATGTTATTTCCTTAGATGCTCTTTAGTCTTTCAGCTTTTATTGATATTCTTTAGTTTTTTATCCACTGTTTGTTGTTTAAATATTTCAGTTTTTATTTTCATAGTTTTTATTCATTTTTTCCTGTGAATTGCGTTGCATTTCATGTCTGAAATGTGCAATATAAATAAACTATACTGAACAAAAATATAAACGCAACAACGTAAAGTGTTGGTCCCATGTTTCATGAGCTGAAATAAAAGATCCCAGAAATGTTCCATACTCACAAAAAGATTATTTCTCTCAAATGTTGTTCACATCCCTGTTAGTGAGCATTTCTCCTCCTTTGCCATAATAATCCATCCACTTCACAGCTGTGGCATATCAAGAAGCTGATTAAACAGCATGATCATTACACAGGTGCATCTTGTGCTAGGCACAATAAAAGGCCACTTTAAAATATGCAGTTTTATCACACAATGCAATGCCACAGATGACTAGAGTTTTGAAGAAGCGTGCAATTGGCGTGCTGACTGCAGGAATGTCCACCAGAGTTGTTGCCAGAGAATTGAATGTTAATTTCTCTACCATAATCCGCCTCCAACGTTGTTTTAGAGAATTTGGCCGTACGTCCAACCGGCCTCACAACTGCAGAGCACGTGTATGGCGTCGTGTGGGGGAGCGGTTTGCTGATGTCAACAGAATGCCCCATGGTGGGGTTATGGTATGGGCAGGCATAAGCTACGGACACAATTGCATTTTACCGATGGCAATTGAAATGCCAAAGATACCGTGACGAGATCCTGACGCCAATTTTGAGGCCCATTTTTTTTGCGCCGCCTCATGGGTCTCACAGTCACGGCAGGATGTGACACTGCCTGGGATCGAACCCGGGTCTGTAGTGACACCTCATGGGTCTCACAGTCACGGCAGGCTGTGACACCGCCTGGGATCGAACCTGGGTCTGTAGTGACGCCTCATGGGTCTCACAGTCACGGCAGGCTGTGACACCGCCTGGGATCGAACCCGGGTCTGTAGTGACGCCTCATGGGTCTCAAAGTCACGGCAGGCTGTGACACCGCCTGGGATCGAACCCGGGTCTGTAGTGACGCCTCATGGGTCTCACAGTCATAACTCTTAATAAAAATGTGAAATGGAACAATTAAATACATTACAATCAACAGAGGTTCATAAATTATACTGACTTTTTATTAAGAGTTATCCAAAGAAATATTGATTCAAATCCTGACACTGAGTCAGTATAATTTATGAACCTCTGTTGATTGTAATGTATTTAATTGTTCCATTTCCAGTGTTGCTTCCGTCCCTCTCCTCGCCCCTACCTGGGCTTGAACCAGGGATCCTCTGCAAACATCGACAACAGTCACCCTCGAAACACCGTTACCCGTCGCTCCACAAAAGGCCGCGGCCCTTGCAGAGTGACGTCACCGATTGAAACGCTACTAGTGCGCACCGCTAACTAGCTAGCCATTTCACACCGGTTACATCAGCATTGTCAACGCTGGGAGAACAAGTACAGGGAACAAGTAAGATGACCTGGCAGAATAGACAGGCTCTGGATTGGCTCCTAGCAGAAAAAGGCAGAGTCTGTGTTATGTTCGGAAGCGAGGGCTGCACTTTTAGTCCTAATAATACTTCCCCCAGGAGGAATATTCTCTGAGGCAATGATCAAGCTTAAAGGATTGAGACAGGAAGTCAAGATAATACTGCCCCCAGGAGGAATATTCTCTGAGGCAATGATCAAGCTTAAAGGATTGAGACAGGAAGTCAAGATAATACCTCCCCAGGAGGAATATTCTCTGAGGCAATGATCAAGCTTAAAGGATTGAGACAGGAAGTCAAGATAATACTGCCCCCAGGAGGAATATTCTCTGAGGCAATGATCAAGCTTAAAGGATTGAGACAATGCTGGGCAGGACACGTGTGCCTGGGATTGGCTGGTTCTTGACATTTGGAAAACGGGGAGCAATGTTCACTAAAAATGGCAATGATAATAAGCATAGCACTGGTAGTAATGGGAATAGTATTGTTGCTGTTTGTTGCCATTGCTGAAAACCCAGTTGATCAGAACCACGGTGAAACTGTCAGGTGTTGCTGTAGGTAGGTGTGGTGTGGAATCAGGCGCAGGACGCAGAAGTTAAGTCCAACAAAGACTTTTAGTAGTGTCGTAGTAAATATATTTGTTATAGTGAATATGGAATATGATATGTTGAGTAAAATGTTGTGCTAAGATCTATTTGGGTCAGGAGCTGGTTATAAGTTCTGTTCCTATCCAATAACAATGGACAAAAGGGTCCTATCTTGTCAGCCTTGTCAGCAGGTGGCCAAGGACAACACCCAAGCCATAGGCCTCTCAGTTCTTCCAACTCACGAGTTCTTGCTCTGAGGACACACACACACACACACACACACACACACACACACACACACACACACACACACACACACACACACACACACACACACACACACACACACATCATCACTGATAACACACACACACACACACACACACACACACACATCATCATCACTGTTAAACACACACACACACACACACACAAAAATCCCCTCTCTTAGGCTGAACATTTGTGACACTAGCCTGGAGGGGACCTCGCCCAACTCATCAGGACCAATCAGAAGATCCGAACTACTAGATTCAACCTACTTCATTTATTGCATAAAATGTCTGCACACAATGTTTCGGGGCTCTCTCTTCAGATAGCTCCCTAAGAGTTTGACGAACGAGTCCGTGCACGCGATTCCAGATATCTTTACCTCTGAATAAACTGCCTTTATTATATCATATCCACCCTGTCCAAAGTCTCTACTTGGTCTCAGTTCTCCAGTAAGCTTGTGATCATCAACAAAATTGGTAGCAGAGGATGGTTTTCTAACTCTGAATTCGGTCCATAAAAGTTGATAGAGAAAAGAGACAAGTAAGAGACGGATCAGAAAGGACGGGTGACCTGTTCGCAGGAGCAGCCGGGAATCCAGCTCGCCTCAGGAAACTGATCTAGACGGCCGACAATATACAAAGGTAAGCAGAACCTGTTAAAACAAAATCTGCATATTGTATTATAGGATAAACCAAAATTAAGATCAGTAGTACTGAGCGTGAGTATGGATTACTGTTAAATTTATAACATATCTATTATGACTCAAAAGGCATATATGTAAAGATATCTGAAATCTTTAGGTTTTTACTGTTGAAATGTGACTCTCTAGGTGAGGAGTCTAGTTACAGAGGTTGTGGTTCACAAGAGAAGGACCCTTTTATTTTTACTGTTGAATTGTGACTCTCTAGGTGAGGAGTCTAGTTACAGAGGTTGTGGTTCACAAGAGAAGGACCCTTTTATTTTTACTGTTGAATTGTGGCTCTCTAGTGAGGAGCCTATTTACAGAGGTTTTGGTTCACAAGAGAAGGACCCTTTTATTTTTACTGTTGATATCTGAAATCTTAGGTTTTTACTGTTGAAATGTGACTCTAAGAGAAGAAGTCTAGTTACAGTGGTTCACAAGAGAAGGACCGACTTTTATTTTCTGTTGAATTGTGGCTCTCTAGTGAGGAGCCTATTTACAGAGGTTTTGGTTCACAAGAGATGGACCCTTTTATTTGATCCACAAGAGAAGGATCTGGTGGCTTGATAAAAAGATTCAGATAGTCGGGTTGAGTTAATTCCGTGAGAATCCAAGTCCAGAAAAGGTTCTCCCGACTAGACGCCAGTTGAATGGTTAAAACGACTGGGAGTCTTGGTTGAGGAGAATCAATAAAATAAAATAAAAATACAAGTTCAGATAGTCGGGCAATGGTTGACTTGGCACTCAACTAGATGTACTGTGAAGAACTCAAACTGAATTCATGTGTTGATGTTGATATGTAATGCAAAATGTAAATGTTGGAATGTTAACCTGAATGTTGTGTAAGATTGGCCGTTTCATGAGACTAACTAGTTGATAACTTTTAAGAGGACCACCGAGTCCTATTCGGCCTGTTGTGCAGCCGCTACGCTGAAAGCTGACTTGTACTTTTTCCCTCTTGTGGTGTTGGTATTTCCCTAAATTCTAAAATTAAATTGATAATTATTTTAGGAGCGCTCGAGTTTGTTAATATATTGTTCCAAAATTGCGATTCTGATACCTTTTGGAAAAATATATAATAACTCGAATACCTGAAAAACAATAATAACTTTTGCAAATAATTCCTAAAATTAAATTGATAATTATTTTAGGAGCGTTCGAGTTTGTTAATATATTGTTCCAAAAGGGCGATTCTGATACCTTTTGGGAAAATATATAATAACTCGAATAACTGAAAAACAATAATACCTTTTGCAAAATAATTCCTAATAATAAATTATTGAAAATTCTTTGTGTACGAGGGTGGGACATCAGAGATAAGTCTGAGTCAGTGCCAAGAATACATTGCTGGTTTCGGCCAGTGACGGGATAAGTGTATAAAGATAGTAAAGCAAAATGGCAGGGCCAAACCCAACCATACCCAAATTTAATGAATACTTAGAACAACGAATGACAGGGAGAGTAATGCCAGAGTCCACCAAGGGAGGGAGGTTATATGCCCGCCCTTGATGTAAAACAGATAGAAATGACTGATTATGTGTAGAAATTGACGAAATTTTCTGCAGCACTCTCTTCTCAGGTGCGGAAGGCCCAGGAGGGGGAGCTGTCAGGAAACACGCCACCACTGAAGGTAAAAGTGGGAGACTGGGTGAGGGTGAAAGTCCACAAAAGAAAGTGGCTGGAACCCAGGTGGACTGGACCGTACGAAGTGAAGGAGGTTACTTCACACTCAGTCCAGGTCAGAGGTAAATCAGGTGCACCCTGGCACCATCTAACACACTGCACTCCAGCCCCCACTCCTTCCAGACTATTGTCTGAAGTAAGAGCTGATTTGAGCAGCGAGAACCAATCCTGACAACACAATGAAGAAACCCTTATGGGAACAACAATCTCACCCAGGGTGAAGAAGAACTTTTTCCCCCTGGGAGAGATTGGGAGTGTCTGAATGTTTGTATGTATGTTTTCTGATAGGAATTGGACTCCTGCTGGGCACTCCTTATGAGGTGTTGTTGTGTGAAGCTATTTTGAATTACTTGTTAAATTGACTTGTAATATAGAAGAGGTGGCAAAGGGATTTTTAACAGTACCAACCATGGGGGGGGGGGGGCAAATCCTCACAAGAGGTCCCAGAATTTACTGGGGACGAGAAATGCTTGATGTAATTAAAATGGAATCCAGGGATAGAAGAAATCTCCATTATATAACCAGGTGGAGGGAGAGGTATGGTTTTGAGGGACGTCTGGACGCAGATAAACTCGAATCCATGCTTAAACAGATACATAAGGTGTGTAAAGGAGAAATAAGCAGTGAGAGAGAGAGAGAGTAGGAGGGGGCCAGTACCCACTGATAGCCTTACCTAATCTATGGGGGGGGGATGAAAGGGGCCCCAGCAACCTTAGATGTATACAGTAATAATAATAATATGCCATTTAGCAGACAGGCCATGAACACAGAGGACGTGGCCAGAGCGGTAGAAAGAATGACCCACCCCAAGACAGGAATAGTAAGGTTTGGGCTGCCGTTAGAGGGCAGTGCGTTTCAGGGGATGCCCATAGGACACTTTTGCCATGGGCCGATTACGGAGAGTATGTTGGGAAAATAACTGAATTGTGTAATAGCCTCAGAGAGACATGCAATCCATCAGACAGGAGAGAGGAGAGAGAAGTCCATCCCCCAGCTTTGAGCGTGAGAAAGAGGAAGATAAGGCGTGACTAGTCCTTGAGGGAGAAATAGTAGACTCTAGTGGGGGGAAGACTAAGGAACCCTTTTGATCCAAATTGTGAGGTGTTTGAATTGGCTACTATTGACTCAGCACTTCAACAGGAACAGAGAAACCTAATTTGGCATTGACAGTAATGGGTATGAAAATTAATTGGATGATGGGGTTTTGTGTTGAATTAGAGACAGTGAGACTATTAGTCAATACCTAGGAGAGAAGAGAGGTTACGGTAGCAAAGACAGACAAGAAGGAAATAGTAATAGTGGAGACAGGAGTGAGTGGAAGTGTTACAATTGTGACAAAACGGGACATTTTGCTAGAGAATGTGAGGAACCGTGTAGTTACTGCAAGGAAAGGGCACCAGTTACGAAACTGTAGGCAGAAGGGGAAGAGAGAAATCAGGAGTCCTCATGACCTGGCTGTTTGGTTGTTGTTTTTTAATTGGGGTTTTCAAATAGAAAACAACACACCTAGTATGATGTTTATAAAGCCTTGTTGTTTCAATTTTGGAGGGTTTTCAGCAGGTCAAGGGTGATAGGTCTTAGAGAAGCACACAGTGAATTTTATGGAGTTTTTTAGGTTTTGGCTGAGTTTGGGGTATATATGATTTCTTATGAGAATGAATGTCATGAGGACTTAATGAACACTTGGGATAACTAACATTTATGAAATATTTAGAATAATGGTAATGTTTAGTATACTATGGGATTAAACAGTTCGTTAAATGATTTCAATGGCCTCTGAACTCTGTTTTAACATTCTGGTGTTATTTTAATCATCCACACTAGTAAATTCTAAAGGCATGAGAGGAGGACTTTAAGATAGTTTATTTTACTAAGTTGAGGGTAAAATAGGTAGGTGGTAATATTGACACATGGCCAAATCATGTGTCAAAAAGGGGGATGGTTGGATTAAATATTAAATATATACGAAGGAGAGGACAAAATACTTAAAAAAAACAAACAAAAAACTTGTATGATAGTTTATTAACCACACCTGTATGTCAGAGGTTTTGTGCCCCACAGGTGAACTAAAGGAGAAGGTGACCCACTCTATCTAACCAGGAGACTGAATCAGGCCTGGCGGGAAGGGCCCTACCAAGTACTGCCTTTGCCAGCAGAATAGCTGAGAGATCCATCTGGGTGCATGTCACACACTGTAAAAAGGCAAAACCAGCTACACCTGACGAACAAACACAGAGTTAGGAGAAAGATCCGATTACCACTAGGGCTCGGGGGTTGGCTCCTTAACGAAGATTCCCTTACCCTGTCTGATCATCCCTGTGTGAGTTCGATAGAAGGTAAAGCAATGGGTTGGCCTCTGGCATCTGACATGTTCTCAGGGCAAGGGTGGGGATTCACAGGTCTCCCGACGGTAGGTAGCTGTCTGATTGTGGGGGCCATATTCCTAACACACACGGACCCTCCTGTTTCAGCCAGAAGTGGTAGTTAACCTAACACAAGTTGAAAAGGCATAGGAGACAGCTAGACGTAGGGAAAGGGGAAATACTAGAGTAAACCTCTCTGAGGGAGGTAGTGAGACCGGGGCTGTGGTAAAGATAGTGCAAAACTATAGACCTGGAGGAAGTAGTACAGGTGGAAACGGGGTATAGAAATCTTAACCTGTGGTTGGAATGGATTCAGTATACGGCAAAAACTATGTCTAAAGAGGACTGTTTTGCCTGTGGGACAGCCAAACCAGGGTTAACAACTACTCCGTTCCCCTTGACAGGCTTTAACTCTCTGTCAGGTTTATCCTCCATGCAAGCCCGATAACAAAGTCATCCCGACCTGGGTTGCCTCAGTTTGAAGTCAAAGGGGATTCTAATTGTTTTTCTAGGACTAGTAAGGATAGGATACAGGGTAGGGCCTTTTAGCTCCTGCTCCCACACAGAGAATGTCACACCTAAAGAGACCATGACTAATCTCTCCTCTTTGTTGCAGCCAGAGGATTTTAGGAGCCAAAAACCAGACCCGTGCTGACATCTGATGGATGTGTGGTGATAACTGATTGTGAACTCACCTACATACGCAAACAATCAAACGTGTCAGAGACTGGTGAGTTATCACATAGAAAGTAGGACCTCCTCCCGGGATCCTTTGATGAAAGGATATATATTGATGGGATCCACAATCAGATCGCAGCTGGGTTTGAATCAAGTATTTTCTGGTGGTCAAACAATTAATAAAAATGTAGATTGGATATATTATATTTAATATAACCAGCAAAATATTTATAAACCACACTCGTGATGCAATAAAGGGATTAGCTGAGCAGACAGCGGCAACTAGCTTAATGACATGGCAGAATAGAATAGCTTTAGATATGCTTTTGGCTGAGCGGGACGGGGTTTGTGTTCTGTTTGGATATATGTGCTGTACTTTCATCTCCAACAATATAGCACCGGACGGGCCCGTGACCAAAGCGCTTGAGTGACCATCACCACGCTGGCGAACGAACTGGTTGAGAACTCTGGTATTGATAGCTCCATAAACGGTTGGTTTGATAACATATTTGGTAAATGGAAAACTATTGTTGTGACTATTCTGGGTGAAGTTATGGCCTCTATGGGTATACTTGTTCTTTGTGGATGTTGCCTTATTTCCTGGCTGAGTGACTGGTTTGGTGAGTACTCTTCTATGGTGGTTACTGGATTTCTGACCCTAGTAATTGTGTTTTTGCTGTTAATGTGTTGTGCTGCTTGCATCGTCCCCTGTCTCAGGAGGTCAGTGGTAGGAGTGGTGCAGGCGTCAGGTATGATGCTGTTGTTACCGGCCCAGGATGATGCAGGTGACTCTGCTACTGACTCTGAGACCAAGCTGGATGATCCATGTTTTGCCTAGTAAAATACATACACGCATTTATTTTCAGTTCTTGCTCATTTATTACCTTATGTTTTTACTAACCACTGTGATTGTTTATTCTTCCTGATGTGAAGGTAAAGGATTCCTGGGTGGCTGGTAGCCAACTCAGTACATGTTAGGTGTAGGGGAGGAATAGAGGGTTAAAATTATTATTTTTATTTTTTATTAACATTAAATGTTGTGATTTAATTTCCATATCCTGTTATTCTTAAGGGTGATTATACTCTGTTTAGAGTGACACCATAAAATTGTTGGCTTTTATTTTTAATTGGATCTGTATGTGATGAATAGCTTGGAAGGAATGCATTAATGAGGAGCACTGTACTGATATGGATTGTTTCACATAACAGGCTGATAACAACACTCTCTCTTTGTTGTCTGTGAAACTGTCCTTGAACATGGGTACATGGAGTACAGTGGAATGGTGTCTTTTGGGTGCTGACTGTTGTACCATTAATAAAGACGTCGATAGAATTAACTACATACATTAATGTCCAGAAATTAGAAAACTGGACTCAACAAGGTTTTGAGGCTGTTCATGGACAACTAGCTGCAACTTCATTAATGTCTTTTCAGAATAGAATTGCTGTTGATATGTTACTTGCTGAAAGAGGGGGTGTGTGTGCCATGTTCGGGGAACAATGTTGTACTTTCATTCCTAATAATACTGCTGCAGATGGAAGTTTGACAATTGCTCTAGAAGGTTTGAGGACTCTTAATGGCAAGATGAAGAGCCACTCAGGGGTGGATACTTCAATGTGGGACTCTTGGATGGATGCGTTTGGTAAATATAAAACGCTTGTTTCTTCTATACTTGTATCCATCTCTGTTTTTGCTGCAATTCTAGTGCTTTGTGGATGCTGTTGCATTCCATGCATACGGACGCTGACAACCAGGATTATAACCACCGCTATTGATCCAAATCCTGCAGATAACGGTCAGATGTTTCCTTTGCTTGCTATTGACGATGCTGACCAAGGATATCTGGATGATGAATAGCATTTAAGCTTTTTGTCACGTCTCTTGTGAGACGTGAAGAGGGGGAATGTAAAACTTTATCTTCTGATAAAGTTTTCCCTATTTTGCCAATTACACTGTTAGCTTGTGTCACGTCTCAAGTTTTCCTTCTTTACTGTTACTTGGTCACGTCTCTGGGGAGACGTGAAGAGGGGGATTTGTCGTAGTAAATATATTTGTTATAGTGAATATGGAATATGATATGTTGAGTAAAATGTTGTGCTAAGATCTATTTGGGTCAGGAGCTGGTTATAAGTTCTGTTCCTATCCAATAACAATGGACAAAACGGTCCTATCTTGTCAGCCTTGTCAGCAGGTGGCCAAGGACAACACCCACGCCATAGGCCTCTCAGTTCTTCCAACTCACGAGTTCTTGCTCTGAGGACACACACACACACACACACACACACACACATCATCACTGATAACACACACACACACACACACACACACACACACATCATCACTGTTAAACACACACACACACACACACACACACACACACATCATCACTGTTAAACACACACACACACACACACACAAAAAAATCCCCTCTCTTAGGCTGAACATTTGAAGACAGAGAACCCGACTCAGAGCCAATAAATCAGTGACACTAGCCTGGAGGGGACCTCGCCCAACTCATCAGGACCAATCAGAAGATCCGAACTACTAGATTCAACCTACTTCATTTATTGCATAAAATGTCTACACACAATGTTTCGGGGCTCTCTCTTCAGATAGCTCCCTAAGAGTTTGACGAACGAGTCTGTGCACGCGATTCCAGATATCTTTACCTCTGAATAAACTGCCTTTATTATATCATATCCACCCTGTCCAAAGTCTCTACTTGGTCTCAGTTCTCCAGTAAGCTTGTGATCATCAACAGTAGATCACACAAAATATAATCCAAAACAGCCCGGAGGCGAGAAAAGCGCACACAGGCGTAAACAAACGGGCGCACTAAACATATGCGTAATCCTCTCCTAAAGAAACAAGGAGGTAAGCTACAAATAGCGCACCGGAACGGGTAGCGCAGCAACACGACAACGGGAACAATTACACACAACACCTAAACTCACAACAAGGAACTAAATAGGGTGCTTAATGAGACATAACACAAAACAGGTGTGACAAACAGACAAAACCAATCAAACATGAAACATAGAACGGTGGCAGCTAGTACTCCGGAGACGACGACCGCCGAAACCTGCCCGAACAAGGAGGAGGGGCCGCCTCGCCCGAAACCGTGACAGAAACAAATGACTGTGAGGAGAACGACCATAAGGACCGGAACCCGAATGAGACATGAACTTGACAGAGGTGATCCCAGTTACCAGGGAAACCAGGACACTATACGAATTCTAATGGGAAGCAACGTCAAAGGAGGACCACTTGACTGCCCTTACGGAAACCCAGAATGTCTTTTATAGGGTGGTGGCAGGAGGAGGAGGAGGGGCTTGTCATGACTACAAGGACCAGCAACAGCTGGAGAAACCTGGACTTGGAGATATTCATCCTCCCATTTTTTACATTTACATTTTAGTCATTTAGCAGACGCTCTTAACCAGAGCGACTTACAGTTAGTGAGTACATACATCATTTTTTATTTTTCATACCCCCATGGGAATCGAACCCACAACCCTGGCGTTGCAAATGCCATGCTCTACCAACTGAGCTACATCCCTGCCGGCCATTCCCTCCCCTACCCTGGACGACGCTGGGCCAATTGTGCGCCGCCCCATGGGTCTCCCGGTCACGGCCGGCTACGACAGAGCCTGGATTCGAACCAGGATCTCTAGTGGCACAGCTAGCACTGCGATGCAGTGCCTTAGACCACTGCGCCACTCGGGAGTTCAGACTCCCAGACTTATATCCTGTTCCATATTACTTTTGTGGTGATAATGACTCTAGAATGACGTCAGAAATGGGATAATAAGCAAACATAGATGAAGCATTAGTTAAGGAAAGTAGGTGAGGTAACATTTTAAATGGATTTTGGTGTTGGAACTGGGAGTCCCATATGGGGGACGCCTGAGGAAAACCAGGAATCCTAAAAAAGATAGACTACGCCTCTCTCATGTCTTAACCTATGTAGTAGATGTATGTTACAAAGGGTTTTCCGGTTACGAGTGTCCACGGACATGTCTCTTAATCCCCTAAACAAGGTTCTGCTTAGATTCAGAAGTCGGTTGTTAGGGAAGTAAACAAGGTTCTGCTTAGATTCAGAAGTCGGTTGTTAGGGAAGTAAACAGGTTCTGCTTAGATTCAGAAGTATGTTGTTAGGTAAGTAAACAGGTTCTGCTTAGATTCAGAAGTCGGTTGTTAGGGAAGTAAACAGGTTCTGCTTAGATTCAGAAGTCGGTTGTTAGGGAAGTAAACAGGTTCTGCTTAGATTCAGAAGTCGGTTGTTAGGGAAGTAAACAGGTTCTGCTTAGATTCAGAAGTCTGTTGTTAGGGAAGTAAACAGGTTCTGCTTAGATTCAGAAGTTGGTTGTTAGGGAAGTAAACAGGTTCTGCTTAGATTCAGAAGTCGGTTGTTAGGGAAGTAAACAGGTTCTGCTTAGATTCAGAAGTCGGTTGTTAGGGAAGTAAACAGGTTCTGCTTAGATTCAGAAGTCGGTTGTTAGGGAAGTAAACAGGTTCTGCTTAGATTCAGAAGTCTGTTGTTAGGGAAGTAAACAGGTTCTGCTTAGATTCAGAAGTCGGTTGTTAGGGAAGTAAACAGGTTCTGCTTAGATTCAGAAGTCGGTTGTTAGCGAAGTAAACAGGTTCTGCTTAGATTCAGAAGTTGGTTGTTAGGGAAGTAAACAGGTTCTGCTTAGATTCAGAAGTCTATTGTTAGGGAAGTAAACAGGTTCTGCTTAGATTCAGAAGTCGGTTGTTAGGGAAGTAAACAGGTTCTGCTTAGATTCAGAAGTCGGTTGTTAGGGAAGTGTCCGAAATGGAGAGCAAGCATTACTAGACCTTGTAAACATTAATAAATTATATTATAAGAAATAATATTGGAAATAATTCACTAGTTCATGTATTGCTTATACAATTGCAAGATAACTGTCTTAAATAGATATTATGGTTGAAACAGAGCTGCATTATTGTTGTGTATTTTTTATGTGTTAGGATACTGACACTTATATTTTATTTCAAGTAGAAACATTTATGTTATTACCTTTGGAATTGGTAATGTTTGAAAGTATAACCTTAGTGCTTTATATCGTAAACATGGTTATTCTTATGTTAGTCACTACATATCCCTGTATTCATATATTAGTCACTATATACATTTGTAAAGATGTGGGACCAATAAAGTCCCAGAGTGGGGATAAGATGGGAATTATTCAGTGGACTATACAGTAGTTACATCTCTTCAGACTCAGACTACAGATAAACATAGTTAATCACAACATGACGAATACGGAGCTAAAAAAAGAGATGTTATTTTTTAAATTTTTATATATTGTAAAGTGGTTGTCCCACTGGCTATCATAAGGTGAATGCACCAATTTGTAAGTCGCTCTGGATAAGAGCGTCTGCTAAATGACGAAAATGTAAATGTTAATCACAACATGACGAACACGGAGCCAGAGTTAAACATGGGTACATCTCTGTTGCAAGGCAATAACTTAATTGGTTCCTCTCACTGGTGTAGTTACTGCCCTGCCTGGTATACAGTTGAAGTCGGAAGTTTACATACACCTTAGCCAAATACATTTAAACTCAGTTTCACAATTCCTGACATTTAATCCTAGTAAAAATTCCCTGTCTTAGGTCAGTTAGGATCACCACTTTATTTTAAGAATGTGAAATGTCAGAATAAAAGTAGAGAGAATGATTTATTTCAGCTTTTATTTCTTTCATCACATTCACAGTGGGTCAGAAGTTTACATACACTCAATTAGTATTTGGTAGCATTGACTTTAAATTGTTTAACTTGGGTCAAACGTTTCGGGTAGCCTTCCACAAGCTTCCCACAATAAGTTGGTTGAATTTTGGCCCATTCCTCCTGACAGAGCTGGTGTAACGGAGTCAGGTTTGTATGTCTCCTTGCTCGCACACACTTTTTCAGTTCTGCCCACAAATGTTCTATAGGATTGAGGTCAGGGCTTTGTGATGGCCACTCCAATACCTTGACTTTGTTGTCCTTAAACCATTTTGCCACAACTTTGGAACTATGCTTGCGGTCATTGTCCATTTGGAAGACCCATTTGCGACCAAGCTTTAACTCCCTGACTGCTGTCTTGAGATGTTGCTTCAATATATCCACATACTTTTCCTTCCTCATGATGCCATCTATTTTGTGAAGTGCACCAGTCCCTCCTGCAGCAAAGCACCCCCACAGCATGATGCTGCCACCCCCGTGCTTCACGGTTGGGATGGTGTTCTTTGGCTTGCAAGACCCCCTTTTTCCTCCAAACATAACTATGGTTATTATGGCCAAACAGTTCTGTTTTTGTTTCATCAGACCAGAGGACATTTCTCCAAAAAGTACGATCTTTGTCCCCATGTGCAGTTGCAAACCGTAGTCTGGCTTTTTTATGGAGGTTTTGGAGCAGTGGCTTATTCCTTGCTGAGCAGCCTTTCAGGTTATGTCGATATAGGACTCATTTTACTGTGGATATAGATACTTTTGTACCTGTTTCCTCCAGCATCTTCACAAGGTCCTTTGCTGTTGTTCTGGGATTGATTTGCACTTTTCGCACCAAAGTATGTTCATCTCTAGGAGACAGAACGCGTCTCCTTCCTGAGTGGTATGACGGCTGCGTGGTCCCATGGTGTTTATACTTGCGTACTATTGTTTGTACAGATGAACGTGGTACCTTCAAGCATTTGGAAATTGCTCCCAAGGATGAACCAGACTTGTGGAGGTCTACAATTTTTTTTCTGAGGTCTTGGCTGATTTCTTTTGATTTTCCCATGATGTCATGCAAAGAGGCACTGAGTTTGAAGGTAGGCCTTGAAATACATCCACAGGTACACCTCCTATTGACTCAAAGTATGTCAAATAGCCTATCAGAAGCTTCTAAAGCCATGACATCATTTTCTGGAATTTTCCAAGCTGTTTAAAGGCACAGTCAACTTAGTATTTGTAAACTTCTGACCCACTGGAATTGTGATACAGTGAATTATAAGTCAAATAATCTGTCTGTAAACAATTGTTGGAAGAATTACTTGTGTCATGCACAAAGTAGATGTCCTAACCGACTTGCCAAAACTATAGTTTGTTAACAAGACATTTGTGGAGTGGTTGAAAAACAAGTTTTAATGACTCCAACCTAAGTGTATGTAAACTTCCGACTTCAACTGTACATACACACACACACACACACACACACACACACACACACACACACACACACACACACTAATGTGTGTCTCAAATGGCTCCCTGTTCCCTATATAGTGCACTACTTTTGACCAGAGCTCTATGGGGATAGGATGCCGTTTGGGATACCAGTACATACAGGTAGAGTCCAGTAGTAAATATACCCAGTATAACATAGACAGCTCTATGGGGATAGGATGCCGTTTGAGATACCAGTACATACAGGTAGAGTACACCAACAGAACTCATACAGTAGTAAATATACCCAGTATAATATAGACATCTCTCTTCATACCTCAACCAGTTTGAGAGCTGAGAGGTGGAAAGTTAGATGCTCTGCAGACCACCTCGGCTATATTGATTGTAATAAAGTCTATCTGAATTCTACAAAAAACTCTGAAAGTACTTTGTGTTTGACTGAGGACAAAGACCATTTTCTACAACATTAATAATTAGATTGTTCTCTGCAATATTCTAACCTTAATGGTCCTCTGTAGCTCAATTGGTAGAGCATGGTTTGATCCCCGGGACCACCCATACGTAAAAATGTATGCACGCATGACTGTAAGTCGCTTTGGATAAAAGCGTCTGCTAAATGGCATATTATTATTAATAATATGCTAGTCCTTAACAGTGTTGATTTAAATAAGAGCTTTAGTTTGCTGTGACCGTTACTAGTTTAGGCCACGCCCCCTCCTGGTTGTATCTCTTCCATATTTCAGCGTTGGGTCGGGAGGGTGGTACCATTCTAACCCTGGTCAATCTACGTTTTCTATGGCGGTTTAATTAAATGGAAAGACTCAAATACACCATGGAAAACTACCTTGCCATGCAACTGAATCCACTTCTGAGCATTGTTAAATTTGCTGCCGTTTTACAATGCTGGTTTTGTTTTAAAAAATAGTTTATCCGACAGACACCTTGACAGACTAGCCTTACCTTTGTGCTTAAAGTGAAAGGTGTGTAAACCAAGTCAAGTTACTGGACTAAAAGGAGGAGAATAGTGAGGGGAGATCAGTGGGACATGCAGGAGATTGGGGAGTTCAGAGGGACATGCAGGAGATTGGGGAGTTCAGAGGGACATGCAGGAGATTGGGGAGTTCAGAGGGACATGCAGGAGATTGGGGAGATCAGAGGGACATGCAGGAGATTGGGGAGTTCAGAGGGACATGCAGGAGATTGGGGAGTTCAGAGGGACATGCAGGAGATTGAGGAGTTCAGAGGGACATGCAGGAGATTGGGGAGATCAGAGGGACATGCAGGAGATTGGGGAGTTCAGAGGGACATGCAGGAGATTGAGGAGTTCAGAGGGACATGCAGGAGATTGGGGAGTTCAGAGGGACATGCAGGAGATTGCAGCTGCTTTGGCTGCTGCTATTCCAGACTGTACCACGGGGGGGGCTTCCTCTTCAAAGTGAAGTGATCATGGCATGGATGCTGCTATTCCAGACTGTACCACTGGGCTTCCTCTTCAAAGTGAAGTCATCATGGCATGGATCCAACAGGCCATCGGCAAACTGCAACCCTTGTGGCAACAGGAACAAACCAACAGGTTTGTAGATGCTGAGTGTGAAGCCCCCTTCTGACATTCCCTCAAGCACTGAAGATAGTTAGGACTCTAGGACACAATCGGCAGAGTTGGTTATTGTTACCGTTTCTCATTGGCCTTTACTTTGGGAAGAAGAAGCCAAACAGTCTGGGTTTTTTAATCATTTTGTTGAGCAGGCACAGCCACCGGAAAGGGAAGGAGTTTGAAGGGACACGGCTTCCTTTCAAGATGTCAGCGTTCATCTGTGACACCCCTGCTCAGGCAATTGGGGGGAAAAATTTAAGGGCCACAGTGGATGCTGTGGATGTGACAAGTGCACTCAAAAAGGGCTCTACTCTACGAGAACAGAATGACTTTCCCTCAAACAGATGCAACTCTGAGACTGGACAATGAGGTCCCTGATGAACTCCCTGATGACAG
This sequence comes from Coregonus clupeaformis, assembly GCF_020615455.1. Classification (NCBI taxonomy): domain Eukaryota; kingdom Metazoa; phylum Chordata; class Actinopteri; order Salmoniformes; family Salmonidae; genus Coregonus; species Coregonus clupeaformis. Next base: position 226,197 of record NW_025533900.1, on the reverse strand, counting down.
CCATCGGTGTGGAGAAACACCACTTGCTTTGCTGTCTGTTGGTTTGGTGACACAGTTCCCACTGGATTACATCTGGTGACTAGGAGTGACAAGGAAGTTGTTGCATCTTTGGCTAAAAGGACGTCTGGCAACAAGATTGGCGCCCAGTGTGGTAAAGGAGACCTCCAAAAGTACTCATGACCTTCAGACCCAATGTTCCGTGCGAGTTCAACAGGAAGCAAAGATCCCATGGAGGAAGTTGAGCGCTGGAAAGCTACTGAATTCAGACAGTTCCTCGTGTACACTGGGCCAGTCAGATTGAAAGGGCTTGTACCAATTCGAGTGTACAACACCTCCATGCTTCTTGCAGTTGGCATCACCATCCTGTTGAACGTGTCCCTCCAGATCAAGCTGCCCCACAGCCTCTTGGTTCTGTTTGTTGACCACTGCAGCAAACTTGATGGAAAAGAACAAGTGTCATACAACATGCATGGGATTGGTGCGCCGCTGCCAATAATTTATTTATTTTATTTAACCCTTGTTTTACCAGTTAAGTTGACTGAGAACACATTCTCATTTACAGCAACGACCTGGGGAATTGTTACAAGGGAGAGGATGAAGCCAAGAAGTATAGTGACCTTGACAACATTTCTTGTTTCCCATTTGAGAACTTCCTTGGGCAAATGAAGGGACTGCTTGGCAAGCCTGCCAACTGGAGAAGGTTGTTCATCAGCCCACCCACTGGAGCAGGTTGTTCATCAGCCTGCCCACCCACTGGAGCAGGTTGTTCATCAGCCTGCCAACTGGAGCAGGTTGTTCATCAGCCTGCCAACTGGAGCAGGTTGTTCATCAGCCCACCCACTGGAGCAGGTTGTTCATCAGCCTGCCCACCCACTGGAGCAGGTTGTTCATCAGCCCGTCCACTGGAGCAGGTTGTTCATCAGCCTGCCCACTGGAGCAGGTTGTTCATCAGCCTTCCCACCCACTGGAGCAGGTTGTTCATCAGCCTTACAGTAGTGAGTCATTTAGCAGACGCTCTTATCCAGAGAGACTTACAGTTAGTGAGTCATTTAGCAGACGCTCTTATCCAGAGAGACTTACAGTTAGTGAGTCATTTAGCAGACGCTCTTATACAGGGAGACTTACAGTTAGTGAGTCATTTAGCAGACGCTCTTATCCAGAGCAACTTACAGTTAGTGAGTCATTTAGCAGACGCTCTTATCCAGAGCCACTTACAGTTAGTGAGTCATTTAGCAGACACTCTTATCCAGAGAGACTTACAGTAGTGAGTCATTTAGCAGAACGCTCTTATCCAGAGAGACTTACAGTTAGTGAGTCATTTAGCAGACGCTCTTATCCAGAGAGACTTACAGTAGTGAGTCATTTAGCAGAACGCTCTTATCCAGAGAGACTTACAGTTAGTGAGTCATTTAGCAGACGCTCTTATCCAGAGAGACTTACAGTTAGTGAGTCATTTAGCAGACGCTCTTATCCAGAGAGACTTACAGTTAGTGAGTCATTTAGCAGAACGCTCTTATCCAGAGCAACTTACAGTTAGTGAGTGCATACATTTTTCATACTGGCCCCCGTGGTAAACGAACCCACAACCCTGGCGTTGCAAGCGCCATGCTCTACCAACTGAGCTACAGGGGACATTTCAAGGGGTCAAGAGTCATGCTCTACCAACTGAGCTACAGGGGACACTTCAAGGGGCCAAGCGCCATGCTCTACCAACTGAGCTACAGGGGACACTTCAAGGGGCCAAGAGACCGAAGACAAAAAAATAAAAGCAACATGCAACAATTAACGTTTTTTATGAGTTACAGTTCATATGAGGAAATCAGTCAATTGAAATACATTCATTAGGTCCTAATCTATGGATTTATCATGACTGAGAATACAGATATGCATTTGTTGGTTAGAGATACTGTAAAAAAAATAAAAAATAAAGTAGGGGCGTGACTACCATTTGCCTCATGCTGTGCGACACATCTCCTGCTTATAGAGTTGATCAGGCTGTTGGTTGTGGCCTTTGGAATGTTGTCCCACTCCTCTTCAATGGCTGTGCAGAGTTGGTGGATATTGGCGGGAACTGGAACACCTTGTTGATCCAGAGCATCCCAAACATGCTCAATGGGTATGTCACCCATGTCATCTGGCGAGTATGCAGGCCATGGAAGAACTGGGACATTTTCAGCTCATGGTATCTCTGTGCGTTCAAATTGCCATCGATAAAATGCAATTGTGTTTGTTGTCCATAGCTTATGCCTGCCCATACCATAACCCCACCGCCAACATGGGGCACTATGTTCACAATGATGACCGCTCGCAAACATGACGCCATATTCGTGGTCTGCGGTTGTGAGGCCGGTTGGACATACTGCCAAATTCTCTAAAACGATGTTGGAGGCGGCTTATGGTAGAGCAATGAACATTAAATTCTCTGGTAACAGCTCTGGTGGACATTCCTGCAGTCAGCATGCCAATTGCACGCTCCTTCAAAACTTGAGACATCTGTGGCATTGTGTTGTGTGACAAAACTGCACATTTTAAAGTGGCCTTTTATTGTCCCCAGCACAAGGTGCACCTGTGTAATGATCATACTGTTTAATCGGCTTCTTGATATGCCACACCTGCCAAGTGGATGGATTATCTTGGCAAAGGAGAAATGCTCACTGACAGGGATATAAACAAAAATGTTGTGCGTATGAAAAATTTATTATTTCAGGCTCATGAAATCAAAACTTTAAATGTTGCATTTACATTGCATTCGAAAAGTATTCAGACCCCTTGACTTTTTCCACATTTTGTTACGTTACAGCCTTATTTTAAAATGGATTAAATTGTTTTTTTCCCTCATCAATCTACACACAATACACCATAATACATTTCATAAGTATTCAGACCCTTTACTCAGTACTTTTTTTATAATAATAATATGCCATTTAGCAGACGCTTTTATCCAAAGCGACTTACAGTCATGCGTGCATACATTATTTGTGTATGGGTGGTCCCGGGGATGGAACCCACTACCTTGGCGTTACAAGCGCTGTGCTCTACCAGCTGAGCTACTTTGGCAGTGATTACAGCCTCGAGTCTTCCTGGGTATGACGCTTCAAGCTTGGCACATCTGTATTTGGGGATTTTCTCCCATTTGTCTCTGCAGATCCTCTCAAGCTCTGTCAGGTTGGATGGGGAGCTTCACTGCACAGCTATTTTCAGGTCTCTCCAGAGATGTTCGATCGGATTAAAGTCCGGGCTCTGACTGGGCCACTCAAGGACATTCAGAGACACTCCTGCATTGTCTTGGATGTGTGCTTAGGATCGCTGTCCTGTTTGAAGGCGAACCTTCGCCCCAGTCTGAGGTCCTGAGTACTCTGAAGCAGATTTTCATCAAGGATCTCACTGTTCTTTGCTCCGATCATCTTTCCTTCGATGCTGACTAGTCTTCCAGTCCCTGCCGCTGTAAAACATCTCCACAGCATGATGTTGCCACCACCATGCTTCACCGTAGGGATGGTGCCAGGTTTCCTCCGGACATGACGCTTGGCATTCAGGCCAAAGAGTTCTATCTTGGTTTCATCAGACCATAGAATCTTGTTTCTCATGGTCTGAGAATCCTTTAGGTGCCTTTTGGCAAACTCCAAGTGGGCTGTCATGTGCCTTTTACTGAGGAGTGGATTCCCTCTGGCCACTCTACAATAGAGGCCTGATTGGTGGAGTGCTACAGAGATGGTTGTCGTTCTGGAAGGTTCTCCCATCTCCACAGAGGAACTCTGGAGCTCTGTCAGAGTGACCACCGGGTTCTTGGTCACCTCCCTGACCAAGGACCTTCTCCCCCGATTGCTCAGTTTGGCCATGTGGCCAGCTCTAGGAAGAGTATTGGTGGTTCCAAACGTATTCATTTAAGAATGATGGAGGCCACTGTGTTCTTGGGGACCTTCAATGCTGCAGAAATGTTTTTGGTACCCTTCCCCAGACCTGTGCCTCGACACAATCCTGTCTCGGAGCTCTACAGACAATTCCTTCGACCTCATGGTTTGGTCTTTGCTCTGACGTGCACTGTCAACTGTGGGACCTTATATAGACAGGTGTGTGCCTTTCCAAATCATGTCCAATCATTTGAATTTACCCCAGGAGGACTCCAATTCAAGTTGTTGAAACATCTCAAGGATGATCAATTGAAAGAGGGTTGGGTCATCCGGTAACTGACTAATAATGATCTCCTGCAGTAGAAATACCCTTTAAAACACTTCTCTTAATATGAGAAGTAAGAAGCTGTGTGTCTAATAGGAAGAGAGGTGAACTTGGTCACCCTTGTCTGATACCCCACATTAATTCAAACCTTGTGGTCCTCTGTAGCTCAATTGGTAGAGCATGGCGCTTGTAACGCCAGTGTAGTGGGTTTGATCCCCGGGACAACCCATATGTAAAAATGTATGCACACATGACTGTAAGTTGCTTTGGATAAAAGCGTCTGCTAAATGGCATATTAAGTACGTTTCTGCTTTCAATTTGATAGAGCTATTATCATTTCTATATAGAGTATTAATAGATTTGCAAAATAAATCTCCAAAGACAAATGTTTTAAGGGCATGAAAAAGTGTAATGTTCTACTTTATCCCTGTAGCTCAGTTGGTAGAGCATGGCGCTTGCAATGCCAGGGTTGTGGGTTCGTTTCCCACGGGGGGGGACAGTATGAAAATGTATGCACTCACTAACTGTAAATCGCTCTGGATAAGAGCGTCTGCTAAAATGACTAAAATGTATCGAAGGCTTTATAAAATCCCAAAAGAGAATAAAACTCTCATCAGAGACCAAATCTGAGTAATCTATGATATTTAATACCAGTGTGACATTATTCGAGATTTGTCTATTTCTCGTCAACCCTGACTGGGACTCATCTATAATGGCATCCAAAACCAGAGCTATTAGCTTAGAATCGTTATTTAAAAGACAAAGTGGACGCCAATTATCAATGAGTAACAAGTATTTTTTTTAGGTTAAAGTAATTAAACCTTTCGTTAGAGGGGCTAGCATACAAACTGTAGCACAGACTAGATCAATATGATGTTGAGAAATAGTGCATTGTGGGTAGTTTAGAAGATATTGGAAATAAGTTAATAAATATGTAATAAAATCTACATTTTATTCAACTTCGTTACCCACTCCAGTCAGCAGATGGCGATGTGGGACTTTAAGGCTATGCTGCTAGTGTGACGTATAATCTAGTGGACGGGACGCTTCTTTCAACAGCAGCAACAGTTAGTCAGACACCTCGGTAGCTTGCTAGACAAAATAGCCGAACCAATAAAGCTCTTTAGACGCTTTCGTGTATATTAGCCACTGTGTTTTCAACCCACTTCTGTCGTGTAGTTAGTTATCCCATTTAATTTCATATTTACGGTGTTGTTGTTATTGGTCAGCTAGCTGGCTGGTTAAGTTAGCACTAGCCTAGCTAGCTAACATCCCCGACCATGAGCTCACTAAGCTACTCTCCTCCTGCTAAAGAAGAGGAGGTCTGCTGGACGGAGAAAGAAGCTCTAGTGAAAGAGGAGGAGGAAGAGGAGGATGTTACAATACAAAAACAAGTAGAGGGTGAGGCTGTTACCGTGAAAGAAGAAGAGAAAGACGCGTTCAGAGTGAAAGAGGAGGATAATGTTACATTGAAAGAAGAGGAGGATGCAGTTTTTGGAGTGAAAGAGGAGGAGTGGGAGATGACTGTCACATCGAAAAAGGAGGAGGAAGAAGAGGAGGAAACTGGATATCTGGTTCCGGTTTCCCAAAGGCACCTTAAGGCATCCAATGGTTCTAATGATGAACTTAGCAGTAAGATGGTTTTGAGAAACCGGGCCCTGATTAACACTAGTAAGTACTGTCTTAAGAACAGAGGCACAAACTCTGCAGTTGTTGATCTGATGTGTGGTGTTAAAGGGGAAATATGCAGTTGCTACATCCATATTTGGACTTTTAAATTATTTATATTCTTGAAGAATATAACACATGCCTCATAAGCTTAGTTCAACTGTCTTACCCCATCAGATCCCAAAATAAGCTTTTTTTACTCCAATGTTTAGAAACAATGTTAAACCAACACTGTATCGCCTCAACATGGTTAAAACTATAATGTTGAAATCATGGATGGTCAGTCCTTGGATCCATAGGTCAATCAATCAATCAATTTTATTTTATATAGCCCTTCTTACATCAGCTAATATCTCGAAGTGCTGTACAGAAACCCAGCCTAAAACCCCAAACAGCTAGTAATGCAGGTGTAGAAGCACGGTGGCTAGGAAAAACTCCCTAGAAAGGCGAAAACCTAGGAAGAAACCTAGAGAGGAACCAGGCTATGAGGGGTGGCCAGTCCTCTTCTGGCTGTGCCGGGTGGAGATTATAACAGAACCATGCCAAGATGTTCAAAAATGTTCATAAGTGACAAGCATGGTCAAATAATAATCAGGAATAAATCTCAGTTGGCTTTTCATAGCCGATCATTAAGAGTTGAAAACAGCAGGTCTAGGACAGGTAGGGGTTCCATAACCGCAGGCAGAACAGTTGAAACTGGAATAGCAGCAAGGCCAGGCGGACTGGGGACAGCAAGGAGTCACCACGGCCGGTAGTCCCGACGTATGGTCCTAGGGCTCAGGTCTCTCAGTTGGCTTTTCATAGCCGATCATTAAAGAGTTGAAAACAGCAGGTCTGGGACAGGTAGGGGTTTCGTGAGCCGCAGGCAGAACAGTTGAAACTGGAATAGCAGCAAGGCCAGGCGGACTGGGGACAGCAAGGTGTCATCATGCCCGGTAGTCCTGACGTATGGTCCTAGGGCTCAGGTTTTCAGAGAGAAAGAGAGAACGAGAGAATTAGAGAGAGCATACTTAAATTCACACAGGACACTGGATAAGACAGGAGAAGTACTCCAGGTATAACCAACTAACCCCAGCCCCCGACACATAAACTACTGCAGCATAAATACTGGAGGCTGAGACAGGAGCGGTCCGGAGACACTGTGGCCCCATCCGAAGAAACCCCCGGACAGGGCCAAACAGGAAGGATATAACCCCACCCACTCCGCCAAAGCACAGCCCCCGCACCACTAGAGGGATATCCCCAACCACCAACTTACAATCCTGAGACAAGGCCGAGTATAGCCCACAGAGGTCTCCACCACAGCACAAACCAAGGGGGGGGCGCCAACCCAGACAGGAAGATCACGTCAGTAACTCAACCCACTCAAGTGGGTCTGTCTATGAATTTGAGAGTAGTTACATTTCTCCAGCCCCATCATCATCTTATTACCAAAACAGTGGCGGAATGACAGCTTTGTTATTGTTTGAACTGCAGATTGGTTGATTGATTGATGTGTGGCTTTTTTAAAGGGACAACCTAGGATTTAAACAGAAACAAAATGGCTGCTCTTAGACTTGGTTTGGTAAACAGCTGAGGGATGGGGGCTGGAGAAATGTAACCACTCTCAAATTCATAGAGAAAGCTATTGAAGCAACCTTAACCCAAAACCTAGCGACCTCATCAAGAAGTTCAGACATCTTGGTATAACAGTTATAAGGTGTTGGCTTGACAGTCTCTGGACCCAGGTTTGAGTCCAGCTCAGGGCTACCCCTAGAATTCACTACACTATGAATACAAGGACTGGCCGTCCATAAGGTCAAAATCACAGTTTTAACCAAATTGAGGCTATACAGTGTTTGTTTACAAACAGTGGCGTTATATGAGCTTATGTTTTGGTTTCTGATGGTGTAAGACAGTTGAAACATTTGAGGCATTTAAAAGTTATATTCTTCAGGAATCAATGACTATCCAGTTTATGGGTCTTTCTATATCTGCCAGTGAGGCTTTCCTGTGGGGGTCAAATTGTTGGAGCTGTTGATAAGTAATTGTATAATATTCTGCAAATGTATTTTCATTTTTATTAGGGCTGACCCTAGTCGACTGGTCGATTGTTTGGTCGATAGGCTGTTTTGTCGACAGAGATTTTTTTAGTCGAGCAGTCGCAAATACACTATATATACAAAAGTATGTGGACACCCCTTCAAATTAGTCAATTCAGCTGTTTCAGCCACAACCGTTGCTGACAGGTGTATAAAATCGAGCACACAGCCATGCAATTTCCATAGACAAACATTGGCAGTAGAATGGCCTTACTGAAGCGCTCAGTGACTTTAAACGTAGCACCGTCATAGGATGCCACCTTTCCAACAAGTCAGTTCGTCAAATTTCGGCCCTGCTAGAGCTGCCCCGGTCAACTGTAAGTGCTGTTATTGTGAAGTGGAAACGTCTAGGAGCAACAACGGCTGAACTGCGAAGTGGTAGGCCACACAAGCTCACAGAACGGGCCCGCCGAGTGCTGAAGCGCGTTCCAAACTGCCTCTGGAAGCAACGTCAGCAGAATAACTGTTAGTCGGGAGCTTCATGAAATGGGTTTCCATGGCCGAGCAGCCGCACACAAGCCCCAGATCACCATGCGCAATGCCAAGTGTCGGCTGGAGTGGTGTAAAGCTCGCTGCCATTGGACTCTGGAGCAGTAGAAAGGCGTTCTCTGGAGTGATCAATCCGACGGACGAATCTGGGTTTAGCGGACTTCCGGAGAACACTACTTGCCCCAATGCATAGTGCCAACTGTAATGTTTGGTGGAGGAGGAATAATGGCCTGGGGCTGTTATTCATGGTTCGGTCCCCTTAGTTCCAGTGAAGGGAAATCTTAACGCTACAGCATACAGTAACATTCTAGACGATTCTGTGCTTCCAATTTTGTAGCAACAGTTTGGGGAAGGCCCTTTCCTGTTTCAGCATGACAATGCCCCTGTGCGTAAAGCAAAGTCCAAACAGAAATGGTTTGTCGAGATCGGTGTGGAAGAACTTGACTTGCCTGCACAGAGCCCTGACCTCAACCCCATCGAACACCTTTGGGATGAATTGGAAGGCCGACTGCGAGCCAGGCCTAATCGCCCAACGTCAGTGCCCGACCTCACTAAAGCTCTTGTGGCTGAATGGAAGCAAGTCCCCGCAGCAATGTTCCAACATCTAGTGGAAAGCCTTCCTAGAAGAGTGGAGGCTGTTATAGCAGCAAAGGGGGGACCAACTCCATATTAATGCCTCTGCTTGAAACATGTAGGTATTACAGACGCGGTCAGGGAGACGTTTTAAAATGTCAGTGAAGACTCTTGCCAGCTGGTCAGTGCATGCTCTTGAGTACGCGTCCTGGTAATCTGTCTGTGAAGATTAACCTGTTTAACCCCTTGGAGTCAATTGACGCAAATTTGCTTCAATCTAAGTAATTTAAGTAATCCATAGTACGACCATCTTAAAACAATTCCATATGTCAGTTTAGCCCCCCTCCCCCAACTGCTTAGATTTACAGGGGTTAAAGGTCTTACTCACATCGGCTAAGGAGAGAGTGATCATACAGTCGTCCGGAACAGCTGGTGCACAAGACTTTGTGGAGGCCACGGAGATGGCACAGTCCATCGCTCTAAGACATGTGATACATAAATTGTATATGGTTATATTATGTACAAAATAATGATGCAACACTAATAAGTCTAATATTATTTTATAACAAATGTACTTTCTCCCGCTTTGGATACTGTCGCTGTCCGCGGTTCTGAATGTAATTATATGCACAAGCACAAAACACCACATCTGTAATTTTAGTCCCGTCTGAATCTGCCATGTCAGTCATTTTTACATGGCAGGAGAGTAACAATTCAAGCCAGAATAACCTACTGTTTTTTGGCGAACTCCAAGGTCCTCTGGTATTACTAGTCCCGTGTGAATCGACATCCCTGTGTTTTGAGAGAAATGAGTTTGACAGGTGTTGCTCACGGTTTGATCAAGAAAACAATAACTGATTTGATCAATTTAACGAAGTGCTGCTCATAGCCTACATATGAAGGGCCTGCAAGTATCAACTTTCACAGTGGATGATTTTGTTCATATGTTTTGTGCGTATTAATATTTCTAGCCTACAATCATCGATGTTACTACTAATGTGAAAACAAGACAAGATATTACTATTATTGCTCACTTGACTGTCTTAAGACAATTGTCAAATAATTTAACAGATGTCAATTGTTGTACAGCTTCATGGGTATGCTCTGGGCATCACCTTTTACCTCAAATAAACAGTATTTCTGCTGTTGTGGGCCTTTAACCATCTGTCTGACTTTGTCGTTCACACAGAAGAGAGACGTGACTATCGTGGATCCTCTGGGGAGCCTCAACAACATCATGAAGCTGAGGAGGCAGAGAAGAGTCTCTCCAGATCAGAACACCTCAAGAAACAGCAGCGGAAACCCACAGGGAAGAAATCTCACCACTGCTCTGACTGTGGGAAGAGTTACTCAAGATCAGATTCACTAAAAGTACACCAAAGAATTCACACAGGCGATACAGCTCACTGCTCTGACTGTGGGAAGATATTCAACTCTTCAGCAGACCTTAAAAGACATATGAGAATCCATACAGGAGAGAAACCATATAGCTGTAATCAATGCGGGAAAAGTTTTACTACATATAGCCATCTGACTATACACCAGAGAACACACACAGGAGAGAAACCTTATGGCTGTGATCAATGTGGGAAGAGTTTTACTCAATCAAGCTGCCTGATAGAACATCAGAGAACACACACAGGAGAGAAACCTTATAGCTGTGATCAATGTGGGAAGAGTTTTAGTGCATCAAGCTGCCTGATGGCACATTTGAGAACGCACACTGGAGAGAAACCTTATAGCTGTGATCAATGTGGGAAGAGTTTTAGTGATTCAAGCAACCTGATGGCACATTTGAGAACGCACACTGGAGAGAAACCTTATAGCTGTGATCAATGTGGGAAGAGTTTTAGTCGATCAAGCAGCCTGATGATACATTTGAGAACGCACACTGGAGAGAAACCTTATAGCTGTGATCAATGTGGCAAGAGATACGCTGGTAAAAGAACTCTGATTAAACATCAGAAAGTACATACATGAAGGAGTTGTTTCATGATATCAATTAAATAATGTCACAATGTTTTAACATTGTTGTATGAGTATTTTAATGAATTTCACAATGTAGAACCATTTACATGTTTAGTCATTTAGCAGACGCTCTTATCCAGAGCGACTTACAGTTAGTGAGTGCATACATTATTTTTTTATTTTTCATACCCAAAGGGAATCGAACCCACAACCCTGGCGTTGCAAACACCATGCTCTACCAACTGAGCTACATCCCTGCTGGCCATTCCCTCCCCTACCCTGGACGACGCTGGGCCAATTGTGCGCCGCACCAACCGTTTTCCCCCTGTTCTATTGATTTCAGCGTGAAATTGATATTAGCCTCATCAGGGGGAAAATCCAGGCTCTGAAATGAGTTGTGTTACACTTACCACGTTGGCGACCCACTTGAATCAAAATGCAACACTTCTAAATGTAGCTAGCTGTTTTCTACAAATTGTCCTCTGACCAGTGATGTACACATTATTCCCAGATTCCGTGTGGTTTTTGAGCTGTTAGTTTTAACAGGACGTGCAACCTCATCTCCCCCTCGCGCAATTGATTTCAACATGATATCGATATGAGTGATGACAAATAAGTGTTGCGTTTCTCTTCGTTTTGGGGACCGCTAAATTTAAATGAATCACTCCAAAATGTAGCTGACTGTCTTCTGCAGGTTGTCCTCTAACCAGTGAAGTAAAAGATATCGCCCGTTTCCATGTGTATTTTTTTGTTGTGTTAGTTTCAACAGCATGTACAACCTGATTTCCCCCCCTAATCAATATTAGTGATTTATTGCCACTTGTCAAAACAACAGTGTTTTTGGTGCTTGTGCAGTTAATAAGGTGGTTGTTTAAAAAAATACAAGCAATATGATTACTATTGTGGAACATGTTTGTGTCGATAGTACATGTTATGTTTAGGTTTTCCATTTATCACAAACTGTTTCTGCATATTGGTTATTGATTTGGACACGTTAAAACTATGTTTTGACATTGGGCAGTATCCCACCTTGCAAAATGTTGTTGAAAAGACGTTGAAAAGAAGACTATGCTCGAGGTCCAATATACGTTTGGTTTTGGTTGAAAGTTAAAGTTAAAAATATGTATTTTTTAGGTCGTTGTTTCAACGACTTGAAAACAACTTCATTTCAATTTACTTGCAGCCTATAAACATTGACGCAGGATAACAAATACGTCTATGAACTGTTTTATTAACAATCTTACATCACTCCAGTATTTCTTTACAACATTCAAGTGCTAATTGTCTTTATTCCACTACTGAAGAAGCATGACTCAAATCACCTACTCATACAGTGGGGAAAAAAAGTATTTAGTCAGCCACCAATTGTGCAAGTTCTCCCACTTAAAAAGATGAGAGAGGCCTGTAATTTTCATCATAGGTACACGTCAACTATGACAGACAAAATGAGGGAAAAAAATCCAGAAAATCACATTGTAGGATTTTTAATGAATTTATTTGCAAATTATGGTGGAAAATAAGTATTTGGTCAATAACAAAAGTTTCTCAATACTTTGTTATCTACCCTTTGTTGGCAATGACACAGGTCAAACGTTTTCTGTAAGTCTTCACAAGGTTTTCACACACTGTTGCTGGTATTTTCGCCCATTCCTCCATGCAGATCTCCTCTAGAGCAGTGATGTTTTGGGGCTGTCGCTGGGCAACATGGACTTTCAACTCCCTCCAAAGATTTTTTATGGGGTTGAGATCTGGAGACTGGCTAGGCCACTCCAGGATCTTGAAATGCTTCTTACGAAGCCATTCCTTCGTTGCCCGGGCGGTGTGTTTGGGATCATTGTCATGCTGAAAGACCCAGCCACGTTTCATCTTCAATGCCCTTGCTGATGGAAGGAGGTTTTAACTCAAAATCTCACGAAACATGGCCCCATTCATTCTTTCCTTTACACGGATCAGTCGTCCTGGTCCCTTTGCAGAAAAACAGCCCCAAAGCATGATGTTTCCACCCCCATGCTTCACAGTAGGTATGGTGTTCTTTGGATGAAACTCAGCATTCTTTGTCCTCCAAACACAACGAGTTGAGTTTTTACCAAAAAGTTATATTTTGGTTTCATTTGACCATATGACATTCTCCCAATCCTCTTCTGGATCATCCAAATGCACTCTAGCAAACTTCAGACGGGCCTGGACATGTACTGGCTTAAGCAGGGGGACACGTCTGGCACTGCAGGATTTCAGTCCCTGGCGGCATAGTGTGTTACTGATGGTAGGCTTTGTTACTTTGGTCCCAGCTCTCTGCAGGTCATTCACTAGGTCCCCCCGTGTGGTTCTGGGATTTTTGCTCACCGTTCTTGTGATCATTTTGACCCCACGGGGTGAGATCTTGCATGGAGCCCCAGATCGAGGGAGATTATCAGTGGTTTTGTATGTCTTCCATTTCCTAATAATTGCTCCCACAGTTGATTTCTTCAAACCAAGCTGCTTACCTATTGCAGATTCAGTCTTCCCAGCCTGGTGCAGGTCTACAATTTTGTTTCTAGTGTCCTTTGACAGCTCTTTGGTCTTGGCCATAGTGGAGTTTGGAGTGTGACTGTTTGAGGTTGTGGACAGGTGTCTTTTATACTGATAACAAGTTCAAACAGGTGCCATTAATACAGGTAACGAGTGGAGGACAGAGTAGCCTCTTAAAGAAGAAGTTACAGGTCTGTTAGAGCCAGAAATCTTGCTTGTTTGTAGGTGACCAAATACTTATTTTCCACCATAATTTTCAAATAAATTCATTAAAAATCCTACAATGTGATTTTCTGGATATTTTTTTCTCAATTTGTCTGTCATAGTTGACGTGTACATATGATGAAAATTACAGGCCTCTCTCGTCTTTTTAAGTGGGAGAACTTGCCCAATTGGTGGCTGACTAAATACTTTTTTCCCCACTGTATTTCAAACATCCAGCCTGACAAAATATACATGTTTAATTATTCCATGCCTTTGATGTTAAAACGTTCATAGATGACCAGCAGGGTCAAATAATAATCACAGTGGTTGTAGAGGGTGCAACAGGTCAGTACCTCAGGAGTATATGAAGAATTATGACTTTGATAAGGTTTTAAGTGGAACCTGAGAGGATGTTTATTTAGCAGAAAGGGAGCCATTTTGTAGTGACACCCCTGTTCGTTGGAGACAGGCGATTGGACAGTAGAGGGAGCCACCCATATTTTTGTATATCTTATAAGGCTGGAGACAGAGAACGTTAGAGCAGACATTGTAATTTGGAGGACACTGCTCTCCGGGTGATCATGACATCCGTAAACTTATGCTGAAATCTTGTGATATGAATAAAACTTATGATCAAAGTTCAGTATGGGCGGACTTCTTTGTTTAACAGCAATAATTAGCAACATCGACTCGACACTACATTGGCTTTTCATAGCTGAGCATTCTGAGGTCAAAACAGCAGGTGCGGTGGAGAGAGGGTCGAAATCAGCAGGTCCGGGACAAAGGATCACGTCCGGTGAACAGGTCAGGGTTCCATAGCCGCAGGCAGAAGAGTTGAAACTGGAGCAGCAGCACGACCAGGTGGACTGGGGACAGCAAGGAGTCATCAGGCCAGGTAGTCCTGAGGCATGGTCCTAGGGCTCAGGTCCCCCGAAAGAGAGAGAGAGAGAGGAGAATTAGAGGGATTATACTTAAATTCCCACAGGACACCAGATAATACCCCTCTCTGGCTGTAGAAGTGTTCTTCCTAACCAGTCCCTCAACACCTCTCTGGCTGTAGAAGTGTTCTTCCTAACCAGTTCCTCAACACCTCTCTGGCTGTAGAAGTGTTCTTCCTAACCAGTTCCTCAACACCTCTCTGGCTGTAGAAGTGTTCTTCCTAACCAGTCCCTCAACACCTCTCTGGCTGTAGAAGTGTTCTTCCTAACCAGTCCCTCAACACCTCTCTGGCTGTAGAAGTGTTCTTCCTAACCAGTCCCTCAACAGCTCTCTGGCTGTAGAAGTGTTCTTCCTAACCAGTCCCTCAACAGCTCTCTGGCTAAAGAACTGGGGAGGGGTCTTATCTGGTGTCCTGTGTGATCCATTCATCCTTCCATCCCTCCTCAGCCTTCCTCTCCTCTGAAGACCCAGTGAGGGTGGAGCTCAGTCAGAGAGCTGTTGAGGGACTGGTTAGGAAGAACACTTCTTCTATCCAGCGCTGAGTCTGGTTTGATTATGTTCCTGCTATCTCTTACCTATCCAGCTCTGAGTCTGGTTTGATTATGTTCCTGCTATCTCTTACCTATCCAGCTCTGAGTCTGGTTTGATTATGTTCCTGCTATCTCTTACCTATCCAGCTCTGAGTCTGGTTTGATTATGTTCCTGCTATCTCTTACCTATCCAGCGCTGAGTCTGGTTTGATTATGTTCCTGCTATCTCTTACCTATCCAGCTCTGAGTCTGGTTTGATTATGTTCCTGCTATCTCTTACCTATCCAGCGCTGAGTCTGGTTTGATTATGTTCCTGCTATCTCTTACCTATCCAGCTCTGAGTCTGGTTTGATTATGTTCCTGCTATCTCTTACCTATCCAGCTCTGAGTCTGGTTTGATTATGTTCCTGCTATCTCTTACCTATCCAAGAGGTCAACTCCTGATTTATGGGTCACTGAAGCAGCCTGGGATGGTGCAGCCTGCCCTTTGACCTCTTGAGGAAGATCCAATCTGTCAACAAGCGGCTCTGTTTCTTCACCAGACAGTGGAGTCATCAGTGACAGCAGCTCCTTGGTCTCCTCATTCTGAGGGAGAGTAACACTGAACACACCCTTCCCTGTGTCCTACACAGGACTCATAACAAGTTAGTCTACTCTAGGGGGGCATCTCAATAGTCTACAGTGGCTTCCTCTATCTCCTTTTCTTTCATTGTCATTGATCTCAACAGCAGACAGGTGAAAGCGTTATGGTTTCTGTTTTCACCCGTCCGGTTCTTTCAGATCAGTATGAGCAGTGAACAGAAAACAGTGACAGTGAGTCACTTCAGACTATTGAGATGCACCCACAACCTTGGGTTCAGACTATTGAGATGCATCCATAACCTTGTGTTCAGACTATTGAGATGCACCCATAACCTTGGGTTCAGACTATTGAGATGCATCCATGACCTTGTGTTCAGACTATTGAGATGCATCCATGACCTTGTGTTCAGACTATTGAGATGCATCCATAACCTTGGGTTCAGACTATTGAGATGCATCCATATCCTTGTGTAAGCTTCTGTACTGTACCTTGAATTTGAGCTTGGCTCTGTTGATGTCATTCAGAAACTGCAATGTGTCTATCATCATTAATTCCATTTAGACTTACAAATGACCAAACCCAGTCTCAGGCTTGGATAACTCTGGAGGCCCCTTGGGTTTCCACAGAGTTGGGTAAGAGCTCTCTGATATTAGATATTTTTCCCCCCCTGGCATCTAAAGACCCTTGATGCAGCTGGCCAGTTGATAGTAAAGTAGGATGAATGATGCAGCTGGCCAGTTGATAGTAAAGTAGAATGAATGATAGATACAGCTAGCCAGTTGATAGTAAAGTAGGATGAATGATGCAGCTGGCCAGTTGATAGTAAAGTAGGATGAATGATAGATGCAACTGGCCAGTTGATAGTAAAGTAGAATGAATGATGCAGCTGGCAAGTTGATAGTAAAGTAGGATGAATGATGCAGCTGGCCAGTTGATAGTAAAGTAGGATGAATGATGCAGATGGCCAGTTGATAGTAAAGTAGGATGAATGATGCAGCTGGCCAGTTGATAGTAAAGTAGGATGAATGATGCAGCTGGCCAGTTGATAGTAAAGTAGCATGAATGATGCAGCTGGCCAGTTGATAGTAAAGTAGGATAAATGATGCAGCTGGCCAGTTGATAGTAAAGTAGTATGAATGATGCAGCTGGCCAGTTGATAGTAAAGTAGAATGAATGATGCAGCTGGCCAGTTGATAGTAAAGTAGGATGAATGATAGATACAGCTGGCCAGTTGACAGTAAAGTAGGAGGAATGATGCAGCTGGCCAGTTGATAGTAAAATAGAATGATAGATGCAGCTGGCCAGTTGATAGTAAAGTAGAATGAATGATGCAGCTGGCCAGTTGATAGTAAAGTAGAATGAATGATGCAGCTGGCCAGTTGATAGTAAAGTAGGATGAATGATAGATACAGCTGGCCAGTTGATAGTAAAGTGGGTTGAATGATAGATACAGCTGGCCAGTTGATAGTAAAGTAGGATGAATAATAGATAGAGCTAGCCAGTTGATAGTAAAGTAGGATGAAAGATAGATACAGCTAGCTAGTTGATATTATAGTAGGATGAATGATAGATACAGCTAGCCAGTTGATAGTAAAGTAGGATGAATAATAGGTACAGCTAGCCAGTTGATAGTAAAGTAGGATGAATGATAGATACAGCTAGCCAGTTGATAGTAAATGAGGATGAATGATAGATACAGCTGGCCAGTTGATAGTAAAGTAGGATGAATGATAGATGCAGCTAGCCTGTTGATCAGTAAAGTAGGATGAATGATAGATACAGCTGGCCAGTTGACAGTAAAGTAGGATGAATGATGCAGCTGGCCAGTTGATAGTAAAGTAGAATGAATGATGCAGCTGGCCAGTTGATAGTAAAGTAGGATGAATGATTGATACAGCTGGCCAGTTGACAGTAAAGTAGGATGAATGATGCAGCTGGCCAGTTGATAGTAAAGTAGGATGAATGATGCAGCTGGCCAGTTGATAGTAAAGTAGAATAAATGATGCAGCTGGCCAGTTGATAGTAAAGTAGGATGAATGATAGATACAGCTGGCCAGTTGACAGTAAAGTATGATGAATGATGCAGATGGCCAGTTGATAGTAAAGTAGAATGAATGATGCAGCTGGCCAGTTGATAGTAAAGTAGGATGAATGATAGATACAGCTGGCCAGTTGACAGTAAAGTAGGATGAATGATGCAGCTGGCCGGTTGATAGTAAAGTAGGATGAATGATGCAGCTGGCCAGTTGATAGTAAAGTAGGATAAATTATAGATACAGCTGGCCAGTTGATAGTAAAGTAGGATGAATGATGCAGCTGGCCAGTTGATAGTAAAGTAGCATGAATGATGCAGCTGGCCAGTTGATAGTAAAGTAGAATGAATGATGCAGCTGGCCAGTTGATAGTAAAGTAGGATGAATGATAGATACAGCTGGCCAGTTGACAGTAAAGTAGGATGAATGATGCAGCTGGCCAGTTGATAGTAAAGTAGGATGAATGATGCAGCTGGCCAGTTGATAGTAAAGTAGAATGAATGATGCAGCTGGCCAGTTGATAGTAAAGTAGGATGAATGATAGATACAGCTGGTCAGTTGACAGTAAAGTAGTATGAATGATGGAGGTGGCCAGTTGATAGTAAAGTAGGATGAATGATGCAGCTGGCCAGTTGATAGTAAAGTAGGATGAATGATGCAGCTGGCCAGTTGATAGTAAAATAGGATGAATTATACATACAGCTAGCCAGTTGATAGTAAAGTAGGATGAATGATAGATACAGCTAGCCAGTTGATAGTAAAGTAGGTTGAATGATAGATACAGCTGGCCAGTTGGTAGTAAAGTAGGAATAATAATAGATCGAGCTAGCCAGTTGATAGTAAAGTAGGATGAATGATAGATACAGCTAGCTAGTTGATATTATAGTAGGATGAATGATAGATACAGCTAGCCAGTTGATATTAAAGTAGGATGAATAATAGGTACAGCTAGCCAGTTGATAGTAAAGTAGGATGAATGATAGATACAGCAAGCCAGTTGATAGTAAATGAGGATGAATGATAGATACAGATAGCCAGTTGATAGTAAAGTAGGATGAATGATAGATGCAGCTGGCCAGTTGATAGTAAAGTAGGATGAATGATAGATGCAGCTAGCCTGTTGATCAGTAAAGTAGGATGAATGATAGATACTGCTGGCCAGTTGATAGTAAAGTAGGATGAATGATGCAGCTAGCCAGTTGATAGTAAAGTAGGATGAATGATACAGCTGGCCAGATGATAGTAAAGTAGGATGAATGATGCAGCTGGCCAGTTGATAGTAAAGTAGGATGAATGATGCAGATGGCCAGTTGATAGTAAAGTAGGATGAATGATGCAGCTGGCCAGTTGATAGCGAAGTAGTATGAATGATACAGCTAGCTAGCGGCAATAGCTAGCCAGGAGTTCATCTGAAAATGTAGACTGAAATATAGACTAACAGGTGAACAACAGTGTGCACTTCGTCCACTGCCAGTACAATCAACCGCTCGCTGAAAAAGGTTGCTTGAATAACTTTTCTACATACATCGCTTCATATATACGGTCCAGAGGAGCCTATGGGTTCTGGGAGAGGTACGGTCCAGAGGAGCCTATGGTATCTGGGTGAGGTACGGTCCAAAGGAGCCTATGGGTTCTGGGAGAGGTACGGTCCAGAGGAGCCTATGGGTTCTGGGAGAGGTATGGTCCAGAGGAGCCTATGGGTCCTGGGAGAGGTACGGTCCAGAGGAGCCTATGGGTTCTGGGAGAGGTATGGTCCAGAGGAGCCTATGGGTTCTGGGAGAGGTATGGTCCAGAGGAGCCTATGGGTCCTGGGAGAGGTACGGTCCAGAGGAGCCTATGGGTTCTGGGAGAGGTACGGTCCAGAGGAGCCTATGGGTTCTGGGAGAGGTATGGTCCAGAGGAGCCTATGGGTTCTGGGAGAGGTACGGTCCAGAGGAGCCTATGGGTTCTGGGAGAGGTACGGTCCAGAGGAGCCTATGGGTTCTGGGAGAGGTACGGTCCAGAGGAGCCTATGGGTTCTGGGAGAGGTACGGTCCAGAGGAGCCTATGGGTTCTGGGAGAGGTACGGTCCAGAGGAGCCTATGGGTTCTGGAGGAGGTACGGTCCAGAGGAGCCTATGGGTTCTGGGAGAGGTACGGTCCAGAGGAGCCTATGGGTTCTGGGAGAGGTACGGTCCAGAGGAGCCTATGGGTTCTGGGAGAGGTTTGGTCCAGAGGAGCCTATGGGGTTCTGGGAGAGGTACGGTCCAGAGGAGCCTATGGGTTCTGGGAGAGGTACGGTCCAGAGGAGCCTATGGGTTCTGGGAGAGGTACGGTCCAGAGGAGCCTATGGGTTCTGGGAGAGGTACGGTCCAGAGGAGCCTATGGGTTCTGGGAGAGGTACGGTCCAGAGGAGCCTATGGGTTCAGGGAGAGGTACGGTCCAGAGGAGCCTATGGGTTCTGGGAGAGGTAAGGTCCAGAGGAGCCTATGGGTTCTGGGAGAGGTAAGGTCCAGAGGAGCCTATGGGATCTGGGAGAGGTACGGTCCAGAGGAGCCTATGGGTTCTGGGAGAGGTACGGTCCAGAGGAGCCTATGGGTTCTGGGAGGGGTATGGTCCAGAGGAGCCTATGGGTTCTGGGAGAGGTACGGTCCAGAGGAGCCTATGGGTTCTGGGAGAGGTATGGTCCAGAGGAGCCTATGGGCTCTGGGAGAGGTACGGTCCAGAGGAGCCTATGGGTTCTGGGAGAGGTACGGTCCAGAGGAGCCTATGGGTTCTGGGAGAGGTACGGTCCAGGATGCCTATGGGTTCTGGAGGGGTACGGTCCAGAGGAGCCTATGGGTTCTGGGAGAGGTATGGTCCAGAGGAGCCTATGGGGTTCTGGGAGAGGTACGGTCCAGAGGAGCCTATGGGTTCTGGGAGAGGTATGGTCCAGAGGAGCCTATGGGTTCTGGGAGAGGTATGGTCCAGAGGAGCCTATGGGGTTCTGGGAGAGGTACGGTCCAGAGGAGCCTATGGGTTCTGGGAGACGTACGGTCCAGAGGAGCCTATGGGTTCTGGGAGAGGTACGGTCCAGAGGAGCCTATGGGTTCTGGGAGAGGTACGGTCCAGAGGAGCCTATGGGTTCTGGGAGAGGTACGGTCCAGAGGAGCCTATGGGTTCTGGGAGAGGTACGGTCCAGAGGAGCCTATGGGTTCTGGGAGAGGTACGGTCCAGAGGAGCCTATGGGTTCTGGGAGAGGTACGGTCCAGAGGAGCCTATGGGGTTCTGGGAGAGGTACGGTCCAGAGGGGCCTATGGGTTCTGGGAGAGGTACGGTCCAGAGGAGCCTAAGGGTTCTGGGAGAGGTACGGTCCAGAGGAGCCTATGGGGTTCTGGGAGAGGTACGGTCCAGAGGAGCCTATGGGTTCTGGGAGAGGTATGGTCCAGCGGAGTCTATGGGGTTCTTGGCACCCAAATGCTCCTAGAGAGAAGGGAGAATACTGAAGCATGTTGATGACAGTTCTACAGTCTCCACCAGAGGCCCAGGCTTTTGGCAGAGATGGTAAAGCTCTCTTTTCTGGACTGCAACATTGTAATAATGTGCCCTCCATGGCACTTCATACACAGTGCAGTCGGAAAGTATTCAGACCCCTTTACTTTTCCACATTGTTACGTTACAGCCTTGTTCTAAAATGGATTAAATTGTTTTTATCCCTCATCAATAAACACACACACACACACACAATACACCATAACGACAAAGCAAAAACTGTTTTTTAGAATTTTTGGCAAATGTATAACAAATACAAACTGAAATATGAAATGTACATAAGCATTCAGACCCTTTACTCAGTACTTTGTTGAAGCACCTTTGGCAGCGATTACAGCCTCAAGTCTTCTTGGGTATGACGCTACATGCTTGGGCACACCTGTATTTGGGGAGTTTCTCCCATTCTTCTCTGCAGATCCTCTCAAGCTCTGTCAGGTTGGATGGGGAGCGTCACTGCACAGCTATTTTCAGGTCTCTCAAGAGATGTTTGATCGGATTCAAGTCCGGACTCTGGCTGGGCTACTCAAGGACATTCAGAGACTTGTCCCGAAGCCGCTCCTGCGTTGTCTTGGCTGTGTGCTTAGGGTCGTTGTCCGGTTGGAAGGTGAACCTTCGCCCCCCAGTCTGAGGTCCTGAGTGCTCTGGAGCAGGTTTTCATCAAGGATCTCTCTGTACTTTGCTCCGTTCATCTTTCCTTCGATCCTGACTAGTCTCCCAGTCCCTGTCGCTGAAAAATATCCCCACAGCATGATGCTGCCACCACCATGCATCACTGTAGGGATGGTGCCTGGTTTCCCCCAGACGTGACATTTCGCATTCAGGCCAAAGAGTTCAATCTTGGTTTCATCAGCCCAGATAATCTTGTTTCTCATGGTCTGAGAGTCCTTTAGATGCCATTTGGCAAACTCCAAGCGGGCTGTCATGTGCCTTTTACTGAGGATTGGCTTCCGTCTGGCCACTCTACCATAAAGGCCTGATTGGTGGAGTGCTGCAGAGTAGATTGTCCTTCTGGAAGGTTCTCCCATCTCCACAGAGGAACTCTGGAGCTCTGTCAGAGTGACCATTGTTTTCTTGGTCACCTCCCTGACCAAGGCCCTTCTCCCCCGACTTCGTTTAACACTTTTTTGGTTACTACATGATTCCATATGTGTTATTTCATAGTTTTGACATCTTCACTATTATTCTACAATGTAAATAAAATAGTAAAAATAAAGGAAAACCCTTGAATGAATAGGTGTCCAAACTTTTGACTGGTACTGTACATTATGGAAAACATGTCTCACACTCAGTCATAGTTAGTAGAATAATGAATGCATTGGCAAGATTTTGGCACCGTCAACTTTTAGAAGGTTAGCAGGAAAGTTAATAATTTAAACCACCTAAATATACTCCCATTCACTGTATCACGTTTCAGGAGAAGACCCAGATGTTGACATTGTCGAAGTAACAAAAGGTTATTACAAAATCAGGGGGCAGGTAAACAAAAGGTCAAGGGCAGGCAGAGATCAGTAATCCAGATCAGAGTCCAAAAAGTACAGAACGGCAGGCAATTCGCCCCTTTTTTTTTTTTTATAGTGGCAAAGGGTAAAGTCTACAAAACCTAGACCACTGTGTTTATTATAGATTCAAGTTTTGAAAACATAAAACTGTATTGAGATTAAATGTTTAATCGAGGAGAAAATGTGCAGAATGTCTCACTCGATCTCCATCTTCTCCCGCCACTGGGCTTCCTCTCATCACCATATTTGGTAGTGAGTGGAAACAGCAACCGGATGCTTAACATTTATACATCAGGTGAAATATCTGGCTCATTGTTCTATCTGTGGTGTGGTTGTGTTATTAGGTGGTGGGCAGAAGCTGAAAAGAGTGAAGTTAATCGAGGAGGAGCAGATTTGTTTGTATTATGACAGCAAAATACTCTTATGATGACTTTAACATTTGTTGGCACCTTCAATTCTTGCACATTTTCTCATAAAAAGTATACTGAACAAAAATATAAATGCAACATGCAACAATTTCAAAGATTTTACTGAGTTACAGTTAATAGATATATATAAGGAAATCAGTCAATTGAAATAAATTAATAAGACCCTAATCTATGGATTTCACATGACTGGGGAGGGGTGCAGCTATGGGTGGGCCTGGGAGGGCATAGATCCACCCACTGGGGAGTCAGGCCCAGCCAATCAGAATTAGGTTTTTCCACACAAAAGGACTTTATTACAGACAGAAATACTACTCAGTTTCATCAGCTGTTCGGGCGGCTGATCTCAGACGATCCCTTAAGTGAACAAGCCGGATGTGGATGTCCTGGGCTGGTGTGGTTACACGTGGTCTGTGGGATCGGCTTATGGTAGAGAAATTGACATTAAATTCTCTGGCAACAGATCTGGTGGACATTCCTGCAGTCAGCATGCCAATTGCACACTCCCTCAAGTAAGTACTGTTTCCTTCTCCTCTTCCAACATGACAGTTATCTCTCCCTCCTCCTTCACTCCAAGAACGGCATCCTCCTCTCTCTCTTTTTCTTCTTCTTTCACTGTAACTTCCTCATCTTCTTTCTTTACTGTGACATCCTCCTCTTCCTTCTCCTCTTTAACAACAATGTTCAGCCACAGACCCTCTTTCTCCATCCAGCAGACCTCCTCTTCTTTAGCAGGAGGGGAGTAGCTTAGTGAGCTCATGGTCGGGGATGTTAGCTAGCTAGTTAGCATTAGCCTAGTGTTACTTAGCCAGATAGGAGGATGTTTGCTAGCTAGTTAGCATTAGCCTAGTGATATTTAGCCAGATAGGAGGATGTTAGCTAGCTTGTTAGCATTAGCCTAGTGTTACTTAGCCAGATAGGAGGATGTTCGCTAGCTTGTTAGCATTAGCCTAGTGTTACTTAGCCAGATAGGAGGATGTTAGCTAGTTAAGATGAGCTACTAGCCTAGTGTTAGGCTATTCTAGCTATTCAGCCAGCTGATTAGTAACTTACATATGAAATAAATGGGGTAACTATATATACAACATATATTTTCTTAAACACAGTGACTAATATACACCGAAATAATCTCAAGAGCTATAATGTTTCGGCTATGTTGTCTAGCAAGCTACCAAAGTGGCTGACTAGCTGTTGTTGTTGTTGACGAAACTAGCTAGCATTTTTTATCAAAAACACAAGTCAGAACACAGCCTCTCTATTCTCTCATGGGATTTCAGGTCCTCTGACTGGGAAAATGTCTTTCCACAATGAGAGCAGTGGTATGTCTTCTCCTCCTGTGTTTTAGTATGTTGGTAGGGCTTTTCTCCTGTGTGTGTTCTCTCATGCTTTTTCAGGCCACATGATCGGGTAAAACTCTTTTCACACTGGGAACATTGGTAGGGCTTTTCTCCTGTGTGTATTCTTTCATGCACTTTCAGGCTCCCTTGATGGGTAAAACTCTTTTCACACTGGGAACATTGATAGGGCTTTTCTCCTGTGTGTATTCTTTCATGCACCTTCAGGCTCCCTAAATGAGTAAAACTCTTTCCACAGTGGGAACAGTGATAAGGCTTCTCTCCTGTGTGTGTTCTCTCATGCCCTCCTGAGTGGCGCAGTGGTCTAAGGCACTGCATCGCAGTGCTAACTGTGTCACTAGAGATCCTGGTTCGAATCCAGGCTCTGTCGCAGCCGGCCGCGACCGGGAGACTCATGGGCGGCGCACAATTGGCCCAGCGTCGTCCAGGGTAGGGGAGGGAATGGCCGGCCGGGATGTAGCTCAGTTGATAGAGCATGGCGTTTGCAACGCCAGGGTTGTGGGTTCGATTCCCACGGGGGGCCAGTATAAAAAAAAATATGTACTAACTGTAAGTCGCTCTGGATAAGAGCGTCTGCTAAATTACTAAAATGTAAATGTAAAAATGCCCAACCAGGGCCCCTAACTGAGCAAAACTTTTTCCACAGTTGGAGCAGTGGTAAGGCTTTTCTCCTGTATGTATTCTCTCGTGCATTTTCAGACTCCCTAAATGAGTAAAACTCTTTGCACAGTGGGAGCACGGATGTCGTCTCTCTGGTTTGGGCGTCTCTGGGTCTGGTTCCCCTGAAGGACTCTTCCCGCTGTCAGAGTAAGAGTCTGGTCTCTCTCCTGCCAAAGACAGACATATAATTTAGCTAAACAGCGACCTGAATGAAACCTCCACATGATAAAACCGTCTTCCTATGAAGTTTAATCCAGACTATATCCCACAATAGCCTGAGGTCAGTCTTCACAACACAATAAAAAATAAACTTGAGATGTAGAGCTTCAAATCTAATCTTGCTCTCATGGAATGTCATGTTTATAGGCTGATCAGAGCTCTATAATAATAGATAATGTCATGTTTATAGGCTGAGCAGAGCTCTATAATAATAGATAATGTCATGTTATAGGCTGATCAGAGCTCTATAATAATAGATAATGTCATGTTTATAGGCTGATCAGAGCTCTATAATAATAGATAATGTCATGTTTATAGGCTGATCAGAGCTCTATAATAATAGATCATGTTTATAGGCTGATCAGAGCTCTATAATAATAGATAATGTCATGTTATAGGCTGAGCAGAGCTCTATAATAATAGATAATGTCATGTTTATAGGCTGATCAGAGCTCTATAATAATAGATAATGTCATGTTTATAGGCTGAGCAGAGCTCTATAATAATAGATAATGTCATGTTATAGGCTGATCAGAGCTCTATAATAATAGATAATGTCATGTTTATAGGCTGATCAGAGCTCTATAATAATAGATAATGTCATGTTTTTAGGCTGATCAGAGCTCTATAATAATAGATGATGTCATGTTTATAGGCTGAGCAGAGCTCTATAATAATAGATAATGTCATGTTATAGGCTGAGCAGAGCTCTATAATAATAGATAATGTCATGTTTATAGGCTGATCAGAGCTCTATAATAATAGATAATGTCATGTTTATAGGCTGAGCAGAGCTCTATAATAATAGATAATGTCATGTTTATAGGCTGAGCAGAGCTCTATAATCATAGATAATGTCATGTTTTAGGCTGATCAGAGCTCTATAATAATAGATAATGTCATGTTTTTGGGCTGATCAGAGCTCTATAATAATAGATAATGTCATGTTTATAGGCTGATCAGAGCTCTATAATAATAGATGATGTCATGTTTATAGGCTGAGCAGAGCTCTATAATAATAGATCATGTCATGTTTATAGGCTGATCAGAGCTCTATAATAATAGATGATGTCATGTTTATAGGCTGATCAGAGCTCTATAATAATAGATAATGTCATGTTTATAGGCTGAGCAGAGCTCTATAATAATATATCATGTTTATAGGCTGAGCAGAGCTCTATAATAATAGATAATGTCATGTTTTTAGGCTGATAATAATACAGTGCATTCGGAAAGTATTCAGACCCCTTGACTTTTTCCACATTTTGTTACAGCCTTATTCTAAAATGCATTTTTTGATTTGTTTATTCTGATAAATCTAAACCCAATATCCCATAATGACAAAGCAAAAACAGGTTGTTAGAAGGTTTTGCAAATTCATAAAAAAAATAAAAAAAACAGAGATATCTTATTTACATAAGTATTCAGACCTTTTCTATGAGACTCGAAATTGAGCTCAGGTGCATCCTGCTTCCATTGATCATCCTTGAGATGTTTCTACAACTTGATTGGAGTCCACCTGTGGTAAATTCCATTGATTGGACATGATTTGGAAAGGCACACATCCTGTCTATATAAGATCCCACAGTTGACAGTGCATGTCAGAGCAAAAACCAAGCCATGAGGTCGAAGGAATTGTCCGTAGAGCTCCGAGACAGGATTGTGTCAAGGCACAGATCTGGGGAAGGTTACCAAAAAAGGTCTGCAGCATTGAAGGTCCCCAAGAACAGAGTGGCCTCCAAAATTCTTAAATGGAAGAAGTTTGGAACCACCAAGATTCTTCCTAGAGCTGGCCGCCCGGCCAAACTGAGCAATCGGGGAAGAAGGGCCTTGGTCAGGGAGGTGACCAAGAACCCGATGGTCACTCTGACTGAGCTCCTCTGTGGAGATGGGAGATCCTTCCAGAAGGACAACCATCTCTGCAGCATTCCACCAATCAGGCCTTTGCGGTAGAGTGGCCAGACAGAAGCCACTCCTCAGTAAAAGGCACATGACAGCCCGCTTGGAGTTTGCCAAAAGGCACCTTAAGGACTCTCAGACCATGAGAAACAAGATTGAACTCTTTGGCCTGAATGCCAAGCGTCATGTCTGGAGGAAACCTGGCACCATTCCTACGGCGAAACTTGGTGGTGGCAGTATCATGCTGTGGGGATGTTTTTCAGCGGCAGGGACTGGTAGACTATCAGGATCAAGGGAAAGATGAACAGAGCAAAGTACAGAGAGATCCTTGATGAAAACCTTCTCTAGAGCGCTCAGGACCTCAGACTGGGGCAAAGGTTCACCTTCCAGCAGGACAACGACCCTAAGCACACAGCCAAGACAACGCAGGAGTGGCTTTGGGACAAGTCTCTGAATGTCCTTGAGTGGCCCAGCCAGAGCCCGGACTTGAACCCGATCTAATATCTCTGGAGAGACCTGAAAATAGCTGTGCAGCGACACTCCCCATCCAACCTGACAGAGCTTGAGAGGATCTGCAGAGAAGAATGGAGAAACTCCCCAAATACAGGTGTGCCAAGCTTGTAGCGTCATACCCAAGAAGACTTGAGGCTGTAATCGCTGCCAAAGGTGCTTCAACAAAGTACTGAGTAAAGTGTCCACCAGGCTTTCACCTCATCAGCCTGGAAGCAGAGGCTACATACAGGGAAGATCTCAATTGTATCCTCCTGGGTGCAGAAGAGGTGGATTTGGGGCTCAAAAACAACACTTATTTCCAGACAAGGTATTTAAGGTATTATTTTGGTTGCTTGTAACTTTTTATTTAAACCTTTTTTGGGAGTACATACCAGTGGGACAGCAGTACTGATCATAGTTGCTCAGCGAAACTCCATTCTTTGCTTAGTCCAGAACGTATTTTGACATTATTAAGTTTGAAAAGGAGGATCTCCATATTCAACGTCTCCTGTAAACCCATATTCTGGTTCAAACGGCTCCTTTAGTCCATTATTAGGCTACTTAATATAGTTTTTACAATTTCTACATTAAAAAAGAACATAATCACATGTAGCACTTCAGTTGAATGCCGTTTTAAAACCACTTCTCAGTTCAACAACAGTTAGTGATACTATTTTTAAGACAGCACTTACTGGTGTTAATTAGACCTTCAGTCTCTTCCTCCTCCTCCTTCAATGTGACAGTTATCTCTCCCTCCCTCTTCGCTCCAAAAACGGCATCCTCTTCTTTCACGGTAATATTCTCTTCTCTTTTCACTCTTAACGGGTCTTCCTCTTCTTTCACTGTAACTTCTTTCACTTCTTCTTTCACGGTAACAGCCTCACCCTCTACTTCTTGTTTTACTGTGACATCCTCCTCATCCTTCTCCTCTTTCACGACAATGTTCAGCCAAAGAACCTCTTTCTCCGTCCTGCAGACCTCCTCTTGTTTAGCAGGAGGATAGTAGCTTAGTGAGCTCATGGTCGGAGATGTTAGCATTAGCTAGCTATAGCAACATAAATATTACATTCAAGGGGTAACTAGCTAGCTATACGACATAAGGTGACAGGAGTGCTTTTAAAACACACTGGATAATATACACGAAAGCGTCTAAGAGCTTGAAGCTAACAAGCTACCGGGGTGGCTGACTAGCTGTTGTTGAAGAAGCGTTCCGTCCACTAGATTATACGTCACACTCTGACAGCATCGCCTGAAAGACGCACATCACCATCTGCTGGCTGGAGTGGGTAACGCAGTTGAGTTTATTTATTATTTTTTATGTCCAATACTTATAAATATATTATTCTCTCCTTTTGGAACCAATGGAATGGTACCTTAAAAGGGGCAATCAGCAGCAAAAACAAGTTCCCCGCCACTGTTTCGGTGAAAAGCTCAGGGACAACCCTGGAGAAATGTAACCACTCAAATTCATAGACAGATGCAAGGATTGACCATCCATGATATCACAATGATTGGTTTTAACCATGTCTTAAGGTTTTACAGTGTTTGTTTACATTTACTTTGTTTACAAACATTGGTATAAAACAAGCTTATATTTTGGGTGCTGACGGGATACGACAGTTGAACTAAGCTCATGAGGCATTTATAAATTATATTCTTCAAGAATCAAATGGGTATATATCATTCATTTATAAGTCCACAAATGGATGTAGCAACTGCAGATTGCCTCTTTTGGAATCAAGCTCATCTCAAATATTTCACCTGATGTATAAATGTGAAACATCCAGTTGGCGTTTCAACTACCAAATATGGTGTTGAGAGGAAGCCCAGTGGCCGGCAGTGGGAGAAGATGGAGCGAGATGGATTTTGGCCGATATTCTGCTATTCATTTTTTTAATCTATGAAACATTTGATCTCAATACAGTTTTCTGTTTCCATCACTAGAATCTGTAACAAACAGAGTGGACTACGTTTTGTAGACTTTACCCTTTGCCAAAGTTGTAAAAAATTGCGTTGTTTAGAAGGAGTGTAAGGGCGAATTGAGTTATTGCACATGGGCAATCTTCACAAAGTAGGCGTTCCCTAAAGGAAATATGCAAATAGATTCTAGAACGCGCCAATAGGACCTCTCTTGCTCCTGCTTGGCTCTGCCCACCTCCTTGCTTGTTCTGCCCACTATGATTAATTTGCTCCCATTGGAAACGACAGGCTCTGGTCTATCTTGGGTTAGTTATAAAAGTCTTTGGCCACACAGTCTGAGAAGAGCATGAGGTGTGGCTGAGATTAGTCAGTTTGAGCTAGCATATGAACTCGGTAGCACAGAGTAGATCCCCCATATGACGTTGAGAAATAGTGCACTATTGGTAGTTTAGAAGATATCCGGAAATAAGTTAATAAATACGTAATAACGCAAAAACATAACTGTTTGTTCTTATAGCTAACCAGATCGTGACTACAACTAATTTACTAAGTCTTTAACCACACTGTGTTGTTACATTGGTGGGTAAAAAAAACTCATGCTTCCTACGCTTTAACTTTTTGTCTAAAAATAAAATCTACATTTTACTCAACTGCGTTACCCACTCCAGTCAGCAGATGGCGATGTGGGACTTTAAGGCTATGCTGCTAGTGTGACGTATAATCTAGTGGACGGGACGCTTCTTTCAACAGAAGCAACAGTGAGTCAGACACCTCGGTAGCTTGCTAGACAAAATAGCCCAACCAATAAAGCTCTTTAGACGCTTTCGTGTATATTAGCCACTGTGTTTTCAACCCACTTCTGTCGTGTAGTTAGTTATCCCATTTAATTTCATATTTACGGTGTTGTTGTTATTGGTCAGCTAGCTGGCTGGTTAAGTTAGCACTAGCCTAGCTAGCTAACATCCCCGACCATGAGCTCACTAAGCTACTCTCCTCCTGCTAAAGAAGAGGAGGTCTGCTGGACGGAGAAAGAAGCTCTAGTGAAAGAGGAGGAGGAAGAGGAGGATGTTACAATACAAAAACAAGTAGAGGGTGAAGCTGTTACCGTTAAAGAAGAAGAGAAAGACGTTACAGTGAAAGAAGAGGAAGACGCGTTCAGAGTGAAAGAGGAAGAGGATGTTACAGTGAAAGAAGAGGAGGCTCCCGTTTTTGGAGTAAAAGAGGTGGAGGGGGAGATGACTGTCACATCGAAAAAGGAGGAGGAAGAAGAGGAGGAAACTGGATATCTGGTTCCGGTTTCCCAAAGGCATCTTAAGGCATCCAATGGTTCTAATGATGAACTTAGCAGTAAGATGGTTTTGAGAAACCGGGCCCTGATTAACACTAGTAAGTACTGTCTTAAAAACAGAGGCACAAACTCTGCAGTTGTTGAACTGATGTGTGGTGTTAAAGGGGGAATCTGCAGTTGCTACATCCATATTTGGACTTTTAAATTATTTATATATAGCCATTGATTCTTGAAGAATATAACACATGCCTCATGAGCTTAGTTCAACTGTCTTACCCCATCAGATCCCAAAATAAGCTTTTTTTACTCCAATGTTTAGAAACAATGTAAATGTAAACCAACACTGTATAGCCTCAACATGGTTAAAACTATAATGTTGATATCATGGATGGTCAGTCCTTACATCCATAGGTCTGTCTATAAATGTGAGAGTAGTTACATTTCTCCAGCCCCATCATCTTATTACCAAAACAGTGGTGGAATGACATCTTTGTAATTGTTTGAACTGCAGATTGGTTGATTGATTGATGTGGCTTTTTTAAAAGGACAACCTAGGATTTAAACAGCATCAAAATGGCTGCCCTTAGACTTGGTTTGGTAAACAGCTGAGGGATGGGGGCTGGAGAAATGTAACCACTCTCAAATTCATAGAGAAAGCTATTGTAGCAACCTTAACCCAAAACCTAGCGACCTCATCAAGAAGTTCAGACATCTTGGTATAACAGTTATAAGGTGTTGGCTTGACAGTCTCTGGACCCAGGTTTGAGTCCAGCTCAGGGCTACCCCTGGAATTCACTACACTATGAATACAAGGACTGGCCGTCCATAAGGTCAAAATCACAGTTTTAACCAATTTGAGACTAAACAGTGTTTGTTTACAAACAGTGGCGTTATATGAGCTCATGTTTTGGTTTCTGATGGGGTAAGACAGTTGAAACATTTGATGCATTTTTAAGTTATATTCTTCAGGAATCAATGACTATCCAGTTTATGGGTCTTTCTATATCTGCCAGTGAGGCTTTCCTGTGGGGGTCAAATTGTTGGAGCTGTTGATAAGTCATTGTATAATATTCTGCAAATGTATTTTTTTTTTTTTGTGCTGACCCTAGTCGACTGGTCGATTGTTTGGTCGATAGGCTGTTTTGTCCACAGAGATTTTTTTAGTCGAGCAGTCGCAAATACACTATATATACAAAAGTATGTGGACACCCCTTCAAATTAGTCGATTCAGCTGTTTCAGCCACAACCGTTGCTGACAGGTGTATAAAATCGAGCACACAGCCATGCAATTTCCATAGACAAATATTGGCAGTAGAATGGCCTTACTGAAGCGCTCAGTGACTTTAAACGAAGCACTGTCATAGGATGCCACCTTTCCAACAAGTCAGTTCGTCAAATTTCTGCCCTGCTAGAGCTGCCCCGGTCAACTGTAAGTGCTGTTATTGTGAAGTGGAAACGTCTAGGAGCAACAACGGCTGAACCGCGAAGTGGTAGGCCACACAAGCTCACAGAACGGGCCCGCCGAGTGCTGAAGCGCGTTCCAAACTGCCTCTGGAAGCAACGTCAGTAGAATAACTGTTAGTCGGGAGCTTCATGAAATGGGTTTCCATGGCCGAGCAGCCGCACACAAGCCCCAGATCACCATGCGCAATGCCAAGTGTCGGCTGGAGTGGTGTAAAGCTCGCTGCCATTGGACTCTGGAGCAGTAGAAAGGCGTTCTCTGGAGTGAT
The DNA here is from genome assembly GCF_020615455.1 of Coregonus clupeaformis. Taxonomy (NCBI): domain Eukaryota; kingdom Metazoa; phylum Chordata; class Actinopteri; order Salmoniformes; family Salmonidae; genus Coregonus; species Coregonus clupeaformis. The sequence goes on along the minus strand of NW_025533900.1, from coordinate 193,449 downwards.
CAATCCGACGGACAAATCTGGGTTTAGCGGACGCCCGGAGAACACTACTTGCCCCAATGCATAGTGCCAACTGTAATGTTTGGTGGAGGAGGAATAATGGCCTGGGGCTGTTATTCATGGTTCGGTCCCCTTAGTTCCAGTGAATGGAAATCTTAACGCTACAGCATACAGTGACATTCTAGACGATTCTGTGCTTCCAACTTTGTGGCAACAGTTTGGGGAAGGCCCTTTCCTGTTTCAGCATGACAATGCCCCTGTGCGTAAAGCGAAGTCCAAACAGAAAGGGTTTGTCGAGATCGGTGTGGAAGAACTTGACTTGCCTGCACAGAGCCCTGACCTCAACCCCTTAGAACACCTTTGGGATGAATTGGAAGGCCGACTGCGAGCCAGGCCTAATCGCCCAACGTCAGTGCCCGACCTCACTAAAGCTCTTGTGGCTGAATGGAAGCAAGTCCCCGCAGCAATGTTCCAACATCTAGTGGAAAGCCTTCCCAGAAGAGTGGAGGCTGTTATAGCAGCAAAGGGGGGACCAACTCCATATTAATGCCTCTGCTTGAAACATGTAGGTATTACAGACGCGGTCAGGGAGACGTTTTAAAATGTCAGTGAAGACTCTTGCCAGCTTGTCAGTGCATGCTCTTGAGTACGCGTCCTGGTAATCTGTCTGTGAAGATTAACCTGTTTAACCCCTTGGAGTCAATTGACGCAAATTTGCTTCAATCTAAGTAATTTAAGTAATCCATAGTACGACCATCTTAAAACAATTCCATATGTCAGTTTACACCCCCTCCCCCAACGGCTTAGATTTACAGGGGTTAAAGGTCTTACTCACATCGGCTAAGGAGAGAGTGATCATACAGTCGTCCGGAACAGCTGGTGCACAAGACTTTGTGGAGGCCACGGAGATGGCACAGTCCATCGCTCTAAGACATGTGATACATAAATTGTATATGGTTATATTATGTACAAAAAAATGATGCAACACTAATAAATCTAATATTATTTTATAACAAATGTACTTTCTCCCGCTTTGGATACTGTCGCTGTCCGCGGTTCTGAATGTAATTATATGCACAAGCACAAAACACCACATCTGTAATTTTAGTCCCGTCTGAATCTGCCATGTCAGTCATTTTTACATGGCAGGAGAGTAACAATTCAAGCCAGAATAACCTACTGTTTTTTGGCGAACTCCAAGTTCCTCTGGTAATACTAGTCCCGTGTGAATCGACATCCCTGTGTTTTGAGAGAAATGAGTTTGACAGGTGTTGCTCACGGTTTGATCAAGGAAAACAATAACTGATTTGATCAATTTAACGAAGTGCTGCTCATAGCCTACATATGAAGGGTCTGCAAGTATCAACTTTCACAGTGGATGATTTTGTTAATATTTTTTGTGCGTATTACTATTTCTAGCCTACAATCATCGATGTTACTACTAATGTGAAAACAAGACAAGATATTACTATTATTGCTCACTTGACTGTCTTAAGACAATTGTCAAATAATTTAACAGATGTCAATTGTTGTACAGCTTCATGGGTACGCTCTGGGCATCACCTTTTACCTCAAATAAACAGTATTTCTGCTGTTGTGGGCCTTTAGCCATCTGTCTGACTTTGTCGTTCACACAGAAGAGAGACGTGACTATCGTGGATCCTCTGGGGAGCCTCAACAACATCATGAAGCTGAGGAGTCAGAGAAGAGTCCCTCCAGATCAGAACATCTCAAGAAACACCAGCGGAAACCCACAGGGAAGAAATCTCACTGCTGCTCTGACTGTGGGAAGATATTCAACTCTTCAGCAGACCTTAAAAGACATATGAGAATCCATACAGGAGAGAAACCGTATAGCTGTAATCAATGCGGGAAGAGTTTTACTACATCAAGCTGCCTGATAGTACATCAGAGAACACACACAGGAGAGAAATCTTATAGCTGTGATCAATGCGGGAAGAGTTTTACTCAATCAAGCTGCCTGATAGTACATCAGAGAACACACACAGGAGAGAAACCTTATAGCTGTGATCAATGTGGGAAGAGTTTTAGTCGATCAAGCAACCTGATGGTACATTTGAGAACACACACTAGAGAGAAACCTTATAGCTGTGATCAATGTGGGAAGAGTTTTAGTGATTCAAGCAACCTGATGGCACATTTGAGAACGCACACAGGAGAGAAACCTTATAGCTGTGATCAATGTGGGAAGAGTTTTAGTGATTCAAGCAACCTGATGGCACATTTGAGAACGCACACTGGAGAGAAACCTTATAGCTGTGATCAATGTGGGAAGAGTTTTACTTCATCTAGCCAGCTGACTATACACCAGAGAACACACACAGGAGAGAAGCCTTATAGCTGTGATCAATGTGGGAAGAGTTTTAGTCGATCAAGCATCCTGATGGTACATTTGAGAACGCACACTGGAGAGAAACCTTATAGCTGTGATCAATGTGGGAAGAGTTTTAGTCGATCAAGCATCCTGATGGTACATTTGAGAACGCACACTGGAGAGAAGCCTTATAGCTGTGATCAATGTGGGAAGAGATACGCTGGTAAAATAACTCTGATTAAACATCAGAAAGTACATACATGAAGGAGTTGTTTCATGATATCAATTAAATAATATCACAATATTTTAACATTGTTGTATGAGTATTTTAATGAATTTCACAATGTAGAACCATTTACATTTTACATTTTTAGTCATTTAGCAGACGCTCTTATCCAGAGCGACTTACAGTTAGTGAGTGCATACATTCTTTTTTTATTTTTCATACTGGCCCCCCGTGGGAATCGAACCCACAACCCTGGCGTTGCAAACGCCATGCTCTACCAACTGAGCTACATCCCTGCTGGCCATTCCCTCCCCTACCCTGGACGACGCTGGGCCAATTGTGCGCCGCCCCAACCGTTTTCCCCCTGTTCTATTGATTTCAGCGTGATATGGATATTAGCCTCATCAGGGGGAAAATCCAGGCTCTGAAATGAGTTGTGTTACACTTACCACGTTGGCGACCTACTTGAATCAAAATGCAACACTTCTAAATGTATCTAGCTGTTTTCTACAAATTGTCCTCTGACCAGTGATGTACACATTATTCCCAGATTCCGTGTGGTTTTTGAGCTGTTAGTTTTAACAGGACGTGCAACCTCATCTCCCCCCTCGCGCGCAATTGATTTCAACATGATATCGATATGAGTGATGACAAATAAGTGTTGCGTTTCTCTTCGTTTTGGGGACCGCTAAATTTAAATGCATCACTCCAAAATGTAGCTGACTGTCTTGTGCAGGTTGTCCTCTAACCAGTGAGGTAAAAGATATCTCCCATTTCCATGTGTTTTTTTAGTTGTGTTAGTTTCAACAGCAGGTACAACCTGATTTCCCCCCCTAATCAATATTAGTGATTTACATAACCTTGGGTTCAGACTATTGAGATGCACCCATAACCTTGGGTTCAGACTATTGAGATGCATCCATAACCTTGGGTTCAGACTATTGAGATGCACCCATAACCTTGGGTTCAGACTATTGAGATGCACCCATAACCTTGGGTTCAGACTATTGAGATGCACCCATAACCTTGGGTTCAGACTATTGAGATGCACCCATAACCTTGGGTTCAGACTATTGAGATGCACCCATAACCTTGGGTTCAGACTATTGAGATGCATCCATAACCTTGGGTTCAGACTATTGAGATGCACCCATAACCTTGGGTTCAGACTATTGAGATGCATCCATATCCTTGTGTAAGCTTCTGTACTGTACCTTGAATTTGAGCTTGGCTCTGTTGATGTCATTCAGAAACTGCAATGTGTCTATTGTCGTAGTAAATATATAATGTTATAGCTTGGTCTGACTAAAATCTTGTGCATGACCCATCTTGTGTTGGGCCTTTGTATTTGATACAATGCACAAAAGACTTCTATCTTGTCAGCCTTATCAGCAGGTGGCTAAGAACAACACCCACGCCATAGGTCTCTCAGTTCTTCCAACTCACGAGTTCTTGCTCTGAGGACACACACACATCATCACTGATAAACACACACACACACACACACCACTGTTAAACACACACACACACACACATACACACACACACACACACACACACACATACACACACACACACACACACACACACACACACATCATTACTGATAAACACACACACACACACACACACCACTGTTAAACACACACACACACACACACATACACACACATACACACACACACACACACACACACACACACACACACACACACACACACATACAAACACACACACAAGCACACACACACACAAAAACCCCCTTCTCTTAGGCTGAACATCTGAAGACAGAGAACCCGACTCAGAGCCAATGCAATGGAGGTGACCTCGCCCAACTCATCAGGACCAATCAGAAGATCAGAACTACTAGAATCAACCTACTTTATTTTATTGTATAAAATGTCAGCACACAATGTTTAGGGGCTCTCTCTCAGATATCTCCCTACGAGATTGACGAACGGGTCCGTGCACGCTATTTACAGATATCTTTACCTCTGAATAAACTGCCTTATATTATACAATTATCCACCTTGTCCGAAAGTCTCTACTTGGTCTCCGTTCTCCAGTAAACTTGTGATTATCAACAAAATTGGTAGCAGAGGATGGTTTTCTAACTCTGAATTCGGTCCATAAAAGTTGATAGAGAAAGGAGACAAGTATGAGACGGATCAGAAAGGACGGGTGACCTGTTCGCAGGAGCAGCCGGGAATCCAGCTCGCCTCAGGAAACTGATCTAGACGGCCGTCAATACAAAGGTAAGCAGAACCTGTTAAAACAAAATCTGCATATTGTATTGTAGGATAAACCAAATTATGATCAGTAGTACTGGGCGTGAGTATGGATTACTGTTAAATTTATAACATATCTATTATGACTCAAAAGGCACATGTGTAAAGATATCTGAAATCTTAGGCTTTTTACTGTTGAAATGTGACTCTCTAGAGAGGAGTCTAGTTACAGTGGTTCACAAGAGGAGGACCGACTTTTATTTTCTGTTGAATTGTGATTCTCTAGTGAGGAGTCTATTTACAGAGGTTTGGTTCACTAGAAATGGACCCTTTTATTTTTGCTGTTGATGCTGATAAATCTTAGGTTTTTACTGTTGAAATGTGACTCTAAGAGAAGAAGTCTAGTTACAGTGGTTTTATTTTCTGTTGAAGTGTGGCTCTCTAGTGAGGAGCCTATTACAGAGGTTTTGGTTCACAAGAGATGGACCCTTTTATTTGATCCACAAGAGAAGGATCTGGTGACTTGATAAAAAGATTCAGATAGTCGGGTTGAGTTAATTCCGTGAGAATCCAAGTCCAGAAAAGGTTCTCCCGACTAGACGCCAGTTGAATGGTTTAAACGACTGGGAGTCTCCTTGAGGAGAATCAAAAAAATAAAATAAAAATACAAGTTCAGATAGTCGGGCAATTGGTTGACTTGGCACTCAACTAGATGTACTGTGAGGAACTCAAACTGAATTCGTGTGTTGATGTTGATATGTAAATGCAAAATGTGAAAGTTGAAATGTTAACCTGAATGTTGTGTAAGATTGGCCGTTTCATGAGACTAACTAGTCGATAACTTTTAAGAGGACCACCGAGTCCTATTTTGCCTGTTATGCAGCCGCTGCGCTAAAAGCTGACTTGTACTTTTTCCCTCTTGTGCTGTTGGTATTTCCTTAGTTCCTAAAATTAAATTGATAATTATTTTAGGAGCGCTCGAGTTTGTTAATATATTCTTCCAAAAGGGCGATTCTGATACCTTTTGGGAAAATATATAATAACTCGAATACCTGAAAAACAATAATAACTTTTGCTAAATAATTCCTAAAATTAAATTTATAATTATTTTAGGAGCGCTCGAGTTTGCTAATATATTCTTCCAAAAGGGCGATTCTGATACCTTTTGGGAAAATATATAATAACTCGAATACCTGAAAAACAATAATAACTTTTGCAAAATAATTCCCAAAATTAAATTGATAATTATTTTAGGAGCGCTCGAGTTTGTTAATATATTCTTCCAAAAGGGCGATTCTGATACCTTTTGGGAAAATATATAATAACTCGAATACCTGAAAAACAATAATAACTTTTGCTAAATAATTCCTAAAATTAAATTGATAATTATTTTAGGAGCGCTCGAGTTTGCTAATATATTCTTCCAAAAGGGCGATTCTGATACCTTTTGGGAAAATGTATAATAGCTCGAGTACCTGAAAGACAACAATAACTTTTGCAAAATAATTCCTGGGATTAAATTGATGATTGTTTTGGGAGCGCTCGGGTTTGTTAATGTATTGTTCCAAAAGGGCGATTCTGATACCATTTGGGAAAATATATAATAGCTCGAATAACTGAAAAACAATAGTACCTTTTGCAAAATAATTCCTAATAATAAATTATTGAAAAATTATTTGTGTACGAGGGTGGGACATCAGAGATAAGTCTGAGTCAGCGCCAAGAATACATTGCTGGTTTCGGCCAGTGACGGGCTAAGTACACCAAGATAGTCGGACCTTACCCGAAATACTATATACATACAGTGGGGAAAAAAAGTATTTAGTCAGCCACCAATTGTGCAAGTTCTCCCACTTAAAAATATGAGAGAGGCCTGTAATTTTCATCATAGGTACACGTCAACTATGACAGACAAATTGAGAAAAAAAAATCCAGAAAATCACATTGTAGGATTTTTAATGAATTTATTTGCAAATTATGGTGGAAAATAAGTATTTGGTCACCTACAAACAAGCAAGATTTCTGGCTCTCACAGACCTGTATCTTCTTCTTTAAGAGGCTCCTCTGTCCTCCACTCGTTACCTGTATTAATGGCACCTGTTTGAACTTGTTATCAGTATAAAAGACACCTGTCCACAACCTCAATCAGTCACACTCCAAACTCCACTATGGCCAAGACCAAAGAGCTGTCAAAGGACACCAGAAACAAAATTGTAGACCTGCACCAGGCTGGGAAGACTGAATCTGCAATAGGTAAGCAGCTTGGTTTGAAGAAATCAACTGTGGGAGCAATTATTAGGAAATGGAAGACATACAAGACCACTGATAATCTCCCTCGATCTGGGGCTCCACGCAAGATCTCACCCCGTGGGGTCAAAATGATCACAAGAACGGTGAGCAAAAATCCCAGAACCACACGGGGGGACCTAGTGAATGACCTGCAGAGAGCTGGGACCAAAGTAACAAAGCCTACCATCAGTAACACACTACGCCGCCAGGGACTCAAATCCTGCAGTGCTAGACGTGTCCCCCCTGCTTAAGCCAGTACATGACCAGGCCCGTCTGAAGTTTGCTAGAGTGCATCCAGAAGAGGATTGGAAGAATGTCATATGGTCAGATGAAACCAAAATAGAACTTTTTGGTAAAAACTCAACTCGTTGTGTTTGGAGGACAAAGAATGCTGAGTTGCATCCAAAGAACACCATACCTACTGTGAAGCATGGGGGTGAAAACATCATGCTTTGGGGCTGTTTTTCTGCAAAGGGACCAGGACGACTGATCCGTGTAAAGGAAAGAATGAATGGGGCCATGTATCGTGAGATTTTGAGTGAAAACCTCCTTCCATCAGCAAGGGCATTGAAGATGAAACGTGGCTGGGTCTTTCAGCATGACAATGATCCCAAACACACCGCCCGGGCAACGAAGGAGTGGCTTCGTAAGAAGCATTTCAAGGTCCTGGAGTGGCCTAGCCAGTCTCCAGATCTCAACCCCATAGAAAATCTTTGGAGGGAGTTGAAAGTCCGTGTTGCCCAGCGACAGCCCCAAAACATCACTGCTCTAAAGGAGATCTGCATGGAGGAATGGGCCAAAATACCAGCAACCGTGTGTGAAAACCTTGTGAAGACTTACAGAAAATGTTTGACCTGTGTCATTGCCAACAAATGGTATATAACAAAGTATTGAGAAACTTTTGTTATTGACCAAATACTTATTTTCCACCATAATTTGCAAATAAATTCATTAAAAATCCTACAATGTGATTTTCTGGATTTTTTTTTCTCATTTGTCTGTCATAGTTGACGTGTACCTATGATGAAAATTACAGGCCTCTCTCATCTTTTTAAGTGGGAGAACTTGCACAATTGGTGGCTGACTAAATACTTTTTTTCCCCACTGTATATATATATACAGTGGGGCAAAAAGTATTTAGTCAGCCACCAATTGTGCAAGTTCTCCCACTTAAAAGATGAGAGGGCCTGTAATTTTCATCATAGGTACACGTCAACTATGACAGACAAATTGAGAAAAGAAAATCCAGAAAATCACATTGTAGGATTTTAATGAATTTATTTGCAAATTATGGTGGAAAATAAGTATTTGGTCACCTACAAACAAGCAAGATTTCTGGCTCTCACAGACCTGTAACTTCTTCTTTAAGAGGCTCCTCTGTCCTCCACTCGTTACCTGTATTAATGGCACCTGTTTGAACTTGTTATCAGTATAAAAGACACCTGTCCACAACCTCAAACAGTCACACTCCAAACTCCACTATGGCCAATACCAAAGAGCTGTCAAAGGACACCAGAAACAAAAGTGTAGACCTGCACCAGGCTGGGAAGACTGAATCTGCAATAGGTAAGCAGCTTGGTTTGAAGAAATCAACTGTGGGAGCAATTATTAGGAAATGGAAGACATACAAGACCACTGATAATCTCCCTCGATCTGGGGCTCCACGCAAGATCTCACCCCGTGGGGTCAAAATGATCACAAGAACGGTGAGCAAAAATCCCAGAACCACACGGGGGGACCTAGTGAATGACCTGCAGAGAGCTGGGACCAAAGTACAAAGCCTACCATCAGTAACACACTACGCCGCCAGGGACTCAAATCCTGCAGTGCTAGACGTGTCCCCCTGCTTAAGCCAGTACATGTCCAGGCCCGTCTGAAGTTTGCTAGAGTGCATCCAGAAGAGGATTGGGAGAATGTCATATGGTCAGATGAAACCAAAATATAACTTTTTGGTAAAAACTCAACTCGTTGTGTTTGGAGGACAAAGAATGCTGAGTTGCATCCAAAGAACACCATACCTACTGTGAAGCATGGGAGTGAAAACATCATACTTTGGGGCTGTTTTTCTGCAAAGGGACCAGGACGACTGATCCGTGTAAAGGAAAGAATGAATGGGGCCATGTATCATGAGATTTTGAGTGAAAACCTCCTTCCATCAGCAAGGGCATTGAAGATGAAACGTGGCTGGGTCTTTCAGCATGACAATGATCCCAAACACACCGCCCGGGCAACGAAGGAGTGGCTTCGTAAGAAGCATTTCAAGGTCCTGGAGTCTCCAGATCTCAACCCCATAGAAAATCTTTGGAGGGAGTTGAAAGTCCGTGTTGCCCAGCGACAGCCCCAAAACATCACTGCTCTAGAGGAGATCTGCATGGAGGAATGGGCCAAAATACCAGCAACAGTGTGTGAAAACCTTGTGAAGACTTACAGAAAACGTTTGACCTGTGTCATTGCCAACAAAGGGTATATAACAAAGTATTGAGAAACTTTTGTTATTGACCAAATACTTATTTTCCACCATAATTTGCAAATAAATTCATTAAAAATCCTACAATGTGATTTTCTGGATTTTTTTCCCTCATTTTGTCTGTCATAGTTGACGTGTACCTATGATGAAAATTACAGGCCTCTCTCATCTTTTTAAGTGGGAGAACTTGCACAATTGGTGGCTGACTAAATACTTTTTTTCCCCACTGTATACTGAAATAGCCATGGCCGTCACTACTATCCCTGATAGGTTGTGAGTTTCCACAGTTAAAAGGTCCTATTAATAGATAGGTTGTGTGGTAGGTGTGTTCTGACGTATGAGTGGATAAGATTTTACCCTTCATTAGGTGGGGGAGAATCACCGAAATTGACCAGAGGTACTAAATTCTCGGAGATGCCAGCTATCTCTGTAATTTCACATTTAAAACATTCCATTTAAATGGTTGTGTGAAAGGTGCAGTTAACCTGAGAAAAAAATCTCTAAGGGATCCAGTTGCTTCTGTGACTTCACATAATGAAGGTGCCTAAATAAGGCTGTGTGAAGGGTGGCAGTCGAACTGAGAATGTGTTCTAGGACGCTGTGATAGCCTGAATACATTAAGCATTGTAATTCCAATTGGCTTTTTGGGTTGTGTGTTTTTATGTATTATAACGCGTTAATGGGTGATGGGAAGTTATAGTGAAACTTATGAAACTGAATACCAATCTGTAAAATTGTGAGAAAACTGACGGAACTTTCTGCAGCTCTCTCCAAACAGATTCACAAGGTCCAAGAGGGGGAGCTGACGGGAGATCCGCCACCACTGAAGGTAAAAGTTGGTGACTGGGTGAGGGTTAAGGTCCACAAGAGAAAGTGGCTGGAACCCAGGTGGACTGGACCATACGAAGTGAAGGAGGTTACTTCACACTCAGTCCAGGTCAGAGGTAAATCAGGAGCACCCTGGCACCATCTAACACATTGCACTCCAGCCCCCACTCCTTCCAGACTATTGTCTGAAGTAAGAGCTGATTTGAGCAGCGAGAACCAATCCTGACAACACAATGAAGAAACCCTTATGGGAACAACAATCTCACTCAGGGTGAAGAAGAACTTTTTCCCCCTGGGAGAGATTGGGAGTGTCTGAATGTTTGTATGTATGTTTTCTGATAGGAATTGGACTCCTGCTGGGCACTCCTTATGAGGTGTTGTTGTGTGAAGCTATTTTGAATTACTTGTTAAATTGACTTGTAATATAGAAGAGGTGGCTAAGGGATTTTTAACAGTACCAACCATGGGGGGGGGGCAAATCCTCACAAGAGGTCCCAGAATTTACTGGGGACGAGAAATGTTTGATGTAATTAAAATGGAATCTAGGAATAGAAGAAATCTCCATTATATAACCAAAGGAGGGGGCCAGTACCCACTGATAGCCTTACCTAATCTATTGGCGGGGAATGAAAGGGGCCCCAGCAACCTTAGATGTATACAGTAATAATAATAATATGCCATTTAGCAGACAGGCCATGAACACAGAGGACGTGGCCAGAGCGGTAGAAAGAATGACCCACCCCAAGACAGGAATAGTAAGGTTTGGGCTGCCGTTAGAGGGCAGTGGGTTTCAGGGGATGCCCATAGGACACTTTTGCCATGGGCCGATTACGGAGAGTATGTTGGGAAAATAACTGAATTGTGTAATAGTCTCAGAGAGACATGCAATCCATCATGAGAGAAAGTCAGACAGGAGAGAGGAGAAGAGAGAGAGAAGTCCATCCCCCAGCTTTGAGCGTGAGAAAGAGGAAGATAAGGCGTGATTAGTCCTTGAGGGAGAAATAGTAGACTCTAGTGGGGGGAAGACTAAGGAACCCTTTTGATCCAAATTGTGAGGTGTTTGAATTGGCTACTATTGACTCAGCACTTCAACAGGAACAGAGAAACCTAATTTGGCATTGACAGTAATGGGTATGAAAATTAATTGGATGATGGGGTTTTGTGTTGAATTAGAGACAGTGAGACTATTAGTCAATACCTAGGAGAGAAGAGAGGTTATGGTAGCAAAGACAGACAAGAAGGAAATAGTAATAGTGGAGACAGGAGTGAGTGGAAGTGTTACAATTGTGACAAAACGGGACATTTTGCTAGAGAATGTGAGGAACCGTGTAGTTACTGTACAAGGAAAGGGCACCAGTTAAGAAACTGTAGGCAGAAGGGGAAGAGAGAAATCAGGAGTCCTCATGACCTGGCTGTTGGGTTGTTGTTTTTTAATTGGGGTTTTCAAATAGAAAACAACACACCTAGTATGATGTTTATAAAGCCTTGTTGTTTAAATTTTGGAGGGTTTTCAGCAGGTCAAGGGTAATAGGTCTTAGAGTTTTATGGAGTTTTTTAGGTTTTGGCTGAGTTTGGGGTATATATGATTTCTTATGAGAATGAATGTCATGAGGACTTAATGAACACTTGGGATAACTAACATTTATGAAATATTTAGAATAATGGTAATGTTTAGTATACTATGGGATTAAACAGTTCGTTAAATGATTTCAATGGCCTCTGAACTCTGTTTTAACATTCTGGTGTTATTTTAATCATCCACACTAGTAAATTCTAAAGGCATGAGAGGAGGACTTTAAGATAGTTTATTTTACTAAGTTGAGGGTAAAATAGGTAGGTGGTAATATTGACACATGGCCAAATCATGTGTCAAAGAGGGGGATGGTTGGATTAAATATTAAAAATATACGAAGGAGAGGACAAAATACTTAAAAACAAAAAAAAAACATGTATGATAGTTTATTAACCACACCTGTATGTCAGAGGTTTTGTGCCCCACAGGTGAACTAAAGGAGAAGGTGACCCACTCTATCTAACCAGGAGACTGAAGCAGGCCTGGCGGGAAGGGCCCTACCAAGTACTGCCTTTGCCAGCAGAATAGCTGAGAGATCCATCTGGGTGCATGTCACACACTGTACAAAACCAGCTACACCTGACGAACAAACACAGAGTTAGGAGAAAGATCCGATCACCACTAGGGCTCGGGGGTTGGCTCCTTAACGAAGATTCCCTTACCCTGTCTGATCATCCCTGTGTGAGTTCGATAGAAGGTAAAGCAATGGGTTGGCCTCTGGCATCTGACATGTTCTCAGGGCAAGGGTGGGGATTCACAGGTCTCCCGACGGTAGGTAGCTGTCTGATTGTGGGGGCCATATTCCTAACACACACGGACCCTCCTGTTTCAGCCAGAAGTGGTAGTTAACCTAACACAAGTTGAAAAGGCATAGGAGACAGCTAGACGTAGGGAAAGGGGAAATTCTAGAGTAAACCTCTCTGAGGGAGGTAGTGAGACCGGGGCTGTGGTAAAGATAGTGCAAAACTATAGACCTGGAGGAAGTAGTACAGGTGGAAACGGGGTATAGAAATCTTAACCTGTGGTTGGAATGGATTCAGTATACGGCAAAAAACTATGTCTAAAGAGGACTGTTTTGCCTGTAGGACAGCCAAACCAGGGATAACAACTACTCCGTTCCCCTTGACAGGCTTTAACTCTCTGTCAGGTTTTTCCTCCATGCAAGCCACCTGGGAATGTGGTGAAAGAGTCTTATGGTAACTTGCACTATCTGTTTCCCCCGATAACAAAGTCATCCCGACCTGGGTTGCCTCAGTTTGAAGTCACAGGGGATTCTTATTATTGTTTTTCTAGGACTAGTAAGGATAGGATACAGGGTAGGGCATCTTAGCTCCTGCTCCCACACAGAGAATGTCACACCTAAAGAGACCATGACTAAATCTCTCCTCTTTGTTGCAGCAAGAGGATTATAGGAGCCAAAACCAGGCCCGTGCTGACATCTGATGGATGTGTGGTGATAACTGATTGTGAACTCACCTACATACGCAAACAATCAAACGTGTCAGAGATTGGTGAGTTGTCACATAGAAAGTAGGACCTCCTCCCGGGATCCTTTGATGAAAGGATATATATTGATGGGATCCACAATCAGATCGCAGCTGAGTTTGAATCAAGTATTTTCTGGTGGTCAACAATTAATAAAAATGTAGATTGGATAAATTATATTTAATATAACCAGCAAAATATTTATAAACCACACTCGTGATGCAATAAAGGGATTAGCTGAGCAGACAGCGGCAACTAGCTTAATGACATGGCAGAATAGAATAGCTTTAGATATGCTTTTGGCTGAGCAGGACGGGGTTTGTGTTCTGTTTGGATATATGTGTTGTACTTTCATCTCCAACAATATAGCACCGGACGGGCCTTTGACCAAAGCGCTTGAGTGACCATCACCACGCTGGCGAACGAACTGGTTGAGAACTCTGGTATTGATAGCTCCATAAACGGTTGGTTTGATAACATATTTGGTAAATGGAAAACTATTGTTGTGACTATTCTGGGTGAAGTTATGGCCTCTATGGGTATACTTGTTCTTTGTGGATGTTGCCTTATTTCCTGGCTAAGTGACTGGTTTGGTGAGTACTCTTCTATGGTGGTTACTGGATTTCTGACCCTAGTAATTGTGTTTTTGCTGTTAATGTGTTGTGCTGCTTGCATCGTCCCCTGTCTCAGGAGGTCAGTGGTAGGAGTGGTGCAGGCGTCAGGTATGATGCTGTTGTTACCGGCCCAGGATGATGCAGGTGACTCTGCTACTGACTCTGAGACCAAGCTGGATGATCCATGTTTTGCCTAGTAAAATACATACACGCATTTATTTTCAGTTCTTGCTCACTTATTACCTTACGTTTTTACTAACCACTGTGATTGTTTATTCTTCCTGATGTGAAGGTAAAGGATTCCTGGGTGGCTGGTAGCCAACTCAGTACATGTTAGGTGTAGGGGAGGAATAGAGGGTTAAAATTATTATTTTTATTTTCTATTAACATTAAATGTTGTGATTTAATTTCCATATCCTGTTATTCTTAAGGGTGATTATACTCTGTTTAGAGTGACACCATAAAATTGTTGGGTTTTATTTTTTTGGATCTGTATGTGATGAATAGCTTGGAAGGAATGCATTAATGAGGAGCACTGTACTGATATGGATTGTTTCACATAACAGGCTGATAAGAACACTCTCTCTTTGTTGTCTGTGAAACTGTCCTTGAACATGGGTACATGGAGTACAGTTTTTGGGGGGCTCGTCCTTTTGGGTGCTGACTGTTGTACTATTAATAAAAACGTCGATAGAATTAACTACATACATTAATGTCCAGAAATTAGAAAACTGGACTCAACAAGGTTTTGAGGCTGTTCATGGACAACTAGCTGCAACTTCATTAATGGCTTTTCAGAATAGAATAGCTGTTGATATGTTACTTGCTGAAAGAGGGGGTGTGTGTGCTATGTTCGGGGAACAATGTTGTACTTTTATTCCTAATAATACTGCTGCAGATGGAAGTTTGACAATTGCTCTAGAAGGTTTGAGGACTCTTAATGGTAAGATGAAGAGCCACTCAGGGGTGGACACTTCAATGTGGGACTCTTGGATGGATGCGTTTGGTAAATATAAAACGCTTGTTTCTTCTATACTTGTATCCATCTCTGTTTTTGCTGCAATTCTAGTGCTTTGTGGATGCTGTTGCATTCCATGCATACGGACGCTGACAACCAGGATTATAACCACCGCTATTGATCCGCATCCTGCAGATAACGGTCAGATGTTTCCTTTGCTTGCTATTGACGATGCTGACCAAGGATATCTGGATGATGAATAGCATTTAAGCTTTTTTGTCACGTCTCTTGTGAGACGTGAAGAGGGGGAATGTAAAACTTTATCTTCTGATAAAGTTTTCCCTATTTTGCCAATTGCAGCATTTAAGCTTTTTGTCACGTCTCTTGTGAGACGTGAAGAGGGGGAATTAAAACTTTATCTTCTGATAAAGTTTTCCCTATTTTGCCAAATTGCAGCATTTAAGCTTTATGTCACGTCTCTTGTGAGACGTGAAGAGGGGGAATCAAAACTTTATCTTCTGATAAAGTTTTCCCTATTTTGCCAATTACACTGTTAGCTTGTGTCACGTCTTAAGTTTTCCTTCTTTACTGTTACTTGGTCACGTCTCTGGGGAGACGTGAAGAGAGGGATTTGTCGTAGTAAATATATAATGTTATAGCTTGGTCTGACTAAAATCTTGTGCATGACCCATCTTGTGTTGGGCCTTTGTATTTGATACAATGCACAAAAGACTTCTATCTTGTCAGCCTTATCAGCAGGTGGCTAAGAACAACACCCACGCCATAGGTCTCTCAGTTCTTCCAACTCACGAGTTCTTGCTCTGAGGACACACACACATCATCACTGATAAACACACACACACACACACACACACACACCCCACTGTTAAACACACACACACACACACACATACACACACACACACACACATACACACACACACACATACACACACATCATTACTGATAAACACACACACACACACACACCACTGTTAAACACACACACACACACACATACACACACATACACACACACACACACACACACACACACATACACACACACACACACACACACACACACACACATACAAACACACACACAAGCACACACACACACAAAAACCCCCTTCTCTTAGGCTGAACATCTGAAGACAGAGAACCCGACTCAGAGCCAATGCAATGGAGGTGACCTCGCCCAACTCATCAGGACCAATCAGAAGATCAGAACTACTAGAATCAACCTACTTTATTTTATTGTATAAAATGTCAGCACACAATGTTTAGGGGCTCTCTCTCAGATATCTCCCTACGAGATTGACGAACGGGTCCGTGCACGCTATTTACAGATATCTTTACCTCTGAATAAACTGCCTTATATTATACAATTATCCACCTTGTCCGAAAGTCTCTACTTGGTCTCCGTTCTCCAGTAAACTTGTGATTATCAACACTATCATCATTAATTCCATTTAGACTTACAAATGACCAAACCCAGTCTCAGGCTTGGATAACTCTGGAGGCCCCTTGGGTTTCCACAGAGTTGGGTAAGAGCTCTCTGATATTAAATATTTTTTCCCCCTGGCATCTAAAGACCCTTGATGCAGCTGGCCAGTTGATAGTAAAGTAGGATGAATGATGCAGCTGGCCAGTTGATAGTAAAGTAGAATGAATGATGCAGCTGGCCAGTTGATAGTAAAGTAGAATGAATGATGCAGCTGGCCAGTTGATAGTAAAGTAGAATGAATGATGCAGCTGGCCAGTTGATAGTAAAGTAGAATGAATGATGCAGCTGGCCAGTTGATAGTAAAGTAGAATGAATGATGCAGCTGGCCAGTTGATAGTAAAGTAGGATGAATGATGCAGCTGGCCAGTTGATAGTAAAGTAGAATGAATGATGCAGCTGGCCAGTTGATAGTAAAGTAGAATGAATGATGCAGCTGGCCAGTTGATAGTAAAGTAGGATAAATGATAGATACAGCTGGCCAGTTGATAGTAAAGTAGTATGAATGATGCAGCTAGCCAGTTGATAGTAAAGTAGGATGAATGATGCAGCTGGCCAGTTGATAGTAAAGTAGGATGAATGATAGATACAGCTAGCCAGTTGATAGTAAAGTAGAATGAATGATAGATACAGCTAGCCAGTTGATAGTAAAGTAGGATGATTGATAGATACAGCTAGCCAGTTGATAGTAAAATAGAATGAATGATAGATACAGCTAGCCAGTTGATAGTAAAGTAGGATGAATGATAGATACAGCTAGCCAGTTGATAGTAAAGTAGGATGAATGATGCAGCTGGCCAGTTGATAGTAAAGTAGGATGATTGATAGATACAGCTAGCCAGTTGATAGTAAAGTAGGATGAATGATAGATACAGCTAGCCAGTTGATAGTTAAGTAGTATGAATGATAGATACAGCTAGCCAGTTGATAGTAACGTAGGATGAATGATGCAGCTGGCCAGTTGATAGTAAAGTAGGATGAATAATAGATAGAGCTAGCCAGTTGATAGTAAAGTAGGATGAATAATAGATACAGCTAGCCAGTTGATAGTAAAGTAGGATGAATAATAGATACAGCTAGCCAGTTTATAGTAAAATAGGATGAATACTAGATACAGCTGGCCAGTTGATAGTACATGAGGATGAATGATAGATACAGCTGGCCAGTTGATAATAAAGTAGGATGAATGATAGATACAGCTAGCCAGTTGATAGTAAAGTAGGATGAATGATGCAGCTGGCCAGTTGATAGCGAAGTAGGATGAATGATAGATGCAGCTGGCCAGTTGATAGTAAAGTAGGATGAATGATACGGCTAGCTAGCTGCAATAGCTAGCCAGGAGTTCATCTGAACATGTAGACTGAAATATAGACTAACCAGTGAACAACAGTATGCACTTCGTCCACTGCCAGTCCAATCAACCGCTCGCTGAAAAGGTTGCTTGAATAACTTTTCTACATACATCGCTTCATATATACGGTCCAGAGGAACCTATGGGTTCTGGGAGAGGTACGGTCCAGAGGAGCCTATGGGGTTCTGGGAGAGGTACGGTCCAGAGGAGCCTATGGGTTCTGGGAGAGGTACGGTCCAGAGGAGCCTATGGGTTCTGGGAGAGGTACGGTCCAGAGGAGCCTATGGGTTCTGGGAGAGGTACGGTCCAGAGGAGCCTATGGGTTCTGGGAGAGGTATGGTCCAGAGGAGCCTATGGGGTTCTGGGAGAGGTATGGTCCAGAGGAGCCTATGGGTTCTGGGAGAGGTATGGTCCAGAGGAGCCTATGGGGTTCTGGGAGAGGTACGGTCCAGAGGAGCCTATGGGTTCTGGGAGAGGTACGGTCCAGAGGAGCCTATGGGTTCTGGGAGAGGTACGGTCCAGAGGAGCCTATGGGTTCTGGGAGAGGTACGGTCCAGAGGAGCCTATGGGTTCTGGGAGAGGTATGGTCCAGAGGAGCCTATGGGTTCTGGGAGAGGTATGGTCCAGAGGTGCCTATGGGGTTCTGGGAGAGGTATGGTCCAGAGGAGCCTATGGGTTCTGGGAGAGGTATGGTCCAGAGGAGCCTATGGGTTCTGGGAGAGGTACGGTCCAGAGGAGCCTATGGGTTCTGGGAGAGGTACGGTCCAGAGGAGCCTATGGGTTCTGGGAGAGGTACGGTCCAGAGGAGCCTATGGGGTTCTGGGAGAGGTATGGTCCAGAGGAGCCTATGGGATTCTGGGAGAGGTACGGTTTTTAGAATTTTTGGCAAATGTATAACAAATACAAACTGAAATATGAAATGTACATAAGCATTCAGACCCTTTACTCAGTACTTTGTTGAAGCACCTTTGGCAGCGATTACAGCCTCAAGTCTTCTTGGGTATGATGCTACATGCTTGGGCACACCTGTATTTGGGGAGTTTCTCCCATTCTTCTCTGCAGATCCTCTCAAGCTCTGTCAGGTTGGATGGGGAGCGTCACTGCACAGCTATTTTCAGGTCTCTCAAGAGATGTTTGATCGGATTCAAGTCCGGACACTGGCTGGGCTACTCAAGGACATTCAGAGACTTGTCCCGAAGCCGCTCCTGCGTTGTCTTGGCTGTGTGCTTAGGGTCGTTGTCCTGTTGGAAGGTGAACCTTCGCCCCAGTCTGAGGTCCTGAGTGCTCTGGAGCAGGTTTTCATCAAGGATCTCTCTGTACTTTGCTCCGTTCATCTTTCCTTCGATCCTGACTAGTCTCCCGGTCCCTGTCGCTGAAAAATATCCCCACAGCATGATGCTGCCACCACCATGCATCACTGTAGGGATGGTGCCTGGTTTCCCCCAGACGTGACATTTCGCATTCAGGCCAAAGAGTTCAATCTTGGTTTCATCAGCCCAGATAATCTTGTTTCTCATGGTCTGAGAGTCCTTTAGGTGCCATTTGGCAAACTCCAAGTGGGCTGTCATGTGCCTTTTACTGAGGATTGGCTTCCGTCTGGCCACTCTACCATAAAGGCCTGATTGGTGGAGTACTGCAGAGATGGTTGTCCTTCTGGAAGGTTCTCCCATCTCCACAGAGGAACTCTGGAACTCTGTCAGAGTGACCATTGTTTTCTTGGTGTCCTCCCTGACCAAGGCCCTTCTCCCCGACTTCGTTTAACACTTTTTGGTTACTACATGATTCCATATGTGTTATTTCATAGTTTTGACATCTTCACTATTATTCTACAATGTAAATAAAATAGTAAAAATAAAGAAAAACCCTTGAATGAATAGGTGTCCAAACTTTAGACTGGTACTGTACATTATGGAAAACATGTCTCACACTCAGTCATAGTTAGTAGAATTATGAATGCATTGGCAAGATTTTGGCACCGTCAACTTTTAGAAGGTTAGCAGGAAAGTTAATGATTTAAACCACCTAAATATACTCCCATTCACTGTATCACGTTTCAGGAGAAGACCCAGATGTTGACAGTGTCGAAGTAACAAAAGGTTATTACAAAATCAGGGGGCAGGTAAACAACAGGTCAAGGGCAGGCAGAGATCAGTAATCCAGATCAGAGTCCAAAAAGTACAGAACGGCAGGCTGTCTCAGGGCAGGCAGATGTCAATAATCCAGATCAGAGTCCAAAAAGTACAGAACGGCAGGCAATTCGCCCTTTTTTAAATTATTTTTTACAGTGGCAAAGGGTAAAGTCTACAAAACCTAGACCACTGTGTTTATTATTATAGTTTTGGAAACATAAAACTGTATTGAGATTAAATGTTTAATCGAGGAGAGAATGTGCAGAATGTCTCACTCGATCTCCATCTTCTCCCGCCACTAGGCTTCCTCTCATCACCATATTTGGTAGTGAGTTGAAACGTCAACCGGATGCTTAACATTTATACATCAGGTGAAATATCTGGCTCATTGTTCTATCTGTGGTGTGGTTGTGTTATTAAATGGTGGGCAGAAGCTGAAAAGAGTGAAGTTAATCGAGGAGGAGCAGATTTGTTTGTATTATGACAGCAAAATACTCTTATGATGACTATAACATTTGTTGGCACCTTCAATTCTTGCACATTTTCTCATAAAAAGTATACTGAACAAAAATATAAATGCAACATGCAACAATTTCAAAGATTTTACTGAGTTACAGTTAATAGATATATATAAGGAAATCAGTCATTTAAAATAAATGAATAAGGCCCTAATCTATGGATTTCACATGACTGGGGAGGGGTGCAGCTATGGGTGGGCCTGGGAGGGCATAGATCCACCCACTGGGGAGTCAGGCCCAGCCAATCAGAATTAGTTTTTTCCACACAAAAGGACTTTATTACAGACAGAAATACTACTCAGTTTCATCAGCTGTTCGGGCGGCTGATCTCAGACGATCCCTTAAGTGAACAAGCCGGATGTGGTTGTCCTGGGCTGGTGTGGTTACACATGGTCTGTGGGATCGGCTTATAGTAGAGAAATTGACATTAAATTCTCTGGCAACAGCTCTGGTGGACATTCCTGCAGTCAGCATGACAATTGCACACTCCCTCAAGTAAGTACTGTTTCCTTCTCCTCTTCCAACATGACAGTTATCTCTCCCTCCTCCTTCACTCCAAGAACGGCATCCTCCTCTCTCTCTTCTTCTTCTTCTTTCACTGTAACTTCCTCATCTTCTTTCTTTACTGTGACATCCTCCTCTTCCTTCTCCTCTTTCACAACAATGTTCAGCCACAGACCCTCTTTCTCCATCCAGCAGACCTCCTCTTCTTTAGCAGGAGGGGAGTAGCTTAGTGAGCTCATGGTCGAGGATGTTAGCTAGCTAGTTAGCATTAGCCTAGTGTTACTTAGCCAGATAGGAGAATGTTCGCTAGCTAGTTAGCATTAGCCTAGTGTTACTTAGCCAGATAGGAGGATGTTAGCTAGCTTGTTAGCATTAGCCTAGTGTTACTTAGCCAGATAGGAGGATGTTAGCTAGTTAAGATGAGCTACTAGCCTAGTGGTAGGCTATTCTGGCTATTCAGCCAGCTGATTAGTAACTTACATATGAAATAAATGGGGTAACTATCTATACAACATATATTTTCTTAAACACAGTGACTAATATACACCGAAATAATCTCAAGAGCTATAATGTTTCGGCTATGTTGTCTAGCAAGCTACCAAAGTGGCTGACTAGCTGTTGTTGTTGTTGACGAAACTAGCTAGCATTTTTTTTATCAAAAACACAAGTCAGAACACAGCCTCTCTATTCTCTCATGTGATTTCAGGTCCTCTGAATGGGAAAATGTCTTTCCACAATGAGAGCAGTGGTATGTCTTCTCCTCCTGTGTTTTAGTATGTTGGTAGGGCTTTTCTCCTGTGTGTGTTCTCTCATGCTTTTTCAGGCCCCATGATCGGGTAAAACTCTTTTCACACTGGGAACAATGGTATGGCTTTTCTCCTGTGTGTATTCTTTTATGCATTTTCAGGCTCCCTTGATGGATAAAACTCTTTTCACACTGGGAACATTGGTAGGGATTTTCTCCTGTGTGTGTCATCTCATGCTCATTCAGGCTCCCATACCACATAAAACTATTTCCACAGTGGGAACAGTGATAAGGCTTCTCTCCTGTGTGTGTTCTCTCATGCCCAACCTGGGCCCCTAACTGAGTAAAACTCTTTCCACAGTGGGGGCAGTGGTAAGGCTTTTCTCCTGTATGTATTCTCTCGTGCATTTTCAGACTCCATAAATGAGTAAAACTCTTTCCACAGTGGGAACAGTGATAAGGCTTCTCTCCTGTGTGTGTTCTCTCATGCCCAACCAGGGCCCCTAACTGAGTAAAACTCTTTCCACAGTGGGAGCAGTGGTAAGGCCTTTCTCCTGTATGTATTCTCTCGTGCATTTTCAGACTCCCTAAATGAGTAAAACTATTTTCACAGTGGGAGCACTGATGTCGTCTCTCTGGTTTGGCCGTCTCTGGGTCTGGTTCCCCTGAAGGACTCTTCCCGCTGTCAGAGTGAGAGTCAGGTCTCTCTCCTGCCAAAGACAGACATATAATTTAGCTAAACAGCGACCTGAATGAAACCTCCACATGATAAAACCGTCTTCCTATGAGGTTTAATCCAGACTATATCCCACAATAGCCTGAGGTCAGTCTTCACAACACAATAAAAAATAAACTTGAGATGTAGAGCTTCAAATCTAATCTTGCTCTCATGGAATGTCATGTTTATAGGCTGATCAGAGCTCTATAATAATAGATAATGTCATGTTTATAAGCTGAGCAGAGCTCTATAATAATAGATAATGTCATGTTTATAGGCTGATCAGAGCTCTATAATAATAGATAATGTCATGTTTTTAGGCTGAGCAGAGCTCTATAATAATAGATAATGTCATGTTTATAGGCTGAGCAGAGCTCTATAATAATAGATAATGTCATGTTTATAGGCTGATCAGAGCTCTATAATAATAGATAATGTCATGTTTATAGGCTGATCAGAGCTCTTTAATAATAGATAATGTTATGTTTATAGGCTGAGCAGAGCTCTTTAATAATAGATAATGTCATGTTTATAGGCTGATCAGAGCTCTATAATAATAGATAATGTCATGTTTATAGGCTGATCAGAGCTCTTTAATAATAGATCATGTCATGTTTATAGGCTGAGCAGAGCTCTTTAATAATAGATAATGTCATGTTTATAGGCTGATCAGAGCTCTATAATAATAGATAATGTCATGTTTATAGGCTGATCAGAGCTCTTTAATAATAGATAATGTTATGTTTATAGGCTGAGCAGAGCTCTTTAATAATAGATAATGTCATGTTTATAGGCTGATCAGAGCTCTATAATAATAGATAATGTCATGTTTATAGGCTGATCAGAGCTATTTAATAATAGATAATGTCATGTTTATAGGCTGAGCAGAGCTCTTTAATAATAGATAATGTCATGTTTATAGGCTGATCAGAGCTCTATAATAATAGATAATGTCATGTGTATAGGCTGATCAGAGCTCTATAATATTAGATCATGTCATGTTTATAGGCTGATCAGAGCTCTTTAATAATAGATAATGTCATGTTTATAGGCTGATCAGAGCTCTATAATAATATATAATGTTATGTTTATAGGCTGATCAGAGCTCTATAATAATAGATAATGTCATGTTTATAGGCTGAGCAGAGCTCTATAATAATAGATCATGTCATGTTTATAGGCTGATCAGAGCACTATAATAATAGATCATGTCATGTTTATAGGCTGATCAGAGCTCTATAATAATAGATAATGTCATGTTTTAGGCTGATCAGAGCTCTATCTATTATTAAAGAGCTCTGATCAGCCTAAAACATGACATTATCTATTATTAAAATGTCATATTTTAGTCTGATCAGAGCTCTATAATAATAGATAATGTCATGATTTAGGCTGATCAGAGCTCTTTAATAATAGATAATGTCATGTTTATAGGCTGATCAGAGCTCTATAATAATAGATAATGTCATGTTTTTAGGCTGAGCAGAGCTCTATATTAATAGATAATGTCATGTTTTAGGCTGATCTGAGCTCTGTAATAATAGATAATGTCATGTTTATAGGCTGATCAGAGCTCTATAATAATATATAATGTCATGTTTATAGGCTGATCAGAGCACTATAATAATAGATAATGTCATGTTTATAGGCTGATCAGAGCTCTATAATAATAGATAATGTCATGTTTATAGGCTCATCAGAGCTCTATAATAATAGATAATGTCATGTTTATAGGCTGATCAGAGCTCTATAATAATAGATAATGTCATGTGTATAGGCTGATCAGAGCTCTATAATAATAGATCATGTCATGTTTATAGGCTGATCAGAGCTCTATAATAATAGATAATGTCATGTTTATAGGCTGATCAGAGCTCTATAATAATAGATAATGTCATGTTTATAGGCTGAGCAGAGCTCTATAATAATAGATAATGTCATGTTTTAGGCTGATCAGAGCTCTATAATAATAGATAATGTCATGTTTATAGGCTCATCAGAGCTCTATAATAATAGATAATGTCATGTGTATAGGCTGATCAGAGCTCTATAATAATAGATCATGTCATGTTTATAGGCTGATCAGAGCTCTGTAATAATAGATAATGTCATGTTTTTAGGCTGAGCAGAGCTCTATAATAATAGATAATGTCATGTTTATAGGCTGATCAGAGCTCTATAATAACAGATAATGTCATGTTTATAGGCTGATCAGAGCTCTATAATAATAGATAATGTCATGTTTATAGGCTGAGCAGAGCTCTATAATAATAGATCATGTTTATAGGCTGATCAGAGCTCTATAATAATAGATAATGTCATGTTTATAGGCTGATCAGAGCTCTATAATAATAGATAATGTCATGTTATAGGCTGATAATAATACAGTGCATTCGGAAAGTATTCAGACCCCTTGACTTTTTCCACATTTTGTTACAGCCTTATTTTAAAATGCATTTTTTGATTTGTTTATTCTGATAAATCTAAACGCAATATCCCATAATGACAAAGCAAAAACAGGTTGTTAGAAGGTTTTGCAAATTTATAAAAAAAAACAACAAAAAAACAGAGATACCTTATTTACATAAGTATTCAGACCTTTTCTATGAGACTCGAAATTGAGCTCAGGTGCATCCTGCTTCCATTGATCATCCTTGAGATGTTTCTTCAACTTGATTGGAGTCCACCTGTGGTGAATTCCATTGATTTGACATGATTTGGAAAGGCACACATCCTGTCTATATAAGATCCCACAGTTGACAGTGCATGTCAGAGCGAAAACCAAGCCATGAGGTCGAAGGAATTGTCCGTAGAGCTCCGAGACAGGATTGTGTCAAGGCACAGATCTGGGGAAGGTTACCAAAAAATGTCTGCAGCATTGAAGGTCCCCAAGAACAGAGTGGCCTCCATCATTCTTAAATGGAAGAAGTTTGGAACCACCAAGATTCTTCCTAGAGCTGGCCGCCCGGCCAAACTGAGCAATCTTCTTTCACTGTAACTTCTTTCACTTCTTCTTTCACGGTAACAGCCTCACCCTCTACTTCTTGTTTTACTGTGACATCCTCCTCATCCTTCTCCTCTTTCACGACAATGTTCAGCCAAAGACCCTCTTTCTCCGTCCTGCAGACCTCCTCTTGTTTAGCAGGAGGATAGTAGCTTAGTGAGCTCATGGTCGGAGATGTTAGCATTAGCTAGCTATAGCAACATAAATATTACATTCAAGGGGTAACTAGCTAGCTATACGACATAAGGTGACAGGAGTGCTTTTAAAACACACTGGATAATATACGGGGTACGACAGTTGAACTAAGCTCATGAGGCATTTATAAATTATATTCTTCAAGAATCAAATGGGTATATATCATTCATTTATAAGTCCACAAATGGATGTAGCAACTGCAGATTGCCTCTTTTGGTATCAAGCTTACCTCAGATATTTCACCTGATGTATAAATGTGAAACATCCGGTTGGCGTTTCAACTCAATACCAAATATGGTGTTGAGAGGAAGCCCAGTGGCCGGCAGTGGGAGAAGATGGAGCGAGATGGATTTTGGCCGATATTCTGCTATTTAAAAAAAAATCTATGAAACATTTGATCTCAATACAGTTTTCTGTTTCCATCACTAGAATCTGTAACAAACAGAGTGGACTACGTTTTGTAGACTTTACCCTTTGCCAAAGTTGTAAAAAATTGCGTTGTTTAGAAGGAGTGCAAGGGCGAATTGAGTTATTGCACATGGGCAATCTTCACAAAGTAGGCGTTCCCTAAAGGAAATATGCAAATAGATTCTAGAACGCGCCAATAGGACCTCTCTTGCTCCTGCTTGGCTCTGCCCACCTCCTTGCTTGTTCTGCCCACTATGATTAATTTGCTCCCATTGGAAACGACAGGCTCTGGTCTATCTTGGGTTAGTTATAAAGTCTTTGGCCACACAGTCTGAGAAGATCATGAGGTGTGGCTGAGATTAGTCAGTTTGAGCTAGCATATGAACTCGGTAGCACAGAGTAGATCCCCCATATGACGTTGAGAAATAGTGCACTATGGGTAGTTTAGAAGATATCCGGAAATAAGTTAATAAATACGTAACAACGCAAAAACATAACTGTTTGTTCTTATAGGTAACCAGATCGTGACTACAACTAATTTACTAAGTCTTTAACCACACTGTGTTGTTACATTGGTGGGTAAAAAAAACTCATGCTTCCTACGCTTTAACTTTTGTCTGAAAATTAAATCTATATTTTACTCAACTTCGTTACCCACTCCAATCAGCAGATGGCGATGTGGGACTTTAAGGCTATGCTGCTAGTGTGACGTATAATCTAGTGGACGGGACGCTTCTTTCAACAGCAGCAACAGTGAGTCAGACACCTCGGTAGCTTGCTAGCCAAAATAGCCGAACCAATAAAGCTCTTTAGACGCTTTCGTGTATATGAGCCACTGTGTTTTAAACCTACTTCTGTCGTCTAGTTAGTTATCTCATTTAATTTCATATTTACGGTGTTGTTGTTATTGGTCAGCTAGCTGGCTGGTTAAGTTAGCATTAGCCTAGCTAGCTAACATCCCCGACCATGAGGTCACTAAGCTACTCTCCTCCTGCTAAAGAAGAGGAGGTCTGCTGGGCAGAGAAAGAGGGTCTGTGCCTGAACATTGTCGTGAAAGAGGAGAAGGAAGAGGAGGGTGTTACAATACAAAAACAAGTAGAGGGTGGTGAGGCTGTTACCGTGAAAGAAGAAGAGAAAGATGTTACAGTGAAAGAAGAGGAAGACGCGTTCAGAGTGAAAGAGGAGGAGGATGCAGTTTTTGGAGTGAAAGAAGAGGAGGGGGAGATGACTGTCACATCGAAAAAGGAGGAGGAGGAAGAGGAGGGAACTGGATATCTGGTTCCGGTTTCCCAAAGGCACCTTAAGGCATCCAATGGTTCTAATGATGAACTTAGCAGTAAGATGGTTTTGAGAAACCGGGCCCTGATTAACACTAGTAAGTACTGTCTTAAAAACAGAGGCACAAACTCTGCAGTTGTTGATCTGATGTGTGGTGTTAAAGGGGAAATCTGCAGTTGCTACATCCATCCATATTTGGACTTTTAAATGATTTATATTCTTGAAGAATATAACACATGCCTCATAAGCTTAGTTCAACTGTCTTACCCCATCAGAAACTAAAGTAAGCTTTTTTACTCCAATGTTTAGAAACAATGTAAATGTAAACCAACACTGTATCGCCTCAACATGGTTAAAACTATAATGTTGATGTCATGGATGGTCAGTCCTGCCATCCATAGGTCTGTCTATGATTTTGAGAGTAGTTACATTTCTCCAGCCCCATCCATCATCTTATTACCAAAACAGTGGCGGAATGACAGCTTTGTTATTGTTTGAACTGCAGATTGGTTGATTGATTGATGTGTGGCTTTTTTAATGGGACGACCTAGGATTTAAACAGAAACAAAATGGCTGCTCTTAGACTTGGTTTGGTAAACTGCTGAGGGATGGGGGCTGGAGAAATGTAACCACTCTCAAATTCATAGAGAAAGCTATTGTAGCAACCTTAACCCAAAACCTAGCGACCTCATCAAGAAGTTCAGACATCTTGGTATAACAGTTATAAGGTGTTGGCTTGACAGTCTCTGGACCCAGGTTTGAGTCCAGCTCAGGGCTACCCCTGGAATTCACTACACTATGAATACAAGGACTGGCCGTCCATTAGGTCAAAATCACAGTTTTAACCAGATTGAGGCTATACAGTGTTTGTTTACAAACAGTGGCATTATACAAGCTTATGTTTTGGTTTCTGATGGGGTAAGACAGTTGAAACATTTTAGGCATTTAAAAGTTATATTCTTAATGAATTAATGGCTATACAGTATATGGGTCTTTCATAACTGCCAGTGAGGATTTCCTGTGGGGGTCAAATTGTTGGAGCTGTTGATAAGTCATTGTATAATATTCAGCCAATTTCTTGCACTTTTTTTTAGGGCTGGCCCTAGTCGACTGGTCGATTGTTTGGTCGATAGGCTGTTTTTGTCGACCAAGATTTTTTTCGTAGAGCAGTCGCAAATACACAATATATACAAAAGTATGTGGACACCCCATCAAATTAGTGGATTCAGCTATTTCAGCCACAACCGTTGCTGACAGGTGTATGAAATCGAGCACACCACCATGCAATCTCCATAGACAAACATTCACAGTAGAATGGTCTTACTGAAGAGTGCTGAAGGAGCAGTTTTGCCTTGAAGAATTGGCAAAATTTTATTGCATGACATAAGTATTTGATACATCAGAAAAGAAGAACTTAATATTTGGTAGAGAAACCTTTGTTTGCAATTACAGAGATCATCGTTTCCTGTAGGTCTTGACCAGGTTTGCACACACTGCAGCAGGGATTTTGGCCCACTCCTCCATACAGACCTTCTCCAGATCCTTCAGGTTTCGGGGGCTGTCGCTGGGCAATACAGACTTTCAGCTCCCTCCAAAGATTTTCTATTGGGTTCAGGTCTGGAGACTGGCTAGGCCGCTCCAGGTCCTTGAGATGCTTCTTACGGAGCCACTCCTTAGTTGCCCTGGCTGTGTGTTTCGGGTCGTTGTCATGCTGGAAGACCAAGCCACGACCCATCTTCAATGCTCTTACTGAGGGAAGGAGGTTGTTGGCCAAGATCTCGCGATACATGGCCCCATCCATCCTCCCCTCAATACGGTGCAGTCGTCCTGTCCCCTTTACAGAAAAGCATCCCCAAAGAATGATGTTTCCACTTCCATGCTTCACTGTTGGGATGGTGTTCTTG
This sequence comes from Coregonus clupeaformis, assembly GCF_020615455.1. Classification (NCBI taxonomy): domain Eukaryota; kingdom Metazoa; phylum Chordata; class Actinopteri; order Salmoniformes; family Salmonidae; genus Coregonus; species Coregonus clupeaformis. The sequence goes on along the minus strand of NW_025533900.1, from coordinate 164,188 downwards.
GGGTTGTACTCATCCTTCTTCTTACTCCAAACACGGCGAGTGGAGTTTAGAACAAAAAGCTCTATTTGTGTCTCATCAGACCACATGACCTTCTCCCATTCCTCCTCTGGATCATCCAGATGGTCATTGGCAAACTTCAGACGGGCCTGGACATGCCCTGGCTTGAGCAGGGGGACCTTGCGTGCGCTGCAGGATTTTAATCCATGACGGCGTAGTGTGTTACTAATGGTTTTCTTTGAGACTGTGGTCCCAGCTCTCTTCAGGTCATTGACCAGGTCCTGCCGTGTAGTTCTGGGCTGATCCCTCACCTTCCTCATGATCATTGATGCCCCACGAGGTGAGATCTTGCATGGAGCCCCAGACCGAGGGTGATTGACCGTCATCTTGAACTTCTTCCATTTTCTAATAATTGCGCCAACTGTTGTTGCCTTCACACCAAGCTGCTTGCCTATTGTCCTGTAGCCCATCCCAGCCTTGTGCAGGTCTACAATTTTATCCCTGATGTCCTTACACAGCTCTCTGGTCTTGGCCATTGTGGAGAGGTTGGAGTCTGTTTGATTGAGTGTGTGGACAGGTGTATTTTATACAGGTAACGAGTTCAAACAGGTGCAGTTAATACAGGTAATGAGTGGAGAACAGGAGGGCTTCTTAAAGAAAAATGAACATGTCTGTGAGAGCCGGAATTCTTACTGGTTGGTAGGTGATCAAATACTTATGTCATGCAATAAAATGCAAATTAATTACTTAAAAATCATACAATGTGATTTTCTGGATTTTTGTTTTAGATTCCGTCTCTCACAGTTGAAGGGTACCTATGATACAAATGACAGACCTCTACATGTTTTGTAAGTAGGAAAACCTGCAAAATCGGCAGTGTATCAAATACTTGTTCTCCCCACTGTATGTACTGAGGTTCAGCTCTTGACACGTTCCTGAATAATAATGCAACACCTGAGGGAATGGCATCTAAAACAATTGCAAAATCTTTAGGTGTACAGGGATCTTGTAAAGGGATAATAATTCCTTATAATTAAGTAAAATACCCTCTGCATGTACAAGTTTGCTCACCAATAGGATATTATTTCGGAACCAATATTCTAAAAACAAATAAGTTTTTTTATTCAATATGTCCCGATTATTCCATATATAATATCTGTGTGGAGAAAAATTATGCTGATAAATTAAGGACCATGACAAGAAAACCTGCCGATGAAAAGCAGAGAGTTTCACTGGAACTTTGTCAATATTATAATTACAAACCAACATGAAGTGAAGGCCACCAAAAGTAGAGAAGACATGATGAGGAATAAAGTTCCACTTCTTCTTGGGAATTATTTTATCCAATTGATCTTAAAAGTATTATTTAAGGTAGTAAAGTCCAGGAAATTCAGCCCACCATACTCCTAAATGTTAATTACAACAGTTTTCCTAATATAATGGGTACGGTTTCTCCACAGAGAGTTGAAAAGCATCTGGTCTATCTCTTTGCTTAATTTACCATCAGGATTGAAAGATAGAGCGGCGTATGTTAGTCAGGAGATACCCTGTTATTAGGGCTCTTCCCTTTTAAAGATACAGTGGGGGAAACAATGGCTTGTTGCTATAGGGACTTAGAAGACTTCTGTAAACAATGGCTTGTTGCTATAGGGACTTAGAAGACTTCTGTAAACAATGGCTTGTTGCTATAGGGACTTAGAAGACTTCTGTAAACAATGGCTTGTTGCTATAGGGACTTAGAAGACTTCTGTAAACAATGGCTTGTTGCTATAGGGACTTAGAAGACTTCTGTAAACAATGGCTTGTTGCTATAGGGACTTAGAAGACTTCTGTAAACAATGGCTTGTTGCTATAGGGACTTAGAAGACTTCTGTAAACAATGGCAAGCTATAACGGTACCAGTATGCAACTGTCTAGCTAGCTAGCTATATACAATGAGGGAAAAAAGTATTTTGTCAGCCACCAATTGTGCAAGTTCTCCCACTTAAAAAGATGAGAGAGGCCTGTAATTTTCATCATAGGTACACGTCAACTATGACAGACGAAATGAGGAAAAAAAATCCAGAAAATCACATTGTAGGATTTTTTATGAATTTATTTGCAAATTATGGTGGAAAATAAGTATTTGGTCAATAACAAAAGTTTCTCAATACTTTGTTATATACTCTTTGTTGGCAATGACACAGGTCAAACGTTTTCTGTAAGTCTTCACAAGGTTTTCACACACTGTTGCTGGTATTTTTGCCCATTCCTCCATGCAGATCTCCTCTAGAGCAGTGATGTTTTGGGGCTGTCGCTGGGCAACACGGACTTTCAACTCCCTCCATAGATTTTCTATGGGGTTGAGATCTGGAGACTGGCTAGGCCACTCCAGGACCTTGAAATGCTTCTTACGAAGCCACTCCTTCGTTGCCCGGGCAGTGTGTTTGGGATCATTGTCATGCTGAAAGACCCAGCCACGTTTCATCTTCAATGCCCTTGCTGATGGAAGGAGGTTTTCACTCAAAATCTCACGATACATGGCCCCATTCATTCTTTCCTTTACACGGATCAGTCGTCCTGGTCCCTTTGCAGAAAAACAGCCCCAAAGCATGATGTTTCCACCCCCATGCTTCACAGTAGGTATGGTGTTCTTTGGATGCAACTCACCATTCTTTGTCCTCCAAACACGACGAGTTGAGTTTTTACCAAAAAGTTATATTTTGGTTTCATCTGACCATATGACATTCTCCCAATCCTCTTCTGGATCATCCAAATGCACTCTAGCAAACTTCAGACGGGCCTGGACATGTACTGGATTAAGCAGGGGGACACATCTGGCACTGCAGGATTTGAGTCCCTGGCGGCGTAGTGTGTTACTGATGGTAGGCTTTGTTACTTTGGTCCCAGCTCTCTGCAGGTCATTCACTAGGTCCCCCCGTGTGGTTCTGGGATTTTTGCTCACCGTTCTTGTGATCATTTTGACCCCACGGGGTGAGATCTTGCGTGGAGCCCCAGATCGAGAGAGATTATCAGTGGTCTTGTATGTCTTCCATTTCCTAATAATTGCTCCCACAGTTGATTTCTTCAAACCAAGCTGCTTACCTATTGCAGATTCAGTCTTCCCAGCCTGGTGCAGGTCTACAATTTTGTTTCTGGTGTCCTTTGACAGCTCTTTGGTCTTGGCCATAGTGGAGTTTGGAGTGTGACTGTTTGAGGTCGTGGACAGGTGTCTTTTATACTGATAACAAGTTCAAACAGGTGCCATTAATACAGGTAACGAGTGGAGGACAGAGGAGCCTCTTAAAGAAGAAGTTACAGGTCTGTGAGAGCCAGAAATCTTGCTTGTTTGTAGGTGACCAAATACTTATTTTCCACCATAATTTGCAAATAAATTCATTAAAAACCCTACAATGTGATTTTCTGGATTTGTTTTTCTCATTTTGTCTGTCATATTTGACGTGTACCTATGATGAAAATTACAGGCCTCTCTCATCTTTTTAAGTGGGAGAACTTGCACAATTGGTGGCTGACTAAATACTTTTTCCCCACTGTATTTTCTGTTGTATTTTCTGACTTTATGTTTTTTTACCCCATATGTAACTCTGTGTTGTTTTTATCGCACTGCTTTGCTTTATCTTGGCCAGGTCGCAGTTGTAAATGAGAACTTGTTCTCAACTGGCTTACCTGGTTAAATAAAGGTAAAATAAAAATAAATATACTAGCCATCTCTGAAACTCACTTAGATAATTCCTTTGATGATACCTAACCTGACACCACATATGGATCCATTCTCTCTACAAATCTCACTATTCATCCTCACTCTCACCAGGTTCTATCTCTGAGCTACTGGAGGACGTATCCCTCTTTATAGACTAGACGATAACCTCCCTCACCACACTGCTTCCCTCTACACTCAGCTCCTTCTCAGCGGTCATCACTGCACCTGCCACCACAGTTAATTAGTGTCTGAGAGGAAATAGAGCTGATTATGTTGCTAAAAGTCACGCCAGGGTAAGCCTACACGAAACACAGCCATTATTTTAAGTGTTTCTAAAATGAATAAAAAGGAAAAATGATTGGAACCATTTCCCTGTTTGACCGCTAGGTGTTATGACACAATTTTTGCAAAAATAATAATAATAAAAAACTGTATTCAGACTTTACTCAGTACTTTGTTGAAGCTCCTTTGGCAGTGATTACAGCCTCAAGTCTTCTTGGGTATGACGCTACAAGCTTGGCATACCTGTATTTGGGGAGTTTCTCTGCAGATCCTCTCAAGCTTGTAAGGTAAGATGGGTAGTGTCGCCACACAGCTATTTTCAGGTCTCTCTGTACTTTGCTCCGTTCATCTTTCCCCCGATCCTGACTAGTCTTCCAGTCCCTGCCACTGAAAAACATCCCCACAGCATGATGCTGCCACCACCATGCTTCGCCGTTGGGATGGTGCCAGGATTCCTCCAGACGTGACGCTTGGCATTCAGGCCAAAGAGTTCAATTTTGGTTTCATCAGACCAGATAATCTTGTTTCTCATGGTCAGAGAGTCCTTTGGGTGTCTTTTGGCAAACTCCCAGCGGGCCTTTTCATGAGGAGTGGCTTCCGTCTAGCCACTCTACCATAAAGGCCTGATCACAAATACTACGGGATATTTCACATATCATCTTGCTAGAGAGGCCTTTTGTTGTGATATTTAGGCTACTATATAGGCTACTAGCAAAATACCCTGTGTTGTTAGGATAGATTTATGTTTGTTTCTTCCAACAGATCTTTACACATTTTCCTCACTACAAAATATTCCTGTGGTCCTTGTGGTTACTAAACATATTTTAGATATGTATTTATGCTATAGCTTATTCCATGTTTACATCTTTGGTTAAATGACTTCAAATGTAAAACTTAAATGTACTTTGTGGAATGTCTGGAGTTTGTAAACTATCCAAGCTTAAAACAGGTTATTACTAGGCTTAAACAACTTCATTCATCTATTGTGTTCCTACAAGAAACTCACTTGTTGAAGGATGAGCTACTTAAAGTATGCAGGAGATGGCAAGGGCAAGTAGTAGCATCCTGTTTCTCCTCTCATTCTCATGGTGTTATGGTTTTAATTCACTAATCTGTTCCGTTTCAAGTGGATACTATTATAACTGATACAGCTGGTAGATACATTTTGATACAGGGAACTCTTTTGAATGAGCATATTAATCTGGTTAATGTTTATGGTCCTAATGATGATAATCCCAAATTCTTTGAGAATGTATTTCTATTGATAGCCTCCATTCCTGGTATGGTCCTAATGGCAGGGGACTTTAATTGCACTCTTGATCTTCATCTAGATCGCTCCTCTGGTTTAGACACTTCCCACTCGCAGAGTAGAAAGAAATTACAGCATTTCATTAAGGACAAAAATCTATGTGAACCTTGGAGGACTCAGAACCCGAGTAAAAGGGAGAATACATGTTCACATTAAAATCATATTCTCATGTAGACTACTTTTTAGTTTCTTGCTCATTGCTTCCCAATGTAGCAGGAAATGGATATGATACTATTGTTTTGAATGACCATTCCCTTGTATTCTATAGGGATACAAAACTAGTAAAAGGATCCTCTAGATGGCGTTTGCATCCCAGATGGTTACAGGACCCAGACTTCTTACATTACGTTGGAGTGCCTATAGATGTTTATTTGACATTGAACATTCACCAAACATCAGTGAGAACCAGATGGGAGGCTTTCAAAGTACATATTTGGGGGCAAAGTATACGTTTTACATTTACATTTTAGTCATTTAGCAGACGCTCTTATCCAGAGCGACTTACAGTTAGTGAATACATATTTTTTTATACTGGCCCCCCGTGGGAATCGAACCCACAACCCTGGCATTGCAAACGCCATGCTCTATCAACGCTACATCCCTGCCGGCCATTCCCTCCCCTACCCTGGACGACGCTGAGCCAATTGTGCGCCGCCCCATTGGTCTCCCGGTTGCGGCCGGCTACAGCAGAGCCTGGATTCGAACCAGGATCTCTAGTGGCACAGTTAGCACTGCGATGCAGTGCCTTAGACCACTGCGCCACTCAGGAGTTTACCAGTTTAAAATCAAATAAAAATCAGAAAATGAGAGATGGACAGCAAAATCAGAGAATTGGATAACTCTGTAGAAGTAAACAAGGAATGATTTGGTCTTAAAGCTCAGTATGAAGAACTTCCCACCTCTAAGGCTGCAAACAGTTTAACTAGGCTGAAACAGTCCTATGATCAAGGTGAAAAACCTGGTAAATTGCTGGCCTGGCACAGTAAGAAGTAAAATTCAGCCTTTAATGCAATTCATAATTTACAAGGACAATTATCAATGGATCCTGTAGAAATAAACCAAACATTTGCTTCCTACTACAACACACTTTACAACTCTGAATCTCCTGAGAACTGAACTAGTCAGGTCTTGATTTTCCCTCTACTTCAGAAGACACTAAATTGGATCTGGAAAAGGAATTGGATGGTGTTGAAAAATCTGATGCTATTTTCGATATGAAGGGAGGTTAAGCGGAAGGTCCAGATGGGCTCCCAATAGATATTTAAGGACAAACTTCTAGGTCCACTTTTGGATATGTACAGTGCATTAGGAAAGTACTCAGACCCCTTGATTTTTTCCACAATTTGTTACGTTACAGCCTTCTTCTGAAATGAATTAAATAAAACAATTCCTCATCAATCTACACACAATACCCCATAATGAAAAAGTGAAAAGAAGTTCTTAGACATTTTTGCAAATGTATTAAAAACTACAAAAATATATTGTTTACAGAAGTATTATAATAAACACCCTTTGCAATGAGACTGAGATGAATGAGATCAAGGTGATCATGGTTTAGACCAGGGTTCTTCAATTCCGGTCCTGGAGGATCCAAACACTTCTGTTTTTTATTTCTACTTGGTAGTTAATTGCACTCACCTGGTGTCCAAGGTCTGAATTAGCCCCTGATTAGAAGGAGAGGATGAAAAACAGAGGTGTTTCGGCCCTCCAGAACCGGAATTGAAGAACCCTGGTTTAGACACTCGCAGAGTAGAAAGACATTTTGTAAATGTGATCGTTCAGATGTTGTTTTTGCAACAATTGAACAAAAACCAGTTTGGGCTTTATCATTATGGGGTATTGTGAGTAGATTGATGAGGGAAAACAACTATTTAATCTATTTTACAATAAGGCTGTAACGTAACAAAATCTCAAAAAAGTCCAGGGGTCTGAATACTTTCCGAATGCACTGTATATAGACAGGTGTGTGCCTTTCCAAATCATGTCCAACAAACTTAATTAGATAGAATCTGCTCTTACCCCGAGAAACAGATTTCCCAATCTTCTCCTCCTCTTCTTCATCTTTAATGTTGACATTAAGCTCCAGTGTTTGACTGCAATCTTCCAGCTTCACTGATGCCATCTCTGGATATTGCGATGCAAACTGGGCTCCACTGTCACAATCAGGACCCAGTGACTGTATGTTTGGACTCAGTGTGGAAGGAGAGAGGCAGGCTGGGTTTCTCCTCACTGTTGATGTTACCGGCCTCAAACTTTCCTGAATCTGCTAGTAGTAATATAGAGCACAGACACAAAAGTTAGTGTTGACAGTTCTGGCAATATCTTTATTCTCTAAAAATATTTTTTTTCTTGTTCAATTATCTAATTCAGTGCTTTACTTGGACTGAAATAGGTGCCAATACTCATTTTGGGTGCCGGTACCGTTTATATTAAGGAGCAGGAGCTCCACAATACTTTTGAGCTTACATTTACATTTTAGTCATTTAGCAGACGCTCTTATCCAGAGCGACTTACAGGAGCAATTAGGGTTAAGTGCCTTGCTCAAGGGCACATTTACGTCATTTAGCAGACGCTCTTATCCAGAGCGACTCACAAATTGGTGCATTCACCCTATAGCCGGTGGGATAACCACTTTACAATTTGGGGGGGGGGGGGGGGGAGAAGGATTACTTTATCCTATCCCAGGTATTCCTTAAAGAGGTGGGGTTTCAAATGTCTCTGGAAGGTGGTGAGTGACTCCGCTGTCCTGGCGTCGTGAGGGAGCTTGTTCCACCATTGGGGTGCCAGAGCAGCGAACAGTTTTGACTGGGCTGAGCGGGAACTATGCTTCCGCAGAGGAAGGGGAGCCAGCAGGCCAGAGGTGGATGAACGCAATGCCCTCGTTTGGGTGTAGGGACTGATCAGAGCCCGAAGGTACAGAGGTGCCGTTCCCCTCACTGCTCCATAGGCAAGCACCATGGTCTTGTAACGGATGCGAGCTTCAACTGGAAGCCAGTGGAGTGTGCGGAGGAGGGGGGTGACGTGAGAGAACTTGGGAAGGTTGAACACCAGACGGGCTGCGGCGTTCTGGATGAGTTGTAGGGGTTTAATGGCACAGGCAGGGGAGGCCAGCCAACAGCGAGTTGCAGTAATCCAGACGGGAGATGACAAGTGCCTGGATTAGGACCTGTGCCGCTTCCTGTTTAAGGCAGGGTCGTACTCTCCGAATGTTGTAGAGCATGAACCTGCAGGAGCGGGTCACCGCCTTGATGTTAGCGGAGAACGACAGGGTGTTGTCCAGGGTCACGCCAAGGCTCTTCGCACTCTGGGAGGAGGACACAACGGAGTTGTCAACCGTGATGGCGAGATCATGGAACGGGCAGTCCTTCCCCGGGAGGAAGAGCAGCTCCGTCTTGCCAGGGTTCAGCTTGAGGTGGTGATCCGTCATCCATACTGATATGTCTGCCAGACATGCAGAGATGCGATTCGCCACCTGGTTATCAGAAGGGGGAAAGGAGAAGATTAGTTGTGTATCGTCAGCGTAGCAATGATAGGAGAGGCCATGTGAGGATATGACAGAGCCAAGTGACTTGGTGTATAGGGAGAAAAGGAGAGGGCCTAGAACTGAGCCCTGGGGGACACCAGTGGTGAGAGCACGTGGTGCGGAGACAGCTTCTCGCCACGCCACTTGGTAGGAGCGACCGGTCAGGTAGGACGCAATCCAGGAGTGAGCCGCGCCGGAGATGCCCAGCTCGGAGAGGGTGGAGAGGAGAATCTGATGGTTCACAGTATCAAAGGCAGAAGACAGGTCTAGAAGGACAAGAGCAGAGGAGAGAGAGTTAGCTTTAGCAGTGCGGAGAGCCTCCGTGACACAGAGAAGAGCAGTCTCAGTTGAATGACCAGTCCTGAAACCTGACTGGTTTGGATCAAGAAGGTCATTCTGAGAGAGATAGCAAGAGAGTTGGCTAAAGACGGCACGCTCAATAGTTTTGGAAAGAAAAGAAAGAAGGGATACTGGTCTGTAGTTGTTGACATCAGTGGGATCGAGTGTTGGTTTTTTGAGAAGGGGAGCAACTCTCGCTCTCTTGAAGACGGAAGGGACATGGCCAGCAGTCAAGGATGAGTTGATCAGCATGGTGAGGTAGGGGAGAAGGTCACCGGAGATGGTCTGGAGAAGAGAGGAGGGGATGGGGTCAAGCGGGCAGGTTGTTGGGCGGCCTGCAGTCACAAGTCGCAGGATTTTATCTGGAGAGAGAGGGGAGAAAGAAGTCAAAGCATAGGGTAGGGCAGTGTGAGTAGGACCAGCAGTGTCATTAGACTTAACAAACGAGGATCGGATGTCGTCAACCTTCTTTTCAAAGTGGTTGACGAAGTCATCCACAGAGAGAGAGGAGGAGGGGGAGGATTCAGGAGGGAGGAAAATGTGGCAAAGAGCTTCCTAGGGTTAGAGGCAGATGCTTGGAATTTAGAGTGGTAGAAAGTGGCCTTAGCAGCAGAAACAGATGAAGAAAATGTAGAGAGGAGGGAGTGAAAAGATGCCAGGTCGGCAGGGAGTTTAGTTTTCTTCCATTTCCGCTCCGCTGCCCGGAGCTCTGTTCTGTGAGCTCGCAATGAGTCATCGAGCCACGGAGCTGGAGGGGAGGACCGAGCCGGCCGGGAGGATAGGGGACACAGAGAGTCAAAGGATGCAGAAAGGGAGGAGAGGAGGGTTGAGGAGGCAGAATCAGGAGATTGGAGGGAGAAGGATGAGCAGAGGGAAGAGATGATAGGATGGAAGAGGAGAGAGTAGTGGGAGAGAGAGAGCGAAGGTTGCGGCGGCGCATTACCATCTGTGTAGGGGCAGAGTGAGTAGTGTTGGAGGAGAACGAGAGAGAAAAGGAAACAAAGTAGTGGTCGGAGACATGGAGGGGAGTTGCAGTGAGATTAGTAGAAGAGCAGCATCTAGTAAAGATGAGGTCAAGCGTATTGCCTGCCTTGTGAGTAGGGGGGGACGGTGAGAGGGTGAGGTCAAAAGAGGAGAGGAGTGGAAAGAAGGAGGCAGAGAGAAATGAGTCAAATGTGGACATAGGGAGGTTGAAATCCCCCAAAACTGTGAGGGGTGAGCCATCCTCAGGAAAGGAACTTATCAAGGCGTCAAGCTCATTGATGAACTCTCCAAGGGAACCTGGAGGGCGATAGATGACAAGGATATTAAGCTTAAATGGGCTAGTGACTGTGACAGCATGGAATTCAAATGAGGAGATAGACAGATGGGTTAGGGGAAAAATTGAGAATGTCCACTTGGGAGAGATGAGGATTCCTGTGCCACCACCCCTCTGACCCAGATGCTCTCGGGGTATGCGAGAACACATGGTCAGACGAGGAGAGAGCAGTAGGAGTAGCAGTGTTTTCAGTGGTAATCCATGTTTCCGTCAGCGCCAGGAAGTCGAGGGACTGGAGGTTAGCATAGGCTGGGATGAAGTCAGCTTTGTTGGCAGCAGAACGGCAGTTCCAGAGGCTGCCTGAGACCTGGAACTCCAGGTGTGGGGTGCGTGCAGGGACCACCAGGTTAGAGAGGCAGCAGCCACGCGGTGTGAGGCGTTTGTGTAGCCTGTGCAGAGAGGAGAGAACAGGGATAGGCAGAGGCATAGTTGACAGGCTGTAGCAAATGGCTACAATAATGCAGAGGAGATCGGAATGAAATGAACTAAACATCTGGAAGAGGAGAGAGCAGGGCCTCCCTCACCAAAACTTCCACCTCAGAAACTATAATTGTTTCACTGAACCACCCGAGCAAAAAACTCTCCCAACTTCCACCTTTAGAAATCAGAATTGTTGTGAACCACAGCGGTTCAATGTTTAAAGGAGTAGACTCAACCCACTTTATTCAGCTAGCTAACTATGACACCATAGCTAACTAGCATGCTAGCATCCAATAACACACAGTTTAGCACCAACACTTGGTCACAACAAACCACCAATAGTGTGTTAACACACTAAGCAGATAATTTGTGTCCGTGTCTAGTTCCTTTCATAACGCAGCAATAATTAAACGTTGGCTAGCTTAGCACAAATATATTGTATTTAGCTGCCACAGTACAGCACACAATGGCTACTGTGTTGACTCTGTTCGAAAAATGGCTAGCTAGCTAGCTTCGTGCTACACCGAAGACAATGCCAACCTACAGTAACTACCCACAACAGCCCACGATGCCTAACTATGACACCATAGCTAACTAGCATGCTAGCATCCAATAACACACAGTTTAGCACCAATACTTGGTTACAACAGACTACCAATAGTGTGTTAACACACTAAACAGATCATTCGTGTCCGTGTCTAGTTCCTTTCATAACGCAGCAATAATTAAACGTTGGCTAGCTAGCATAAGTATATTGTATTTAGCTACTACAGTAACCTATAGTAGATAAATGCATACATGACTCAAAATCCATTTAGTACAAGGTTACCGTTTGTTTTAGACAGCACTGTGTGCTCATTTCCTGAAGAACCTTGTCTTCACTGTATTACTTCAATCAAAAAACAATTGTATTTCCTGTTCACACCATAGCAACATTTATTGATAAAGACAGCAACTAGTGAATGTGTCTGAATATTAGTACACATGTAGAAAACTGATAATCATTACATTCAGCTTCAAAACAGTAGTGCGACCGTGAAATTGTCTCTCTGATGCACCCGCACTGTCCTCACTTAAGTCGGTCGACGCTGACCGAGAGTAGCCGCCATTTTACCAGCATGGGAATTTTACACAAAAGTAATAATTTGCTAAACGAACTCAGTAATCTCAAATAAATTGATTATTTATTAAACTAAAATTAGAAAATTATGTACATTCACTCAGACAAACGAAAAATCTCTAGCTATGTGACTTGTAAAATAGTTTTTATCACGTTCTTTCACTTACTCGGTTTGACACAAAACTAACACATCAAACCTTTACCAAACGTGATAATACATTAACGGATGTGTTAACTAGCATGGTATGACATGTTCTTTCGACATTAGAAAGTTTAAACGTGCTATGACATACCTCTAGTAATAAATAGAAACGGACACAAAGGTTATCTTCTTGACTGCACAGTTCTGGCGCTTTCTTTATTGTGAAGAACGTGGGATGGGCGCGCCTGCCGGAACTTCCTGTTTCCCCACTACAACAGTGCAACGGTCAGTGCATTTCGGAATCCTTGGGACGGCCCTACCAGTGTTGCCAACTCATTTTCAGCGGAAGTTGCTAGAGGCAGGTCGATATGTTGCTAAAAGTTGCTCAATAACGTTGTGATGTCTTTGCGTGATGAAGTCATTACGTAATAACGTAAAACTGCATCATTACATAGAATACACAATAACGTTAATCAAATTGACTGGCCATCTCGGTGACAAATATGATTTGACATTTGTTAGTTTAGATTTGTTTGTTTATTATCACATATATGTATTTGTAAAAGTAATATAAACACATAACATTTATATGATCAGATTTTTTTATTTATAAACACAACACATTGAATTATTAAACAATTACACATTATGGAACAATTACATTTGATTTATATTCGTATTAACTAGTAGTGTATTGGTAGTTAGTAAACATGCTACCTAACTGATCAACAATTATAGGTACAAGCTAATAACAAGGTATATATGCTATCTTATTGAACAAGCAACTTAACTCAAATAATGATGTGTGCGCTAGGCATCTCTCTCCAGCTCTCTCCAGGTTGTTGTGCTGCTTGGCTGGCCTGCTGCTGCCTGTGCACGAGCTGAGCGCCTGCTGCTGACGTCACTCACAATGCACTTTTGCAGCCAGCCATGTGTGTTGTGACTGAGTGTGTGACAGAGAAAATCGTTTTAGTGTCATTTAGAGGTAAAATTTGTGCATTTTAGTGTTTGAGTCACTTTTCAAAAGTTGCTAAAAGTTCCAAATAAGTTTTTAAAAGTAGCTAAATTTGTTGCTAGGTGCTGTTTGAAAAAAAAGTTGCCAGGGTAGTCTGAAAAGTTGCTAAATCTAGCAACAAAATAGCTAAATTGGCATCACTGGGCCCTACCCCATTACATGAGAACGGGGTATCTGCCGCTGCCTCCTCCTCCTCCAGGACACTTCTACTTTGCATAGAGTTGATCAATCTGTTGATTGTGGCCTGTGGAATGTTGTCCCATTCCTCTTCAGTAGTTGTGCGAAGTTGCTGTATATTGGTGGGAACTGGAACAAGCTGTGGTACACGTCGATCCAGCCCTCCCAAACATGCTCAATGGGTGACATGTCTGGTGAGTATGCAGGACATGGAAGAAATGGGACATTTTCAGCTTCCTGGAATTGTGTACAGATCCTTGCGACATTGGGCCCTGTATTATCATGCTGAAACATGACGTGATGTCGGCAAGGCAATGGGCCACAGGACCTTGTCATGGTATCTCTGTGCATTAAATTTGCCATTGATCAAATGAAATTTTGTTCCTTCCCCGTAGCTTATGCCTGCCCATACCATAACCCTGACACTAACATGGGGTACTGTGTTCACGACATTGACATCAGCAAACCGCTCGCCCACACATCACCATACACATGGTCTGCAGTTGTGAGGGTGGTTGGGCATACTGCCAAATTCACTAAAACAAAGTTGGAGGCGGCTTATGGTAGAGAAATTACCATTAAATTATCTGGCAACAGCTCTGGTGGACATTCCTGCAGTCAGCATGCCAGTTGCATGCTCCCTCAAAACTTGAGACATCTGTGGCATTGTCAGTGGTAGAAACTGTTGGATGGAATTAGCTCGGAAAAGCATTATATAAACTAAAAATTAGCTTTCTTTATACTGAAGAATGGTGCATGCCTGCCCGGAACTTCCTGTTACCCCACTACCACAGTGCAGCCACAGATAGAACAATGAGTCAGATATTTCACTGGATGTATAATTGTGAAGCATCCGGTTGGCGTTTCCACTCACTACCAAATATGGTAGTGAGAGGAAGCCCACTGGCCGGCAGTGGGAGAAGATGGAAGGAGATGGATTTTGGCCGATATTCTGCAAATGTTCTAATCGATGAAACATCTGATCTTAATACAGTTCTGTTCCCAAAACTAAAAGCTGTTATGCACAGAGTGGACTAAGTTTTGTGGACTTACCTATTGCAAATGTTTCTTAAAATCACGTAATTTTGAAGGAACGCAAAGGCGAACTGAGTTATTGCACACGAGCGCTTCACAGAGGAGGCGTTCCCTAACAGAAATATGCAGATGTGTGCTAGAACACGCCAATAGGATCTCGCTAGCTCGTGCTTGGCTCTGCCCACTATGACTCATCTGTTCCCTTTGGAAACGACCAGCTGTGGTCTATCTTGGTTTATTTATAAAAAATCATTGGTGCAACCGTCCGTGCGTTCAGGGATGCTTGGGATGGCCCTACCCCATTATATGAGAAGGGCGGTGCTTAATTTGAGCTGGATCCTCCGGTACCTCTCAGTTTTGTAGTCTATGGTTCCGGAACCCATTTGCCAGAATCAGGTAGCCTACCTCTTGTGGGAAGAAAAATTATTTCCACTGTTTGCAATGTAAAAATCCTAATAAAAGCAATCAGCGTAATTACATTTAGATTCTTCTGTAATTGTCATGCCCCCTAAAAAAACGTCATGTGAAAACGTGCATGATATTCTAAGAATTGGTTAATGTTGGGCCGTCTTGGGTTTATGGTTTGCGCAACATTGTAGCCTAGACCAAGGCGTGGCCATTGCTGTGGTGAGAGAGAGAAGCACGCCTGTATCTCTCACAGAAATACAATGACATTCACTTTCTATGATCTCTCTCCCTCTCTGTGCTGTTATAGACATAAGCCGGCAACTCTCTTCTCTCCAGCATTGCACTTCATCATTTATCTCCTAATAGAATAATAGCTGTGGGAAGTGTGCAGGAGGTGCTGCAGCACTCTGCAGTCTGTTCAGAAAGAAATTAAATCATTCCCAATACTACACCAGGAGTAAGACTAGAATTTCGCCACAGAGGATCCATAGCTAATTTTAAAAAATAGCCTAGCTGTGGATTGTGTGTAGCCAAATCACAAGGCATGCCTAACGTGTGGCAAATCTGTCAGTTAACAGCATGCAGCCAAAACAGGCCTTTAGCAAATATTTCTAATACAATCGCTGGAAAACACAGGTTGTAAAGCAAATGGATCCTGCTGAAAATAAAATACTAATGTCTGTATGTTACCAAGTTAACAACTTCCAAATAGGCCTATTGAGCGAACAGCATTGTTTAAAAAAGTAAAGCAAGAGAGAGATAAGCTTTTGGCCGGTGAGTGAGCTGCACATCATTGGGTGAGGCAGTGAAACTGGAAAGCTTTTTTAGGACTATATCTTCCTCCTCATATTGTACAATGTGTTTCTCTGCACACTTAGGGGCCTCGGCTATTGATGGATTCAAGACAAGGTCGTTTTTATTGATCTCAGATTCTCAGTGTCAAAGTAGCCTGTCATTTTGGTCATTTGTGAGGTATTAAAAAAGATTCTGCAAAAGTGTCGTCATCAAAACTGATGTAGAATTGCATGAAATCCATTTATAAAAAGAACACATTTTTCCCAGACTCTAGGCTACAAAAAATGTACTCCATGTGTGTAAATTCTGCACCACTGCTCTATGCCTGTACGCGAAAGCCATGATAATGCATGCAATGCTTTGTTATAAAGGTTGTTTTTATCCGTTCTGGTACCTCAGAGCCCCCCAGGTCAACCCCCTCTCGGGCTCACTTTTGGTTCCGGCACCGCCCAATTTACAAATGAAGCACTGGAGAAGTGGGTAGCTGCCGCTGCCTCCTCCGGGACACTTCTCCTTTGCATAAAGTTAATCAGGCTGTTGATTGTGGCCTGAGGAATGTTGTCCCACTCCTCTTCAATGGCTGTGCAAAATTCCTGGATATTGGGGGAACTGGAACAAGCTGTGGTAGACGTCGATCCAGACCATCCCAAACATGCTCAAAGGGTGACATGTCTGGTGAGTATGCAGGCCATGGAAGAATTGGGACATTTTCAGCATGTTCAATTGTGTACAGACCCTTGCAACATGGGGCCGTGCATTATCATGCTGAAACACGAGGTGATGGAGGTGGATGAATGGCAGGACAATGGGCCTCAGGATCTTGTCATGGCATCTCTGTGCATTCAAACTGCCATCGATAAAATGCAATTGTGTTAGTTGTCTGTAGCTTATGCCATCCCATTCCATAAGCCCGATACCACCATGGGGCACTCTGTTCACAACATTGACATCAGCAAATGGCACGCCCACACAACGCCATACACGGTGGTCAGCAGTTGTGAGGCTGGTTGGGCATACTGCAAGATTCTCTAAAACAACATTGGAGGCAGCTAATGGTAGAGAAATTAACCTAACATTCTCTGGCAACAGCTCTGGTGGACATTCCTGCAGTCAGCATGCCAATTGCATCCTCCCTCAAAACTTGAGACATCTGGGGCATTGTGTTGTGTGAAGAAACTACACCACCATAATTTGCAAATAAATTCATTAAAAATCCTACAATGTGATTTTCTGGATTTTCTTTCCTCATTTTGTCTGTCATAGTTGACGTGTACCTATGATGAAAATTACAGGCCTCTCACATCTTTTTAAGTGGGAGAACTTGCACAATTGGTGGCTGACTAAATACTTTTTTTCCCCACTGTAAGAATGATGGAGGCCTTTCGATCATATCCTTGGACTAAAATGATTGACACTCAGGTGCAAGCCTAACATCATGTGCAAAGGGCCTTTGGGTAACGTAGCACATATTCAATGATATCTCTTTCTCACGTAGGCTGTTCATTTCTGATCTTTGATACTTTTTTTGGTTTATAAACGTATCATGGTATACTACATTAACGCTGTACGTATGGGCCATATTGTTTCTTGGTAGCTACTAGCAACAGACCCTGTGTTGTGGATCATCTACCACTATTTTGGACGGTCCATACCGTTAACGTTAGTCTCAGGCTTCACTAACTAGCGTTACTGTTTTAGGTGGAGCTATTCTTTGCTACTTTTCAAACAAATACTACGTGATATTTCACATATCATCTTGCTAGATAGGCCTTTTGTTTTGTTCGTGAGAAGTAATGGCAGAGAGAAGGCAGGAGATACTTTGTTTTGTTTAGCGTCGCTTAGGTTAGACTGCTCCCTTTAATGGATCAGTCGTCCACCAGGCTACACTCTACGATCAGGGGGAGGTGGGAGAGGAAGCGTTGGGTGTCTCGGTTAGGGAGACAGTGGAATGGCGTTCAGTGTTTTACTGTTAGGAAATATTTATGTTTGTTTCAAAAGATCTTTACATATTTTCCTCACTACAAAATATTAATGCGGTCCTTGTGGTTACTAAACAGATTTGAGATATGCCTTTATGCTATAGCTTATTCCATGTTTACATCTTTGGTAAACTTACTTCAAATGCAGAACTTAAATTTACTTAGTGGAATGTCCGTGGAGTTTGTAAACTATCCAAGCTTAAAACAGGTTATTACTAGGCTTAAACAACTTCATTCATCTATTGTGTTCCTACAAGAAACTCACTTGTTGAAGGATGAGCTACTTAAAGTATGCAGGAGATGGCAAGGGCAAGTAGTAGCATCCTGTTTCTCCTCTCATTCTCATGGTGTTATGGTTTTAATTCACTAATCTGTTAAATTGCTGGCCTGGCACATTAAGAAGTAAAATTCAGCCTTTAATGCAATTCATAATTTACAAGGACAATTATCAATGGATCCTGTAGAAATAAACCAAAATTGGATCTGGAAAAGGAATTGGATGATGTTGAAATATCTGATGCTATTTTCAATATGAAGGGAGGTAAAGCAGAAGGTCCAGATGGGCTCCCAATAGATATTTAAGGACAAACTTCTAGGTCCACTTTTGGATATGTACAGTGCATTAGGAAAGTATTCAGACCCCTTGACATTTTCCACAATTTGTTACGTTACAGCCTTATTCTGAAATTGATTAAATAAAAAAAATCCTCATCAATCTACACACAATACCTCATAATGACAAAGTGAAAACAGGTTCTTAAACATTTTTGAAAATGTATTAAAAATAAAACAGCAGAAATACCTTGTTTACATAAGTATTCACACCCTTTGCTATGAGACTCGAAATTGAGCTCAGGTGGATCCTGTTTCCATTGATCATCCTTGAGATGTTTCTAAAACTTAATTGGTGTCCAACTGTGGTAAATTCAGTTGATTGGAGATGATTTGGAAAGTCACACAACTGTCTATATAGGTGACCAAGAACATGATGGTCACTGACAGAGCTCCAGAGTTCCTCTATGGAAATGTGAGAACCTTCCAGAAGGACAACCATCTCTTCAGCACTCCACCAATCAGGCCTTCATGGTAGAGTGGCCAGACGGAAGCCACTACTCAGCAAAAAGCACATGACAGCCCGCTTGGAGTTTGCCAAAAGGCACCTAAAGGATTCGAACCATGAGAAACAAGATTCTCTGGTCTGATGAAACCAAGATTGAACTTCTTGGCCTGAATGCCAAGCATCACGTCTGGAGGAAACCTGGCACCATCCTTATGGTGAAGCATGGTGGTGGAAGCATCATGCTGCAGGGATGTTGTTCAGCGGCAGGGACTGGGAGCCTAGTCAGGATAGAGGGAAAGATGATTGGAGCAAAGTACAGAGAGATCCTTGATGAAAACCTGCTCCAGTGCGTTCAGGACCTCAAGACCGGGGCGAATATTCAGAGCTTGAGAGGATTTGCAGAGAAGAATGGGAGAAACTCCCCAAATACAGGTGTGCCAAGGTTATAGCGTCATACACATTAAGACTTTGGCTGTAATCACTGCCAAAGGTGCTTAAACAAAGTACTGAGTAAAGGGTCTGAATACTTATGGAAATGTGATTGTTCAGTTGTTGTTTTTGCAACAACTGATAAAAACATGTTTTTGCTTTATCATTATGGGGTATTGTGTGTAGATTGATGAGGGGAAAAAACAATTTAATCAATTCTACAATAAGGCTGTAAAGTAACTAAATGTCGAAAAAGTCAAGGGGTCTGAATACTTTTCGAATGCACTGTATATAGACAGGTGTGTGCCTTTCCAAATCATGTCCAACAAACTTAGTTAGATAGAACCTGCTCTTACCCTGAGAAACAGATTTCCCAATCTTCTCCTCCTCTTCTTCATCTTTAATGTTGACATTCAGCTCCAGTGTTTGACTGCAGTCTTCCAGCTTCACTGCTGCCATCTCTGGATCCTGCAGTAAACTGGGCTCCACTGTCACAATCAGGACCCAGTGACTGTAGGTTTGGACTCAGTGTGGAAGGAGAGAGGCAGGCTGGGTTTGTCCTCACTGTTGATGTTACCGGCCTCAGACTTAACTGAATCGGCCAGTAGTAATAAAGAGAAGCGGACACAAACGTTATTGTCTTCACAGTTCTGGCATTTTCTTTATTCTCTAAAATTATTTTCACTTTTTTCTTGTTCAATTATGTAATTCAGTGCTTGACTTGGACTGAAATAGGTGCCAATACTCATTTTGTGTGCCGGTACTGTTTATATTAAGGTGCAGGAGCTCCACAATACTTTTGAGCTAATACCTAACATATAGTAGATAAATGCATAAATGACTCAAAATCCATTTAGTACAAGGTTACAGTTTGTTTTAGACAGCACTGTGTGCTAATTTCCTTAAACCTTGTCTTCACTGTATTACTTCAATCAAAAACCAATTGTATTTCCTGTTCACACCATAGCAACATTTATTGATAGACAGAAACAACAGAATGTGTTTGAATATTAGTACACATGTAGAAAACTGATAATCATTACATTCAGCTTCAAAACAGTAGTCCGACCGTGAAATTGTCTCTATCTGATGCACCCGCACTGTCCTCACTGAAGTCTGTTGACGCTGACCGAGAGTAGCCGCCATTTTACCAGCATGGGAATTTTACACAAAACCAATAATATGCTAAACGAACTCAGAAATCTCAAATAAATTGATTATTTATTAAACTAACATGATAAAATTATGTACATCCACTCAGACAAACCCAAAGTCTCTAGCTATGTGACTTGTAAAATAGTTTTTATCACGTTCTTCAATCGGTTTGACACAAAAATAACACATCAAACCTTTACCAAACGTGATAATACCTTAACGGATGTGTTAGTTAACATGGTATGACATGTTCTTTCGACATTAGAAAGTTTAAACGTGCTATTACATACCTCTAGTAATAAATAGAAACGGACACAAAGGTTATCTTCTTGACTGCACAGTTCTGGCGCTTTCTTTATTGTGAAGAATGGTGCCCGCCTGCCCGGAACTTCCTGTTCCCCAGTACCACAGTGCAACGGTCCGTGCATTCCGAGATCAGATTACAACATTTCATTAAATAACTAAAAAAGTATAAACTGTAGCAATTTATTTCCCTTTATAGTTTATTAGCCTAAGCATGACCTTCATCCACATAATTTATCTAGGATTGGAACCGGTTCAGGGAACAGAACCGAAAAATAATGTAAAAAAGAACCGGAAACTAAAGTGTAAATACACTTTTCAGGAACAGCAGTTATTTTAAAAGCATGGGATCGAGGTAATAACCTTATTTTACTTTCCGGGTATTTTTTTAAAGTCCAACAAAAATCGCAACAAAGCTCACTCTAGAAACGTATTCCAGTTTCTGCCTGTCAACTGGAATGGAAATCTTTGCCAGTGGGTGTGCGTGTGGAAACTACCTGCTCCTCCCCTCTGAAGGATAGGTTACTTTATCCTACTGACAACGTTACAAGCATGATTCAGAAATTAGGGAGATATGTTTAATTTTAGAAGATTGGATTAACTTTTTCAATGCTAGTTAAGGATACTATAGTCACCACGTTTCACATTGGATTTATTAACGACCAAAAGTTAAGACCTGTTTTTAATTATAGTGTTGCACTGCACAAACAAGGTAGTTAGCTTGCTAGCTAACATCTGCTCTGGTCCAACGTTAAACCAACTCTGAAGTTCAGACATTCAAAGTTCCTCCATAGAAGCCGCTCCTTCACAAAGAATCAGAGTGTAATAATTAGTAATTACCAAATTATTCTATCAGTGGTGTACTAGTGTATTTATTCTCCCACTTGGATGTCACTTCCACAAGCTTTAAATTGAGGGCCAGGTTGTCAGGATGGGTAATGTACTGTACACATGAATAACAAATACTCCTAAAGATACACTTCATTTTAACTAGCTAAATCCTGTGTAACAACTAGTAATTACATTGTACTTGGCTAACATTACATGTACTATGCTTTGAGATAGAGTGTTATTCTTCATCTGGGATTTGGATTTATTATGGATCCCCTTTAGCTGCTGCCACGGCAGCATCTACTATTCCAAAATTAAGGCAGTTCATACAATTTTAAAAACATTTTAAATTCACAGATTTCACAACACACTGTGTGCCCTCAGGCCCCTACTCCACCACTACCATATCTACAGTAGAAAAATCCATGTGTACGTGTGTGTATAGTGCGTATGTTATCGTGTGTGTATAGTGCGTATGTTATCGTGTGTGTGTGCATGTGTCTGCGCCTATATTTGTGTTGCTTCACAGTCCCCGCTGTTCGATAAGGTGTTTTTTTAAATCTGTTTTTTAAATCTAATTTTACTACTTGCATCAGTTACTTGACGTGGAATAGAGTTCCATGTAGTCATGGCTCTATGTAGTACTGTGCACCTCTCATAGTCTGTTCTGGACTTGGGGACTGTGAAGAGACCTCTGGTGGCATGTCTTGTAAGGTATGCATGGGTGACCGAGCTGTGCGCCAGTTGCTCAAACAGACAGCTCGGTGCACCCAACATGTCAACACCTCTCATAAACACAAGTAGTGATGAAGTCAATCTCCCCTCCACTTTGAGCCATGAGAGATCGACATGCATATTATTAATCAGCCGTGCTGCCCTGTTCTGAGCCAATTGCAATTTTCTTAAGTCCTTTTTTGTGGCACCTGACCACACGACTGTACAGTAGTCCAGGTGTGACAAAACTAGGGCCTGTAGGACCTGCCTTGTTGATAGTGTGGTTAAGAAGGTAGAGCAGCGCTTTATTATGGACATACTTCTCCCCATCTTAGCTTCTGTTGTATTAATATTTTTTGACCATGACAGTTTAAAATCCAGGGTTACTCCACGCAGTTTAGTCACCTCAAATTGCTCAATTTCCACATTATTTATTACAAGATTTAGTTGAGGTTTAGGGTTTAGTGAATGATTTGTCCCAAATACAGTGCTTTTAGTTTTAGAAATATTGAGGACTAACTTATTCCTTTCCACCCACTCTGAAACTAACTCCAACTCTTTGTTAAGTGTTGCAGTCATTTCAGTCGCTGTAGTAGCTGACATGTATAGTGTTGAGTCATCCGCATACATAGACACATGTATTAGATCTGTTTTCATAAACTCAACCAAGTTAACCCAGATGGGATGCTTTATTTTGGAGGCAAGTGATAGCAACAACATTGACTGGAGATATATTTTGAACAGTGCACATTCATGTTTAAGTAAAATATTTTTTATTTTACCAGGTAAGTTGACTGAGAACACATTCTCATTTACAGCAACAACCTGTGAAATAGTTACAGCGGAGAGGATGGGGGATGAATGAGCCGATTGGAAGCTAGGGATGATTAGGTGGCCATGATGGTATGAGGGCCAGATTGGGAATTCAGCCAGGACACTGGGGTTAACACCCCTACTCTTACGATAAGTGGCATGGGATCTTTAGTGACCGCAGACAGTCAAGGCACCCGTTTAACTTCCCATCCGAAAGGCGGCACACAGGGCAATGTCCCCAATCAATGCCCTGGGGCATTGGGGTGTTATTTTTCTTGCTGGTCCTCCCCTCTGCATGCCACACCCCCTCCCATTGTACTGTATGCATGAACACATTTGGAACAATGGCTGCCTAAAATGCTGTGGTTCTACTAACACAATAGGAAAGGTTGTGGTAGACGTGGGCCATCACAGGTGAGTTCACAGCTATTTCTGTTCATAAATGTCAATGACTCACGCTCAAATGGCCCATCAATACCAGAGTTCTACAAAACTATTTACGGTAACACTTCCTTTTATGGGGTTTATGTGTAACTACACCGTAACAAGACTATTTACATAATCAACTGGACATTACAACAGTCTGACCCTCAATATAGTCCTTTGCATATATTGAGCTCCAACAATGGGGGATGGAAAGGGTCTGTTGAAATGAATACTATAGTGGTGTGAGAAAGGTAACACAATCTTCTTCTCTGGTTCCACTCCCCAATAGTAAGTGGGTCATTGTTGATTTGTTGTGGTAATGCTGTCCCTGGACTTTGGTACCGTATAAAACACTTTAAAATGACACTACTTTTCCCCCCATTTTATTTCACTGTTATTTAATAAGAAACATATGTAAGTCCTTTATACTGCAAAACATTTATTTGTATGCATTGTAGCAAATAATGGTGGCCAGCAAATTGGCTTGTCCCAATGGTGATGTGTAAAGGTGTAGAGACATGTTTTGACTAGATAATAGACATGTACATTATTTTGAATGCCATGAATTAAACAAAACCATTGTATTTTCTGTATAGATAAACCAAAAAAACTAAGGTTGACCAGCACAAATTCATGTAGAATGTTTATTTTTCATTACCAGATCAATTAATTTTTTTTTATTCAATTACGTTCAATTACGTTATCCAAATATATTTATCAATGACAAAAAGAATGAATCTAGTTTTAAAAGACAATTTAATAAACACATGTAGTCGTTTCATAGCCTGTGTATCATTAAACAAAAGTTATGTAGTAAAAACTAATCCACCCAAAGTAATGGTGAAAACTGATCATCACACCATCTCTATCTGATACATGTGTCTACGAGCTCATTCCCACAGAATACTGCAGAGGGACAACTTGGTGTCAGAGACAAACGTACTATATGTTACAAAAAAAACATACCACTCAATTTAGTATGATACAGTATGTTATGTTACATTACATTGGCTTATGAATGTAATATGATTTCTAGGATGTATAGTATGTTACGAATTACAGTTCGTTCAATATGTTACGAATTTGCGATATGTATGATATTTTACAAATTCCAATTTGTTGTTTTTAACATTAATTTACATGCTAAGTAATATCATGTTAAGCTAACATGCAAAGTACACTACATATACAAAAGTATGTGGACACCACTTTAAAATAGTGGATTCTGCTATTTCAGCCACACACGTTGCTGACAGATGTATAAAATCGAGCACACCGCCATGCAATCTCCATAGACAAACACTGGCAGTAGAATGACCTTACTGAAGAGCTCAGTGACTTTCAATGTGGCATCGTCATAGGATGCCACTTCTCCAACAAGTCAGTTGGTCCAATTTCCGACCAACCCCCCTCCTTTTGTTTTAGCTTTAAAGGGACATTTCTAAATGTTTCAACTCCATGTTCATCATTTCCAGCACCACCCCAACATCAACATATGTGGAAATGGCGCGTTTCTATGTTTTGTACTAAAAAATATGGAGAAAATATAATTTCCAGTGACATTCTATATTCCCATCAGCATGAAACAGCAGGAACCGGGATTCATCAGACCAGGCTGTTTTTCTATTTTTCCAGTGTCTAGTGTTTTCATTCCTTAGCCCACTGCAACTGCAGTTTCTTGTTTTCTGCTGAAAGCTAATGGGGATCCATAATAAATACACCACAACTACATCATTAAGGATCATAGCTTTCACCTGGGTTCACCTGGTCAGTCTATGTCATGGAAAGAGCAGGTGTCCTTAATGTTTTGTACACACAGTGTATGTTGTGTCTAACAGCTCATTCCCACAGAAAACTGCAGAGGGAAGCAGTACCACCCAGTCAACCATCAGACTCCATTGTGAGACGCCTCAAATAGGATATTCAACCCTAAGGGCAAATCCAAGGTCATCTCAATATCTATACAGTAGAAGCTAACAAAACACAACACTCCCTTTTTTAAATCTATGCTTTCTTCATTTGATCCAATCCACTACCATTTCTTATGTATACGTTGGTGTCTTTTTAAATTGCCCAATCTGTAGAATCTCGTCTCACAGTCAGAGCAGGAGTAGGACCTGTATCATTACACTCTGTAGACAGACAGTTTGAGTCATAACCTGTAGGCACAGAGGTGCAGTAAAGGAATCTGTTTCCGATGATTCTGATTCTCACCTGTGTGTAACCGTTGGTGTGTTTTTACATTTACATTTGACATTTTAGTCATTTAGCAGACGCTCTTATCCAGAGCGACATACAGTTAGTGAGTGCATACATAATTTTTTTTATTTTTTTCATACTGGCCCCCTGTGGGAATCGAACCCACAACCCTGGCGTTGCAAACGCCTTGCTCTACCAACTGAGCTACATCCCTGCCGGCCATTCCCTCCCCTACCCTGGACAACGCTGGGCCAATTGTGCACCGCCCCATGGGTCTCCCGGTCGTGGCCGCCTACGACAGAGCCTGGATTTGAACCAGGATCTCTAGTGGCACAGCTAGCACTGCGATGCAGTGCCTTAGACCACTGCGCCACTTGGGAGTTTTACGTTGCCCAATCAGGAGAATCTCTTGCCACATTAAGAGCAGGAGTAAGGCTTCTCTCCTGTGTGTGTTCTCTGATGAACTTTTAGCGCATTTGATGTTTTGAAGCATTTTACACAGTCAGAGCAAGAGTAAGGCTTCTCTCCTGTGTGTATACGTATATGTTTTTTTAAGTTGCCCAGTTGAGAGAAACTTGCCCCACAGTCAGAACAGGAATAAGGCTTCTCTCCGGTGTGTAGCCGTTGGTGTGATTTTAAGCTTTGCTGTTGAGAGAAATTCTTCCCACAGTCAGAGCAGGAGTAAGGCTTCTCTCCTGTGTGTATACGTTCATGTTGTTTTAAGTTGTCCAGTTGAGAGAAACTTGCCCCACAGTCAGAGCAGGAGTAAGGCCTCTCTCCGGTGTGTAGCCGTTGGTGTGATTTTAAGCTTTTCCTTTGAGAGAAATTCTTCACACAGTCAGAGCAGGAGTAAGGCTTCTCTCCTGTGTGTGTTCTCTGATGAACTTTTAGCCCAGCTGATGTTTTGAAGCACTTCCCACAGTCAGAGCAGAAGTAAGGCTTCTCTCCTGTGTGTATACGTTCATGTTCTTTTAAGTTGTCCAGTTGAGAGAAACTTGCCCCACAGTCAGAGCAGGAGTAAGGCTTCTCTCCTGTGTGTATACGTTCATGTTTTTTTAAGTGGCCCTGTTGAGAGAAACTTGTCCCACAGTCAAAGCAGGAGTAAGGCTTCTCTCCTGTGTGTATACGTTCATGTTGTTTTAAGTTGCCCAGTTGAGAGAAACTTGCCCCACAGTCAGAGCAGGAATAAGGCTTCTCTCCTGTGTGTATACGTTCATGTTTTATTAAGCGGCACTGTTGAGAGAAACTTGTCCCACAGTCAGAGCAGGAGTAAGGCTTCTCTCCTGTGTGTATACGTTCATGTTTTTTTAAGTTGCCCTGTTGAGAGAAACTTGCCCCACAGTCAGAGCAGGAGTAAGGCTTCTCTCCTGTGTGTGTTCTCTGATGAACTTTTAGGTCAGTTGATGTTTTGAAGCACTTTGCACAGTCAGAGCAGGAGTAAGGCTTCTCTACTGTGTGTATCCGTTGGTGTGATTTTAAGCTTTCCTGTTGAGAGAAATTCTTCCCACAGTCAGTACAGGAATACAGATTCTCTCCTGTGTGTATTTGTAGGTGTACTTTTAACTTTGATTGAATTGAGAAACTCTCCTCACAATATGGGCAGTGGTGAAACCTCTTAGCTCTGTGATCTTCCTGCTGTTGCTCTCTGGATGTCTTAACATGGTCTCCTGTGTGAACAACATCAGAAGAACCAATCAGTTGGTGTGATATACATGTCAATCAAATGTATTTTATGAAGCCCTTTTTACATCAGCAGTTGTCACAAAGTGCTTTATACAAACCCAGCCTAAAACCCCAAAGAGCAAGCAATGCAGATGTAGAAGCCATATCATCCTCCACTCACTATCACAAGGGTTAGTAACTACACAGACTCATTTAATAGACATTAAAACATTGGCAATTAGTCTACTTCAAAAGTTTTATTCTACAATGTAGAAAATAGTAAAAATTAAGAAAAACCCTTGAATGAGTAGGTGTGTCCAAACTTTTGACTGGTACTGTAAATGCATAAATGACAAAAGCCATTTAGTACAAGGTCACTGTTTGTTTTAGGCAGCACTATGTACTATTTTCCTGAATAACCTTGTCTTCACTCTATTACTTCAATCAAAAACCAATTGTATTTCCTGTTCACACCATAGTAACATTTATTGATAAAGACAGAAACAACAGAATGTGTCTGAATATTAGTACATTAGTAGTGTAGAAAACTGATAATCATTACATTCAGATTCAAAACAGTAGTGCAACCGTGAAATTGTCTCTCTCTGCTGCACTGAAGTCAGTTGATGCTGACCGAGTGGGCGGCGCCATTTTACCAGCTCGTTAATTTTACACAAAACCAAAAATGCAAAACAAACTCAGAAAATCTAAATTAAATATATTCTTTATGAAAATCCTAATAACAGCAAGTAGAATAATTACATTTGGTTTCCTCTGTAATTGTCATGCCCCCTAAAAAAACGTCATGTGAAAAGGTGCATGATATTCTAAGAATTGGTTCATGTTGGGCCGTCCCAGGTTTATGGTAAACTAAGAGGTTTTCTATGTAAGTCATTCAGATGACAATAGGCTACGCCCGTACCGCTTGTCATGTGAATGTGGTACTGTAATATTAAATACTTTGAACCAACTCTCCATCTAAGTGTTTAACTATTCTCTTGCATACTGAATTATTTGATGCCAGAGAAAGTCGTCATAACACATACCTACAGTAATAAATAGAAACGGACAAAAAGGTTCATTGAATTGGTTAATGTTGGGTCGTCCCGGGTTTATGGTTTGCGCAACATTGTAGCCTAGACCAAGGCGTGGCCAATGCTGTGGTGAGAGAGAGAAGCACGCCTGTATCTCTCACAGAAATACAATGACATTCACTTTCTATGATCTCTCTCCCTCTCTGTGCTGTTATAGACATAAGCCGGCAACTCTCTTCTCTCCAGCATTGCACTTCATCATTTATCTCCTAATAGAATAATAGCTGTGGGAAGTGTGCTGGAGGTGCTGCAGCACTCTGCAGTCTGTTCAGAAAGAAATTAAATAATTCCCAATACTACACCAGGAGTAAGCCTAGAATTTCGCCACAGAGGATCCATAGCTAATTTTAAAAAATAGCCTAGCTGTGGATTGTGTGTAGCCAAATCACAAGGCATGCCTAACGTGTGGCAAATCTGTCAGTTAACAGCATGCAGCCAAAACAGGCCTTTAGCAAATTTTTCTAATACAATCGCTGGAAAAGACAGGTTGTAAAGTAAATGGATCCTGCTGAAAATAAAATACTAATGTCTGTATGTTACCAAGTTAACAACTTTCAAATTGGCCTATTGAGCGAACATCATTGTTTAAAAAAGTAAAGCAAGACAGAGATAAGCTTTTGGCGGGTGAGTGAGCTGCACATCATTGGGTGAGTCAGTGAAACTGGAAAGCTTTTTTAGGACTATATCTTCCTCCTCATATTGTACAATGTGTTTCTCTGCACACTTAGGGGCCTCGGCTATTGATCGATTCAAGACAAGGTCGTTTTTATTGATCTCAGATTCTCAGTGTCAAAGTAGCCTGTCATTTTCGTCATTTGTGAGGTATTAAAAAAAGATTCTGCGAAAGTCTCCAGTCATCTAAAATGATGTAGAATTGCATGAAATCCATTTATAAAAAGAACAAATTTTCCCCAGACTCTAGGCTACAAAAAATGTACTCCATGTGTGTAACTTCTGCAAGCATCTCCACACCACTGCTCTATGCCCGTACGCGAAAGCCATGATAATGCATGCAATGCTTTGTTATAAAGGTTGTTTGTTTTTATCTGTTCTGGTACCTCAGAACCCACCAGGTCACCCCCCTCTCGGGCTCACTTTTGGTTCCGGCACCGCCCAATTTACAAATGAAGCACTGGAGAAGTGGGTAGCTGCCGCTGCCTCCTCCGGGACACTTCTCCTTTGCATAAAGTTAATCAGGCTGTTGATTGTGGCCTGTGGAATGTTGTCCCACTCCTCTTCAATGGCTGTGTGAAATTCCTGGATATTGGGGGGAACTTGAACAAGCTGTGGTACACGTCGATCCAGACCATCCCAAACATGCTCAAAGGGCGACATGTCTGGTGAGTATGCAGGCCATGGAGAATTGGGACATTTTCAGCATGTTCAATTGTGCACAGATCCTTGCGACATGGGGCTGTGCATTAGAAACACGAGGTGATGGAGGTGGATGAATGGCAGGACAATGGGCCTCAGGATCTTGTCATGGCATCTCTGTGCATTCAAACTGCCATAGATAAAATGCAATTGTGTTAGTTGTCTGTAGCTTATGTCATCCCATTCCATAACCCCGATACCACCATGGGGCACTCTGTTCACAACATTGACATCAGCAAACCGCACGCCCCCACACAACGCCATACACGGTGGTCAGCAGTTGTGAGGCTGGTTGGGCATACTGCAAAATTCACTAAAACAACATTGGAGGTAGCTAATGGTAGAGAAATGAACCTAACATTCTCTGGCAACAGCTCTGGTGGACATTCCTGCAGTCAGCAGGCCAAATGCATGCTCCCTCAAAACTTGAGACATCTGTGGCATTCTGTTGTGTGAAAAAACTGCATATTTTAGAGTGGCATTTTTGTATTTGTTAGGGATCCCCATTAGATGCTACCAAGCACCTACTCAGCTACTCTTGTCCCCAGCACAAGGTGCATCTGTGTAATGATGATCATGCTATTTAATCAGCTTCTTGATATGCCACACCTGTCAGGTGGATGGATTATCTTGGCAAATGAGAAATGCTCACTAACAGGGATGTAAACACATTTGTGCACAACATTTTAGAAATAGGTTTGTGTCTGGAACATTTCTGGGATCTTTTATTTCACCTTATGAAACATGGGACCAACACTTGACATGTTGCGTTTATATGTTTGTTCAGTGTATACAGTATTTCTAAAAAATCATACAAACTATCAATAATGAAACTTTCTTTGAACTAAATCAGCCTGCTTTTCTGTTCTAATCAGGTCCCTACACAGGCTCAGAAGGATCCTGTGAGGGTGGAATATTTTCTGGCAACAGTAGTCCTTGCAGGGCTTCTGCCGTGAAGTCTTGGAGGCCCAAAAACTTCTCAGCTGCAGATATAATGATGTCCAACTTCTTGGACTTCTTGTGCAGTACAATTAATAACTGTGGCTATAAATACTAAAAAAATAAGTGTATCCAGATCACTTGATTGACGTACAACATTTGCAACTGGTTGCAGTGCATCCACCGCCATATATTCTTCAGAACTGTGGCCTCTTGCTACTATAACTCTCTTCACCGCCTCCACATAGGAGATTTGCTGTACAGCCCTGATCCTTGACACCTCAACCTCTTTCACCCTAACAGGGCACTCTGGGAATTCAGGAATATGACCCCCACCACAGTTACAAGATTTTACATTCACATGCTCTTCAATAACATATTCTTCCGTCTGCAAACACTTGACATGTGGCCAAACTTTGTACATTTCTTGCATTGCATCAGGTTTTACACAAACTCTCTTATGGGGTATATTATATACAGTGGGGGAAAAAAGTATTTAGTCAGCCACCAATTGTGCAAGTTCTCCCACTTAAAAAGATGAGAGAGGCCTGTAATTTTCATCATAGGTCCACATCAACTATGAGAGACAAATTGAGAAAAGAAATCCAGAAAATCACATTGTAGGATTTTTTATGAATTTATTTGCAAATGATGGTGGAACATAAGTATTTGGTCACCTACAAACAAGCAAGATTTCTGGCTCTCACAGACCTGTAACTTCTTCTTTAAGAGGCTCCTCTGTCCTCCACTCGTTACCTGTATTAATGGCACCTGTTTGAACTTGTTATCAGTATAAAAGACACCTGTCCACAACCTCAAACAGTCACACGCCAAACTCCACTATGGCCAAGACCAAAGAGCTGTCAAAGGACACCAGAAACAAAATTGTAGACCTGCACCAGGCTGGGAAGACTGAATCTGCAATAGGTAAGCAGCTTGGTTTGAAGAAATCAACTGTGGGAGCAATTATTAGGAAATGGAAGACATACAAGACCACTGATAATCTCCCTCGATCTGGGGCTCCACGCAAGATCTCACCCCGTGGGGTCAAAATGATCACAAGAACGGTGAGCAAAAATCCCAGAACCACACGGGGGGACCTAGTGAATGACCTGCAGAGAGCTGGGACCAAAGTAACAAAGCCTACCATCAGTAACACACTACGCCGCCAGGGACTCAAATCCTGCAGTGCCAGATGTGTCCCCCTGCCTAAGCCAGTACATGTCCAAGCCCGTCTGAAGTTTGCTAGAGTGTATTTGGATGATCCAGAAGAGGATTGGGAGAATGTCATATGGTCAGATGAAACCAAAATAGAACTTTTTGGTAAAAACTCAACTCGTCGTGTTTGGAGGACAAAGAATGATGAGTTGCATCCAAAGAACACCATACCTACTGTGAAGCATGGGGGTGGAAACATCATGCTTTGGGGCTATTTTTCTGCAAAGGGACCAGGACGACTGATCCGTGTAAAGGAAAGAATGAATGTATCGTGAGATTTTGAGTGAAAACCTTCTTCCATCAGCAAGGGCATTGAAGATGAAACGTGGCTGGGTCTTTCAGCATGACAATGATCCTAAACACACTGCCCGGGCAACGAAGGAGTGGCTTCGTAAGAAGCATTTCAAGGTCCTGGAGTGGCCTAGCCAGTCTCCAGATCTCAACCCCATAGAAAATCTTTGGAGGGAGTTGAAAGTCTGTGTATCCCAGCGACAGCCCCAAAACATCACTGCTCTAGAGGAGATCTGCATGGAGGAATGGGCCAAAATACCAGCAACAGTGTGTGAAAACCTTGTGAAGACTTACAGAAAACGTTTGACCTTTGTCATTGCCAACAAAGGGTATATAACAAATTATTGAGAAACTTTTGTTATTGACCAAATACTTATTTTCCACCATAATTTGCAAATAAATTCATAAAAAATCCTACAATGTGATTTTCTGGATTTCTTTTCTCATTTTGTCTGTCATAGTTGACGTGTACCTATGATGAAAATTACAGGCCTCTCTCATCTTTTTAAGTGGGAGAACTTGCACAATTGGTGGCTGACTAAATACTTTTTTCCCCCACTGTATCCCAGCTTTACATACGGTGGTAGATACTCTTCATCAAACATCAATAATAAAGATGAACTTTGCTCCTTTTTCACATTCTCCATACGGGTCAAAGACGTCTTCTTTGGGATTTGGTTGGCAGATGGCATCCAACTTTTAGGTGCATACACCGCCACCTACTGTACTGGTGTGTGAGGCCATACACAGCCTACATACATTAAATTCATTGAAACGGTAATTCATACAAAATTGCCCTGTCAAGTATTAGCCTGCTCTAAAAAATGTGAGGGAAAATGTTCTTGGTTCGTGCAGATGACTGACCTCCTCAGACCAATTGGCAGTACGCCCAGAACATTGCTCTGGGAACCAAAAGGGATATCTCAGTTTCAAGGTTTCAGCTTGGAGAGAAGAAGCCTTGTGAGGTATTGGTTGGTCACATGCAGGAACCAAATGTTAATTATTAATTAATTATTAATAAAGCTAAAATCATGCATATATAACTTGTCTGTGTAAGCAGTATATAGGACAACTAACGGGACTTCCCCAGCAGAGCTCCCGACCGACGTGTACTATGGTGCTTTTAAGTTTGTTGGAACCTCTCCAGCTTGCTGATAAAAAATAATGATTAATTTAAGTTTGACTTTGAGTCCCTTCGTGGCGATTTTCCACGACAAAAACCAACCACCCCATTCCACTATTTAACCCTATCTAGTCCTACGCCAGACCACTACCACTCAACACCCCCTGCAGCTGTTCTGCAGTAAATCCTCGCAATCCCAAGTACTTCTCTGCCGCTACCACCACAGCCTCTATTTCTGGGACTTTTGATCCATTTCTGCAGTACAATTGACAACCATTGCTATAAATGCTAAAATGCCCAACTTACTGAAGCACATATTCTTCCCATCATTCTCTCTTGGTCTCTGCGTACTCACAGGAATCCTCTCAAGATCCCTCACCCTGTACCCATCTTCCTCTACCACTCTCTTCACTGCTTCTGCATACAACACTTTCTGTACTACTGTAACCCTGGCAACCTCAATCTGCCTTTCTCTCACCTGACACCTCAGATCTCCAGCCCGTTAGCACCCCCACAACTAACACACAGAACTTTCTCCACTGATACCACACATTTCTTCATCTCATGCCCTCCTGCACACTTGTCACATCTAGGCATCTCACGCCTACACACTGCTGCAACAGGCCCATAAACTTCACCCCTAAAACACTGTAGTATTTACGGAACAAAATCGCTCACGGGATAACTGACAGTTCCTACCTTGATCGTATCTGGCAGAGACTATGCATCAAAATCCAGCATGACAGAATGTATTCTCTGTTTCCCCACGCTCTACACTGGATCTACGTCTCACCAAACGGAGGGCGTCACAGACACCTGGAATCTTCCAGTTCAACTGCTCATCCTCAACACTTAAACCTAACCCCGTTATCACTCCTTTCAATGCCACACTGTTCCGGAGAGCAATTCAAGTCACAATTCCTGTCCCTAATCACGTAATCCGGAGCGCCCGCTCCCTCTGGGCAGAGGAGAAACAATAAATCATCACGAGTCCACTCAGTTACCTTCACCAACTCAACAGTCCCCAACCTCTTCTCCACCTAACCTGACACCACATATGGATCCATTCTCTCTACAAATCTCACTCCCACTGGGCCAGAATCATCCTTATCATCCTCGGAACGAGGCCCGAACTCTGAGATCCTCAACGCAGGTAATTCATCCTCACTCTCACCAGGTTCCATCTCTGAGCTACTGGAGGACGTATCCCTCTTTATACACTAGACGATAACCTCCCTCACCACACTGCTTCCCTTTACACTCAGCTCCTTCTCAGCGGTCATCACTGCACCTGCCACCACAGTTAATTCATCCCCACTCTCATCACGTTCACTTTCCTCCTGTAGCTCTTCTAAAAGTTCTGTGTGATCTTCCATTCCATATTCACTCAAAACATATTCCACTTTTCTCCTTTGTCCTGTCCACCATCCTCTCCTTCATCAGATCTTCCAGAAGGTTTGTGCATCCCCCACTGCAATCCCCCATTCCACTTTTTTTCTTGTCCGCCATCTTACCACTTGTCTAAGCTCATCCACATCCCACTAGCTTCGGGTAGCTGCACACCAATAGAGTACCACAGTATAAATCATATTACCCATAAAACCTAGCAGACAAACAGGGAAATGGTTCCAATCATTTTTCGATCATTCATTTTTCCCATAGTGGATTTTAGAAACACTTAAAATAAGGGCTGTGTTTCGCGTAGGCTTACCCTGGCGTGGCGTTTTGATAACCATGTAAATCTTTCTAGGACAAGGTGACTTTTATCAATATATTCGCCTGTATTTACCCCCACAAAAATGTAATGGTAATTAGCTACTGTGCTAGTGTCGCCGCACAGCTATTTTCAGGTCTCTCTGTACTTTGCTCCGTTAATCTTTCCCTCGATCCTGACTAGCCTCCCAGTCCCTGCTACCGTTGGGATGGTGCCAGGATTCCTCCAGACATGACGCTTGGCATTCAGGCCAAAGAGTTCAATCTTGGTTTCATCAGACCAGAGAATCTTGTTTCTCATGGTCTGAGAGTCCTTTAGGTGTCTTTTGGCAAACTCCCAGCGGGCAGTCATGTGCATTTTCATGAGGAGTGGCTTCCGTCTGGCCACTCTACCATAAAGGCCTGATTGGTGGAGTGCTGCAGAGATGGTTGTCCTTCTGGAAAGTTCTCCCATCTCCAGAGGAACTCTGGAGCTCTGTCAGAGTGACCACCGGCTTCTTGGTGACCTCCCTGACCAAGGCCCTTCTCTCCCGATTGCTTAGTTTGTCCAGTCGGCCAGCTCTAGAAAAACTCTTGGTGCTTCCAAACTTCTTCCATTTAAGAATGGAGGCCTTTTGATCATATCCTTGGACTAAAATTATTGACACTCAGGTGCAAGCCTAACATCATGTGCAAAGGGCCTTTGGGTAACGAAGCACATATTCAATGATATCTCTTTTTCTCACGTAGGCTGTTCATTTCTGATCTTTTATACTTTTTTTGGTTTATAAACGTATCATGGTATACTACATTAACGCTATATGTATGGGCCATATTGTTACTTGGTAGCTACTAGCAACAGACCCTGTGTTGTGGATCATCTACCACTATTTTGGACGGTCCATACTGTAACGTTAACGTTAGTCTCAGGCTTCACTAACTAGCGTTACTGTTTTAGGTGGAGCTATTCTTTGCTACCAGGAGATGTCCAGGGCAAGTAATAGCATCCTGTTCCACCTCTCATTCTCATGGTGTTATGGTTTTAATTCACTAATCTGTAGATACATTTTGATTCAGGGAACTCTTTTGAATAAGCATATTAATCTGGTTAATGTTCATGGTCCTAATGATGATAATCACAAATTCTTTGAGAATGTATTTCTATTGATAGCCTCCATTCCTGGTAAGGTCCTAATGGCAGGGGACTTTAATTGCACTCTTGATCCTCATCTAGATCGCTCCTCTGGTTTAGACACTTCCCACTCACAGAGTAGAAAGAAAATACAGCATTTCATTAAGGATTTAAATCTATGTGAACCTTGGTGGACTCAGAACCCGAGTAAAAGGGAGTATTCATGTTACTCGTCAACATTTAAATCATATTCTCATGTAGACTAATTTTTAGTTTCTTGCTCATTGCTTCCCAATGTAGCAGGTAGTGGGGATATGATACTATTGTTTTCACACCTTGTGTGATTATTCTATAGGGATACAAAACTAGTAAAAGGATCCTCTAGATGGCGTTTGCATCCCAGATTGTTACAGGACCCAGACTTCTTACATTACGTTGGAGTGCATATGTATATTTGACATTAATACACTGACCAAACGTCAGCGAGAACCAGATCGGAGGCTTTCAAAGCACATATTTGGGGGCAAATTATACGTTATACCAGTTTCAAATAAAATAAATCAGAAAATGAGAGAGATGGACAGCAAAATCAGAGAATTGGAGAGGGAAGCTTTTTTGGATAACTCAGTAGAAGTAAACAAGGAATGATTGGGTCTTAAAGCTCAGTATGAAGAACTTCCCACCTCAAAGGCTGCAAACAGCTTAACTAGACTGAAACAGTCCTATGATCAAGGTGATCATGGTTTAGACACTCGCAGAGTAGAAAGACATTTTGGAAATGTGATCGTTCAGATGTTGTTTTTGCAACAATTGAACAAAAACCAGTTTTTGCTTTATCATTGTGGGGTATTGTGAGTAGATTGATGAGGGGAAAAAATACAATTGAATCTATTTTACAATAAGGCTGTAACGTAACAAAATGTCGAAAAAGTCCAGGGGTCTGAATACTTTCCGAATGCACTGTATATAGACAGGTGTGTGCCTTTCCAAATCATGTCCAACAAACGTAATTAGATAGAACCTGCTCTTACCCTGAGAAACAGATTTCCCAATCTTCTCCTCCTCTTCTTCATCTTTAATGTTGACATTCAGCTCCAGTGTTTGACTGCAGTCTTCCAGCTTCACTGATGCCATCTCTGGATATTGCGATGCAAACTGGGCTCCACTGTCAGAATCAGGACCCAGTGACTGTAGGTTTGGACTCAGTGTGGAAGGAGAGAGGCAGGCTGGGTTTCTCCTCACTGTTGATGTTACCGGCCTCAGACTTATCTGAATCGGCCAGTAGTAATATAGAGAGCACAGACACAAAAGTTAGAGTTGACAGTTCTGGCACTTTCTTTATTCTCTAAAAATATTTTCACTTTTTTCTTGTTCAATTATCTAATTCAGTGCTTGACTTGGACTGAAATAGGTGCCAAAACTCATTTTGGGTGCCGGTACTGTTTATATTAAGGTGCAGGAGCTCCACAATACTTTTGAGCTAATACCTAACCTATAGTAGATAAATGCATACATGACTCAAAATCCATTTAGTACAAGGTTACAGTTTGTTTTAGACAGCACGGTGTGCTATTTTCCTGAATAACCTTGCCTTCACTGTACTACTTCAATCAAAAACCAATTTTATTTCCTGTTCACACCATAGCAACATTTATTGATAAAGACAGAAACAACAGAATGTGTCTGAATATTAGTACACATGTAGAAAACTGATAATCATTACATTCAGCTTCAAAACAGTAGTGCGACCGTGAAATTGTCTATATCTGATGCACCCGCACTGTCCTCACTGAAGTCCGTTGACGCTGACCAAGAGTAGCCGCCATTTTATCAGCTTGGGAATTTTACACAAAAACAATAATATGCTAAACGAACTCAGAAATCTCAAATAAATTGATTATTTATAAACTAACATGAGATAATTATGTACATTCACTCAGACAAACCCAAAATCTCTAGCTATGTGACTTGTAAAATAGTTTTTATCACGTTCTTTCACTCACTCGGTTTGACACAAAAATAACACATCAAACCTTTACCAAACGTGATAATACCTTAACGGATGTGTTAACTAGCATGGTATGACATGTTCTTTCGACATTATAAAGTTTAAACATGCTATTACATACCTCTAGTAATACATAGAAACGGACACAAAGGTTATCTTCTTGACAACAGATTTATTGTGAAGAATGGTGCGCGTGATGAAGTCATTACGTAATAACGTAAAACTGCATCATTACGTAGAATACATAATAACGTTACTCAAATTGACTGGCGTCTCAGCGACAAATATGATTTGACATTTGTAAGTTTAGATTTGTTTGTTTATTATCACATATTTGTATTTGTAAAAGTAATATAAACACAACACATTTTGTATGATCAGATATTTTTATTTTTAAACATAACACATTGAATTATTGAACAATTACACATTACACATTATTGAACAATTATATTTGATTTATTTTCTTATTAACTAGTAAACCTACACATTCTGAACAATTATAGTTTCAAGCAGTGTATTGGTAGTTATGTCACGAGTTACAAAGCCAGAACCCAGAAGCAGACCAGGACAAGGTAAGTTGAAACGAAGGTGAGTGTTTATTTACAAATTCAAGAGTGATGCTGAATAATCCAGGGAACAGAGCGGGCGGCGTTGATTAGTTGTTGGGGGTGCAGTGGTTGATCCAATCATGGCTCGGCAGCCGCCGACCACCAGGCAGAGGTTGGATGAAGGTTCCGGACGAGTGACTGCAGATGGAACAAAACGGAGGTAAGTAAACAACAAACCAACAAGGTGCAAAACAACAAAACTAACGCTAGAAGCTCTAAGACTGATACTCTGGTAAACCTACTGTTCATGGCTAACGATCCGGCAGGGAATGGATGTTAGGCCAGAGCCTAAGAAGGGTGATGATCAGGACCAGGTGTGCAGATTGCTGATGGGATGCAGGTGCGGAAATCAAGAGAGCTCCCCGGAGCGTTCCAGAACCCTCGGGAAACTGGAGATCCCGAGCAGAAAAACTAGTCCACAGGCAGGACCCGACTCAGACTGCCGGGATCGTTACAGTACCCCCCTCCGACGAACGCCACCGGGCGGACTCCCGGAGCGCCAGGATGGAGGCGGTAGAAGTCACGGATGAGGTCAGCATCTAGGATCTGTCGCCGCGGAATCCAACTCCTCTCTTCAGGACCATACCCCTCCCAGTCCACGAGATACTGGAAACCCCGGCCCCGCCGTCTGGAATCCATGATGCGTCGCACCGTGTAGGCAGGACCACCTCCGATCATCCGAGGAGGAGGAGGAGGAGGCGGAGGAGGCAACAGAGGACTGAGGAAAACCGGCTTGAGGCAGGAGACATGAAAGGTGGGATGGACTCTGAGCGTCCTCGGGAGTTTGAGTCGAACTGCCACCGGATTGATCACCTTCTCCACCACAAACGGACCAATGAACTTCGGTAACAACTTCCTAGACTCAGTCCGTAAAGGAAGATCCCGTGTGGCCAACCAGACCCTATCTCCGATGGTGTAGGTGGGAGCGGGGATCCGGCGACGATTCGCCTGGAGCTGATTCCGGTCCGAAACTCTAAGGAGTGCCTTTCTGGCCCGATGCCAGGTCCGGTGGCAACGACGAATATGGGCCTGAACAGAAGGCACTGAGAGCTCCTTCTCCTGAGAAGGGAACAAGGGAGGTTGGTAGCCATACAGGCACTGGAAGGGAGACATCCCAGTGGCAGATGTAGGGAGAGTATTGTGGGCATACTCAACCCAAGGCAACTGAGAGACCCAGGAGGTGGGGTTGGAAGAGGCCAGGCAGCGTAGCGTGGATTCCATCTTCTGGTTGGCTCTCTCCGCCTGACCATTAGATTGGGGGTGAAAACCAGATGTGAGACTGACTGTAGCTCCAATGGCCAAACAGAAGGACTTCCAGACAGCAGAGGTAAACTGAGGGCCACGGTCGGAAACGATATCACTGGGCAACCCGTGGACCCTGAAAACCTCCCCTAACCAGGATCTCGGACGTCTCCGAGGCAGAGGGAAGCTTGGCAATTGGCACAAAGTGGGCGAACTTGCTGAATCTGTCCACGATAGTCAGAACGACCGTGTTCCCCTCAGAAGCGGGCAACCCAGTGACAAAGTCCAGGGCCAGATGCGACCATGGTCGCCGGGGAATAGGAAGGGGGTGAAGTAGTCCAGAGCTGGGCCGATTGGTACTCTTATTCTGCGCACACACTGGACAGGCAGCAACATAACCCCGAGTATCCTCGGCCATGGCAGGCCACCAAAAACGTCTGCGAAGAAACGCCATCGTCCGAGCCACGCCAGGGTGACAAGCCATCTTGCTGGCGTGGGACCATTTGAGGACCGCAGGACGAACCGACTCAGGCACAAACAACCGACCGGGTGGACCGTTACCGGGACCGGGCTGCGTCCGAAGAGCCGCCATCACCTCCTCCTCAATCTTCCACCTAACAGCTCCCACGACGCAGTTCCGGGGGAGAATTGTCTCGGTCTTGGACCCACTCTCCTCCGTCTTGGAGAACATCCGAGACAAGGCGTCTGCCTTGCCGTTCTTAGATCCAGGTCGGAACGTCAGGGAAAAATTGAATCGTCCGAAAAACAACGACCACCTGGCCTGACGGGAGTTGAGACGTCTAGCCGATTGCACGTAAGCAAGATTCTTGTGGTCAGTCCAGACAATAAACGGCTGCTCCGCCCCCTCCAACCAGTGGCGCCACTCCTCCAAGGCAAGTTTCACCGCGAGAAGCTCCCGGTTACCCACATCGTAATTCCTCTCCGCAGGCGAAAGGCGACGAGAGTAGTAGGCGCAGGGATGGAGTTTACTGTCCGTGGAGCATCGCTGCGACAGGATGGCGCCAACTCCCACATCAGACGCGTCCACTTCAACGACGAACTGATGGGCCGTGTCCGGTTGAGAGAGAATCGGTGCGTTGGTGAATCGCCTCTTCAAATCCAGAAACGCACGATCCGCCTCCGGATTCCACTTGAAGCTCCTGATACTGGAAGTCAAGGCCGTTAATGGAGCGGCCACACGGCTGTAATCCCGGATGAATCTGCGGTAGAAATTCGCAAACCCCAAAAATCTCTGGAGCTGCAATCTCGTACCGGGCTGGGCCCATTC
This sequence comes from Coregonus clupeaformis, assembly GCF_020615455.1. Classification (NCBI taxonomy): domain Eukaryota; kingdom Metazoa; phylum Chordata; class Actinopteri; order Salmoniformes; family Salmonidae; genus Coregonus; species Coregonus clupeaformis. Next base: position 123,025 of record NW_025533900.1, on the reverse strand, counting down.
CAGAACCGCTCTAACCTTCTCCTGGTCCATCCTAATCTCTCCCCTGGAGATGATGTACCCGAGAAAGGATGTCGTGTGGGCGTGAAACTCGCACTTCTCGGCCTTCACAAACAGGCGATTCTCCAACAATCGCTGCAGAACCTGCCGGACATGCTGGACGTGGTCGGAAGGTTCCTTCGAGAAGATCAGAATGTCATCCAGGTAAACAAACACAAAGAGACCGATCATATCTCTCAGGACGTCGTTCACCATACTCTGGAATACCGCTGGAGCATTGGTCAGTCCAAACGGCATCACCTGATACTCGAGTGACCCATCGGTGTATTGAAACCCGTCAACCACTCGTCTCCCTCTCTGATCCGGACCATGTGATACGCATTGCGTAGGTCTAGCTTGGTGAACACCGTAGCACCCTGTAAGGAGTCGAAGGCAGAACTCATCAAGGGCAGGGGATACTTGTTCTTGACCGTGATGTCATTCAACCCCGATAATCAATACACGGTCGAAGAGAGCCATCCTTCTTACCCACAAAGAAGAATCCTGCCCCCAGGGGTGATGACGAGGGACGAACGAGACCAGCAGCTAGGGACTCCTTGATGTAGGTCTCCAAAGCCTCACGTTCAGGGCGGGAGATACTGTATAACCTTCCCTTGGGGTAGACAGCTCCAGGGAACAGGTTGATGGCACAATCATATGGTCGGTGGGGGAGGGAGTGACAGAGCCTTCTGCTTACTGAACACTTCCCCCAAATCGTGATATGTCTCGGGAACCAGGGACAAATCTGGGGGTTTAGCCTCAATCACCTGACTGGGAACCGAATGGGGACAGGCAGTCTTGAGACAGTTAGCATGACAATCAAGGCTCCAACTCGTTACCTTGCCCGTCACCCAATCGAACGTGGGATTGTGTTCCTTCAGCCAGGGGGTATCCAAGGACCAGAGGAACATGGGAAGACGGCAGAATGAAGAATGAAATCATCTCCGAATGATTCCCCGACAACAGCATCTTAACCGGTTCAGTCCTCATCGTGATACGTGCCAGACTACTGCCGTTCAGAGTGGTCGCTTCAATGGCTTCCGGCAATTGCTCCTTGGAAAGCCCCAGCTGTTCCACCAACTCGGCATCAAGAAAGCTTCCATCGGCACCTGAATCGATAAAAGCGTTAATCGCTAAGCTCTGATTCCTGTTCACAAGGGTAGCCGGGAAACGGGGTCTGACAGAGGTACTGAGAGGTTGAAACTGGCTCGCTAAAAGTCCTCCCAACTTTAGCGAGCCGGGCAGTTTGACGACCGCCGGGAACAAGTGGAGATGTAATGTCCCGAGCTACCACAGTAGAGGCAGCAGTTGGTCTTACGTCTATGTTGACGCTCCTCCTTGGTTAACCCGTGCCGCCCCACTTGCATGGGTTCAGAATCGGGAGAGGGGACCTCTCCACTAATCCTTTGTGGTGGAGAATGATCGACGTGTTCTGGTCCACCACCCGACCCGACTGGGAACTGAGAAGCTGATCGATTGGACGGACCCCATTGCTTCTCCCTCCTTCGCTCTCGGACTCGATTATCCACCCGAATAGACAAGGCTACCAAGCTGTCCAGGTCACTAGGCTCCGGATAGGTGATCAACTCATCCTTGAGCTGCTCCGACAGACCCTGGTAAAAGGCCGCTTGCAGAGACTCCTCATTCCACCCACTCTCCACAGCCAACGTCTTGAACTCGATCACGAAGTCGGCCACGCTGCGAGTTCCTTGGTGAAGCGAAAACAGGCGCCTAGCTGCGTCCCTCCCCTCGGACGGAATGGTCGAAGAGCTTCCTCATCTCGGCCGTGAACCCCTGGTATGAAGCCATGCAGGGGTCTTGTCGTTCCCAAACGGCTGAAGCCCACTCCAGCGCTCGACCACGCAGCAACTCAATCACAAAGGCTATCCTAGCCTTGTCTGTGGCATAAGAGTAGGGCTGTAGATCGAACACTAACCCACACTGCATAAGGAAAGAACGGCATCTTCCCAGCTCCCCCTCATATTTATCCGGCGTCGGAACCTTGGGCTCACGGAAGGACACAGCTCCAGACGCGGCAGGCGAGATGGGTGAAACCGGTAGTGGATCCTCCACCGGAAACTTGCGTTGGTTCTGGACCTCCGTCAGACCGGTAGAAAGGTTCCGAACTGACAACGCGATCTCCTGTAGTACCGTGCTATGATGGCCCAACATCTTCTCCTGATGGGTAATGGCATGGCGAACAGAGTCCAGGTCCGCTGGGTTCATTACTGGCCGGATCGTTCTGTCACGAGTTACAAAGCCAGAACCCAGAAGCAGACCAGGACAAGGTAAGTTGAAACGAAGGTGAGTGTTTATTTACAAATTCAAGAGTGATGCTGAATAATCCAGGGAACAGAGCGGGCGGCGTTGATTAGTTGTTGGGGGTGCAGTGGTTGATCCAATCATGGCTCGGCAGCCGCCGACCACCAGGCAGAGGTTGGATGAAGGTTCCGGACGAGTGACTGCAGATGGAACAAAACGGAGGTAAGTAAACAACAAACCAACAAGGTGCAAAACAACAAAACTAACGCTAGAAGCTCTAAGACTGATACTCTGGTAAACCTACTGTTCATGGCTAACGATCCGGCAGGGAATGGATGTTAGGCCAGAGCCTAAGAAGGGTGATGATCAGGACCAGGTGTGCAGATTGCTGATGGGATGCAGGTGCGGAAATCAAGAGAGCTCCCCGGAGCGTTCCAGAACCCTCGGGAAACTGGAGATCCCGAGCAGAAAAACTAGTCCACAGGCAGGACCCGACTCAGACTGCCGGGATCGTTACAAGTTAGTTAACATGCTACCTGACTGATCAACAATTATAGGTACAAGCTAATAACAAGGTATATATGCTATCTTATTGAACAAGCAACTTAACTCAAATAATGATATGTGCGCTAGGCATCTCTCTCAAGCTCTCTCCAGGTTGTTGTGCTGCTTGGCTGGCCTGCTGCTGCCTGTGCACGAGCTGAGTGTGTGACAGAGAAAATCGTTTTTGTGTCATTTAGAGAGAAAATGCGCCGCCCTATGGGACTGAGATGCAGTGCCTTAGACCGCTGAGCCACTCGGGAGCCTGTGGAATGTTGTCCCATTCCTCTTCAGTGGCTGTGTGAAGTTGCTGTATATTGACGGGAACTGGAACAAGCTGTGGTACACGTCGATCCAGCCCTCCCAAACATGCTCAATGGGTGACATGTCTGGTGAGTATGCAGGACAAGGAAGAACTGGGACATTTTCAGCCTCCAGGAATTGTGTACAGATCCTTGCGACATTGGGCCCTGCATTATCATGCTGAAACATGACGTGATGTCGGCAGGACAATGGGCCTCAGGATCTAGTCATGGTATCTCTGTGCATTACATTTTCCATTGATAAAATGCAATTTTATTCCTTCTCCGTAGCTTATGCCTGCCCATACCATAACCCTGATACTAACATGGGGTACTGTGTTCACGACATTGACATCAGCAAACCACACGCCCACACAACGCCATACACAGTGGTCAGCCATTGTGAGGCTGGTTGGGCATACTGCCAAATTCTCTAAAACAAAGTTGGAGGCGGCTTATGGTAGAGAAATTGCATTAAATTATCTGGCAACAGCTCTGGTGGACATTCCTGCAGTCAGCATGCCAATTGCATGCTCCCTCAAAACTTGAGACATCTGTGGCCATGTGCCACCTCAAGCCAGAGCGACAGTAAGTGTCTGGTTGTAGTTTTAGGGTAAACAGTTAGTTTTAGGGTAAACAATTGAATTGTATGAAGTATTATAGCTTTACAAACCTTTCAAAGCACCCAATTGTCATACTTGAGTAAAAGTAAAGATACCTTAATAGAAAATGACTCAAGTAAAACTGAAAGTCACCCAGTAAAATACTACTTGAGTAAAAGTCTATAAGTATGTGGTTTTAAATATACTTAAGTATCAAAAGTAAATGTAATTGCTAAAATATACTTTACTATCAAAAGTCAAAGTAAACGTATAAATAATTTCAAATTCCTCATTTTAAGTAAACCAGACGACACCATTTTATTTTTTAAATTGTATTTATGGATAGCCAGGGGCACACCAACACTCAGATGTTCTCTTGATAATTATGTGAATTTGACCATTTGTCTGTCCTAAGCATTCAAAATGTAACAAGTACTTTTAGGTGTCAGGGAAAATGTATGGAGTAAAAAGTACATCATTTTCTTTTGGAATGTAGTGAAGTAAAAGTTGTCAAAAGTAGAAATAGTAAAGTAAAGTACAGATACCCAAAAAACGACTTAAGTAGTACTTTAAAGTATTTTTACTTAAGTACTTTACACCACTGGGCATTGTGTTGTGTGACAAAACTTCACATTTTAGATTATTTATTTTTTAACGGGGTATCTTACAGTGAGGGAAAAAAGTATTTGATCCCCTGCTGATTTTGTACGTTTGCCCACTGACAAAGAAATGATCAGTCTATAATTTTAATGGTAGGTTTATTTGAACAGTGAGGGACAGAATAACAACAAAAATCGTATATATCCCAGCTTTACATTGGGTGGAAGATAGGCTTACCCTGGCGTAACGTTTTGATAACAGTGTAAATCTCTCTAGGACAAGGTGACTTTGATCAATATATTCACCTGCATTTACCCCCCAAAAATGAAACGCTAATTAGCTGCTAATGTGGCTATCCTAGTAACTTCAAGAGCCAGTGTCTTTGAAAAGACCCTACAACAAGGTACATCATGTTTCAAGTCTGATAAACAAGCCTACTTTCTCAAAGTTCTGTTCCTACCAACTGTATGGGATGAACAGGAAAATCTGTTAAGTGTGTACTATAAATGTGGTAACGGTTTGACATCTGTGATATTCTCTGAAGTTGCAGATGCAGAGGACTTGAGGCCATGTGCCACCTCAAGCCAGAGCGACAGTAAGTGTCTGGTTGTAGTTTTAGGGTAAACAATTAGTTTTAGGGTAAACAATTGAATTGTATGAAGTATTATAGCTTTACAAACCTTTATTTAAAGTCTTATTACTACTTTGTGCATACTGTTAGAACTTTCCAAATAGTTGTGGTGCTGTGTATGGGTGAAGCTTGTATTTACAACAGTAGTAAAATCACCCTATTCTTCTGGGGTAAAACACAAGTGTGATGCCATGTTTTAAATATCTGTATGGATTTGCCATCAAACTAAAAGCATAATAAATACATAAATTATGCTTAACATTTATTTTTGTTGGGATTCATTAACCTTCCCACTGAGCTCCTGACTGACATCCCTTCACGTTTGGTTCTGTGCCAGTTTCAAAAGCAAAGTATGTCTTCATGTTTTGAAAACTAAAAACTAAATTTTGCTCTCAGATTCAGTAGAACTGGTATCTTCACTCTTGGTGTCAGACTAGCTGATGAGACTAGATCCACTTTCATTGTCATTGACTTCCTTCTCTACCCTTTTTTTCTTACGGTTGGTTTTCTCCCATGACAATTTAATCCAGATTCTCTCTTTCTTGAAGTACTCGACATCCGTATTACACCAGAGGATTTAACAGTCTGAAAATGATTAAACAATGATATGACAATGGCTCTACACATACAGTACAAAATGAAATTGAACTGCCTTACTTGTCCATTTAAAATGAATAACCAGTTAGACAACACATAGGTTTACCTTTTTTGAAGACATTTTCAATCTTTAGAAAACTAAGTAAAGAAACGGAAAGAACATTAATCTCTTCTACCCAAGACGTTATCCATAATATCCATCTTGAATCAGAACTTAAATGAGGAAAGAGATGACTACAGCTTCTCAGGCTATCGTGACACTGCAAGGCATTTGAATAATGTTGGTGTTATAGAACGGATAAATTGCACTTTTCATTATCTGGATTGTTTAAATTTAGTCAGCCCTTTAGTAAAAATGTATCAAGCCGTAGCATGCATTATATATTTTTACGTGCTTATGCTAGTAATAGACCGATGTTGTTCTTCATCAGGACCTAAGAACACGATTACTCAACCCTGTAACACAGGCTGTGGTTACACGCGGCACTATCCAAGTAACGTAGCTAGGCTAAACTATCTATTAGCCAACTGGCTAATTAGCTAACTGGCAAGCTTCCTCGCTAGTTAGATAGCCTGACATCATCAAAATGTCTTTATCTGGGGAGCTGGGAGTACACTAAGTTACTTGGTTTAAATAGTACACGCCGGATAACTTACCTTTCGTAAAAACTTCCAAGAGGTGAACAGTGTTCGGTCAGTCGGAGTCAATGGCGTCTTCGCTGTTCAGCTGTGTTGTTTCACTTTTACCAATTTAGTACGGTAGGTGTTTCTTTCTGGCTCCAGCTTCAGTATTGTTAGTTGCAACACCTGTAATATTCATATGTGTCAGCATACTGAATTGTTATTGGATGCATTATACTGTCATATCATACTGTGCTATGATTGGTTAAGACCACCCAGGTGGTGAGGTCATTCTAAGATGATCATGGCCAGAGACACATGGACATGCAAGTTATAGCTAGTTAATAAAGAGCTACGTTTATAAATATCCTGTCGTCCTGCATTTTATTATTTTGTACAAAGCATACAAAACAAGACATGGTGTCAGAGTAAAAGGACTAAAATATGGATTTTGCTGGAGTTCCTTCACCTCGAATGGATTGGGGGTCTACAAATCTACCCGATGCATGGCGTAAGTTCAAACAGCATGTGGAGCTGATGTTCACGGGTCCTCTGAAGGAAAGAGGAGAAGAGGAAAAGTGCAGCTACCTGCTCCTCTGGATCGGTGAAAAAGGGAGAGACATTTACAACACATGGACACTTACCGAGGCTGAATCAAAGGTACTGAAAACATACTACGATCGTTTTGAAGCATATGTTGTGCCAAAGACCAATACAATTTTCGCTAGGTACAAATTCCATGAGAAAGTACAAGGCGCTAGCGAATCGTTTGAACAGTTTGTCACTGAGCTGCGTCTGCTTGTGAAAGACTGTGATTATGCAAACAAGGATGAGATGGTCAGGGACCGTATTGTATTTGGAATACACTCACCGCGAGTGAGAGAAAAACTTTTGAATGTTGGATCAGAGTTAACGCTGGACAAAGCTATCGACATAACCAGATCTCACGAGCTAGCACAGGTTCAGATGAAAACCATTTCAGGCGGCAGCACGAGCGCATCACGTGAACAAGCAGTGCACGCAGTCAGGCAGACATCAAAGCACACCTCCAGTGCCCAGAGAGCATGTTTCAGAACGGAGACAGACAGAACTCCAAAACAGAGCGACACAGACTCCAAACGCCCCAAAACATGTGGATATTGTGGATACAAAGTGCATGGCGAACAGGGGAATTGCCCAGCTAAAGGCAAACAGTGTACTAAATGTGGAAAATGGAATCACTTTGCAAAAGTGTGCAGAGTTTACCGTGGAAAAACAGTATACAGTGAGTGAAGATGAAATGTCAATCAAAGAGTCAAATGCTGATTAACTGTTTATTGATTCAGTGACACAGAAAAGTCAGATATCAGAGACAGAGCAAGCCTTTGCTGACATATATACCAATCGAGGTATACCAAACCTTTTTTGATATACTAAGAGGACCGCTATTAGCATGTTTTAACCACTCCTATGTAAATGGTAGATTATCTGACACTCAAGAAGAAGGTCTGATCTCATTATTACTGAAACAGGATACAAGTGGAAAATATAAAGATCCAGTCCATTTACAAAATTGGAGGCCCCTTACACTTCAGTGTTGTGATGCAAAAATCCTAGCAAAATGTATAGCGCATAGAATTAAAAAGGTATTGTCGGATATTATTCATTCTAATCAGACAGGTTTTTTACATGGAAGATACATTGGAGATAATATAAGGCAAGTATTGGAAACAATAGAACACTATGGAAAATATGGGAAACCAGGCCTGCTATTCATAGCAGACTTCGAAAAAGGCATTTGATAAAGTTCGACTGGAATTTATATATAAATGCCTGGAGCATTTCAATTTTGGAGAATCTCTTATAAAATGGGTCAAAATCATGTATAGTAACCCTAGGTGTAAAATAGTAAATAATGGCTATTTCTCAGAAAGTTTCAAACTGTCAAGAGGAGTGAAACAAGGTTGTCCACTATCGGCATATCTATTTATTGTGGCCATCGAGATGTTAGCTATTAAAATCAGATCCAATAATAATATCAGAGGATTAGAAATACAGGGCTTAAAAACAAAGGTGTCATTGTACGCAGATGATTAATGTTTTCTTTTAGATCCACAACTAGAATCCCTCCACAGCCTCATAGAGGATCTAGATACATTTTCTAACCTCTCTGGATTAAAACCAAATTATGACAAATGTACTATATTACGTATTGGATCACTAAAAAATAAAAATTTTACATTACCATGTAGTTTACCAATAAAATGGTCTGATGGTGATGTGGATATACTCGGAATACATATCCCAAAGGAAATAAATGATCTCACTTCAATCAATTTTAATAGAAAGTTAGCAAAAATAGATCTTACTACCATGGAAAGGAAAATACCTGTCAATTTGTGGAAAAATCACCCTGATTAACTCTTTAGTATTATCCCAGTTTACCTATTTGCTTATGGTCTTGCCTACGCCTAGCAAACAGTTTTTTAAATTATATGAGAAAAAAATATTCAATTTTATTTGGAACGGCAAGCCAGACAAAATTAAAAGAGCATATTTATATAATGAATATGAATTCGGAGGACAGAAATTATTAAATATTAAAGCATTAGACCTATCACTAAAATCTTCAGTCATCCAAAAGTTATACTTAAATCCGAACTGGTTCTCAAGCAAATTAGTAAGATTGTCTCACCCACTGTTCAAGAAAGGCCTTTTTCCCTTTATTCAGATTACAACCTCTCACTTTCAGTTATTTGAAAAGGAAATAATCTCCCAAATGTCACTATTTCTAAAACAAGCCATAGAAAGTTGGTTGCAATTTCAATTTAATCCTCCAGAAACGACAGAACAAATAATGCAACAAATATTATGGTTAAATTCAAATATACTAATTGACAAAAAACCTTTATTTTTTGACAGAATGTTTAAAAAAGGTATAATCTTCGTAAATGATATCATCGGTAGGACTGGTGGAGTTATGTCGCACATGCAGCTAACAAAAACATATGGAAATGTCTGCTCTACCCAAAATTACAACCAAATAATTGCAGCGTTACCGCAAAAGTGGAAGAGGAAAGTTGAAGGGGGAGAAAGTAAGGAACTTGTCTGTCGGCCTTGCATTAAAGAACATAATTGGTTAAGGAAAACTGTGATAAATAAAAAAGTATATCAGTTTCACTTAAGGACCAAAGGATTGACAGCAGTCCCATATAGATTGCAAAATAGTTGGGAAGAGATCTTTGACGTACCGATCCCATGGCATAGTGTTTATGAACTGACACGCAAAACGACACCGGATTCAAAAATTAGAATCTTTCAATTTAAATTATTATATAAAATTCTTGCTACCAATAGAATGTTATTTATATGGGGGATACAATCTTCCCAGCTCTGCAGATTTTGCTGTGAAGAGATAGAATCATTAGATCATTTGTTTTGGTTCTGTCCATTTGTAGCTTGTTTTTGGACACAGGTCCAGGAATGGCGAAAGGATTGCAATATTTACCTGGAACTAACCTTGCAGATAGCATTACTGGGTGATCTAAAAAGTCATAGTCAATCAATCAATAATATAATAATACTTTTAGCAAAAATGTTTATTTTTAATTCACAATCTGTAGAAGCAATGAGAATAGAAAGGTTCAGAACTTTTGTAAAACATCACAGTACGGTTGAAATATATATGGCAAATAGAAATCCTATATGGATGGTGTTAAGAGATAGATGGGAGGTATTGAATAGAGTTGAAGGATGGGACTAATAACAAATAACAACAAATAATAACAAAGATAGCTAATAATGTAAGCATACTGTGTCCATAATAGGTGTATGGGTTGTATGTTGGGAGCTTTTGGGAGGGAGCACAGTTGGAGGGATGTGGCGTTTGGGGGCGGGCCGGATGGACATCATGGGGGTGGTCGGAGAGGTTGAGAGTGGAAGAAGTTCTGGAGCAAAAAAATAAATAAATAAATATATTTTTATATATATATAGATATAGAATTATTGTACAATTAACTCTGTCCATAAGGTGTAGATAATAAGTATAGACCGGAAGTAGAGGCCTGGGCGTTGTTGTTCACTAGTTTACTCCAAGTAGGGAAAGGATGGTGGGGTTGAAAAGTAATAAAGGGGAATATATATATAAAAAATAAAAATAAACATGGGGGATTGGAAGTGATGCAGACAATTACATTTATAGAAGATACAATCTATCTGCAATATTAAGCTGATCCATCCCCCCGAAAAAAAGAAAAAAAAAAAGCCTTTGCTGACATTGAAATAGAAAGACAAGGCACAGAGCTAAAATTCAAACTAGACACTGGTGCACAAGTAAACATTATTCCTCTGAGTAAGTACAGAAGCTTGACATCTGAGTGTGAGCTACAGCCCACCACGCGCAGACTGACTGGTTATGGTGGTGAACAGCTCCCAGTAAAAGGCACATGCACTCTCAAATGCAAATACAAGGAAAGGGACATGATGTTGGACTTTTACGTTGTTGACACTCGAGCACCTGCAGTGCTAGGTCTTAAAGCATGTTTAGACATGGACCTTATCAAGCTAGTTTTATCAGTAACAGCACCAGTAGAGATAGAGAATGTCATGGAGGAGTTTGCTGATGTTTTTACAGGAATAGGACTATTCCCAGGAGAATGTACCATTCACCTTGACCCAGACGCAACCCCCTGTGGTCTACCCACCGAGAAAGATTCCACTTGCTCTCCGCGCCCGTCTGAAGAAAGAGTTGGAGAGCATGGAGCAATCTGACATCGTCACCAAGGTTACAGAACCGACGGATTGGGTCAACGCGTTAGTGGTGGTGGAGAAACCACGCACAGGCAAGCTCAGAGTATGTCTCGACCCAAGAGACTTGAACAAGGTTATCAAACGCCCCCATTACCCCTTACCGACGCTAGATGGCATCACACACAAGCTAGCGGGCGCACGCTACTTCAGTGTCATGGACGCCAGATCAGGCTACTGGGCTATCAAGCTCACAGAAGAGTCATCTAAGCTCACAACGTTCAACACACCGTTTGGGACGCTACAGGTTCCGTCGCCTGCCTTTTGGGATTATCTCAGCCCAAGACGAGTTTCAGCGAAAGATCGACGAGGTGTACGAAGGCCTCGACGGAGTCGTGGCAATTGTGGACGACATCCTTGTCTATGGTCGAACAAAAGAGGAACACGACAGAAACCTCAACGCGATGCTGCAAAGGTCCCGCGAGAGAGGAGTCCGGCTCAACCCCGAGAAGAGCACAGTCGGCGCTACAGAGGTCAGCTACTTCGGGCATCTTCTCACAGCGAATGGAATCAAGCCAGATCCGCAGAAGATCTCAGCCATAAAGGAAATGGAGCCACCAAAGAACCGCGCAGAGCTGGAAACAGTGCTTGGCATGGTCAACTACTTAGCCAAGTTCGCACCCAGCCTCTCCAATGCTAATGCACCCCTCGCGTCAGCTGCTAAAGCAATCCAGTGAGTTCCTCTGGGACAACCAACACGACATCGCTTTCCAGAAAGTGAAAGACTTGATCACGAGAGAACCAGGACCAATCCTTGCCTACTACGACCCCAACAAAGAGCTCAGACTCCAGGTGGACGCGCCAAAGTATGGACTAGGGGCAGTGCTACTGCAAGAAGGAAAACCCATCGGCTACGCTTCCAAATCTCTCACAGACTGTGAAATCAACTACGCTCAAATCGAAAAGGAGCTGTACGCCATTCTGTTCGGATGTAAGCGTTTCCATCAGTATGTCTATGGACGACAAGTCATTGTGGAATCAGACCACAAGCCCCTCGAGTCAATCATGAGGAAACCGTTAGCCGCAGCCCCGCCAAGGCTACAGAGAATGATCCTTCAACTACAAAAATACGACTTCACAATCACTCACCGTCCAGGCAAAGACATCCCTGTCGCAGACACACTCTCCAGGAAGTTTCTTACCTACAAGGACAGCAGCCTCAGTGAAGGCATGGACATGCAGGTGCACACTGTGTACAGCAACTTACCAGTTAGTGACACAAAACTGAAAGAGATCCGAGTAGAAACAGAAAAAGACACACAACTCACACAGCTGAGGAAAGTCATACAGTCAGGATGGCCTGAGGAGAGGAGAAAATGCCCTCAGAGCGTCTCAGAGTTCTGGAACCATCGTGACGAACTATCACAGATCAACGGAATAATTTTCAAAGGAGAGAAAATCATCATTCCTACCAGTCTCAGAGAAGAGATTTTGACAAAGATCCATGCTGGACACATGGGCATGGAAAAGTGCAAACAGAGAGCACAGGACATTTTGTTTTGGCCCGGAATGTGCAAACAAATAGAGGACATGATTGGTAAATGCCCCACCTGTCTTGAACGACGCCCCTCAAACACCAAAGAGCCAATGTTACCTCACCGTATCCCAGACCGACCCTGGCAGGTCGTGGCAACCGATCTGTTCACGTGGAACAACGAGGACTACATTATAACAGTGGACTACTACAGCAGATACTTCGAACTCGACAAGCTTCACAGCACCACATCTGCAGCTGTGATACACAAGCTGAAATCAGCCTTTGCCAGGCATGGCATTGTAGAGACTTTAATATCTGACAATGGGCCCTGTTACAAATCAAATGAGTTTGAATCATTCACAAAAGCATGGGAGTTCACACACGTCACCACAAGCCCACATTACCCTCAAAGTAATGGCCTTGCTGAAAAATCTGTGCAGATCGCTAAATCACTCATGGACAAAGCAAAAGCAGACAAGAGAGACCCCTACCTCAGTCTCCTTGAATACCGCAACACTCCAGTTGACAACTTCAAATCACCAGCCCAGCTGTTGATGAGCCGCAGACTTCGCTCAATCCTTCCCAGCACCAACCAGCAGCTGCAACCTGAGGTCGTCAGCTGCAAGGAAGTGCATGCAAAACGTGCACAGAGACAACAACAGCAAAAGCGATACTACGACAGGTCAGCCAGACCACTGCCACCACTGAAAGACGGAGAGTCAGTTAGAATCCAGGAGCATGGCTACTGGAAGCCAGCAGTCGTCATCCAACCAGCTGACACTGAACGTTCATATCTCGTTCGCACCGCAGAAGGAGCGGTGTACCGCCGCAATCGTCGTCACCTACTGAACACAAAAGAACAACACACTGACGAGATGAACTGTTCCCCTGAAAGAGAACGGGGTGGACTAAACACAGACACAACACAACATACACCATACTTACCTGCAACACCACAAGAACTGTTGACTGACACAGAAGCATGCCCAGCTTCATATCACACAAGGTCAGGAAGAGAGGTCAAGCCTAGAGCTGTCCTAGACCTGTGAAATGTCAAAGGGTGTAGGCGGATCGCTGCCCTGAAAGAGTTCCAGACTGTAAACTTGTTATTGAAAGTTAACTTGAAATGCTTTGGTATTGTATTTGTTTGATATGTTGAGATGTCATTGCTACAGTGAAAAGCTGAGTTGCTGAGAAATGTTTGTTCTAAAAGTAACAGTATGCTGAATCATTGTTTGTCTGTTATGTTGATGCAGTTGGTGCAGTTTAAATGGTTACTTACCTCGAGTTCAAACTACAGAGCATATATTCAAAAGAAACGCTTTATTGTTCTACATATTTTTTCTTTTTTTTAAAAGAAGGGGGGATGTAATATTCATATGTGTCAGCATACTGAATTGTAATTGGATGCATTATACTGTCATATCATACTGTGCTATGATTGGTTAAGACCACCCAGGTGGTGAGGTCATTCTAAAGATGATCATGGCCAGAGACACAAGGACATGCCAGTTATAGCTAGCTAATAAAGAGCTACGTTTATAAATATCCTGTCGTCCTGCATTTTATTATTTTGTACAAAGCATACAAAACAAGACAATAACCTCTATAATACTTATTAGAAACGTTATGAATGTGCCTGTAATGTCCCAAACAGGCTATGACATGCAGTACCTCTGGAAGACTTAAGGGGAATGTTACAAATGTCTCTGTCTCAGTTACGGTCCTTGTTACCTGGGTTGTTGCGATTTTTGTGGGACTGGAGAACAATTTTACATTTACATTTTATGCCAGGAAAGTAAAATAACGTTATTACCTGGATTCCATGCTTTTAAAATGACTGCTATTCCTGAAAAGTATAGAACACTTTAGTTTCCGGTTCTTTTTGACTTTCTTTTTCGGTTGAACAGGTTTCAACCCTAGATTACAACACATGTAGAAAACTGCTGGACATTACATTCAGGCAGCTTCAAAATAGTAGTGCAACCGTCAACTTCTCTCTCTCTAATGCATCCGCACTGTCTGCAGTGAAGTATGTTGATGTAACGAACTCAGAAATCTCAAATAAATTGATTATCTATTAAATTATCTTGATGAAATTATGTACATTCAATCACGCAGACAAACCCAAAGTCTCTAGTTAGCTATGTGACTTGTAAAATAGTTTTTATCACGTTCTTCACTCACTCGGTTTGACACAAAAATAACACGTAGCTAAAACCTTTACCAAACTTGATAATACCTTGACGTATTTGTGACCTAGCATGTTATGAAATGTTCTTTCTAAATTAGAAAGCTGAAACGTGCTATTACATAACTGTAGTAATACATTTGAAATGGACACAACAGCTATTGTCTTGACAGCACAGTTTTAGCTCTTTTTTCTTTATCTGAAGAATGGTGCCCGCCTGACCACTGAGGTATAAGAGGTAGAGACTGTCTCCAAGATGGCCGACCGTTGTTTTCAACGTAATCTACTCCCGTTCGCATCAGGCCAGGGTTCTGGTTGGGAAGTAGCCATCCTATGTACCTAGAGGAGACTGGCGCTAGGGTACTAGGGGTAACTCGCCCCCCCTAAGAACAATGTCTAATTGCTGACACAAATAAGCAACATTTGGGGGGAATTATGTGGATGAAGGTCATGCTTAGGCTAATAAACTATAGAGGGAAAAAAATTGCTACAGTTTACACTTTTTGAGTTATTTAATTAAATGTTTTTTTTTAGAAAAGGGGAGTTTTTTAAAGTCGTGGGGTAAGTGCCCCCCATCAGAATTGTCCATTTAAATAAATGTAGCCTATTTATTCATTACTACATTTAGCTAACATTATATAGTTAATCCAGAGATCCTTACCTTTGCCTCGATTCGGCAGTCTTGTCCAGATCATCATGGCATTTGTAGTTCTTTAGGATAGCCACATTAGCAGCTAATTAGCATTTAATTTTTGGGGGGTAAATGCAGGTGAATATATTTATCAAAGTCACCTTGTCCTAGAGAGATTTACACTGTTATCAAAACGTTACGCCAGGGTAAGCCTATCTTCCACCCTATGTAAAGCTGGGATATATAAGATACCCCGTTAAAAAAAAAGTTTTGTCACACAACACAATGCCCAGTGGTGTAAAGTACTGAAGTAAAAATAATTTAAAGTACTACTTAAGTCGTTTTTTGGGGTATCTGTACTTTACTATTTATATTTTGGACAACTTTTACTTCACTACATTCCGAAAGAAAAATATTACATTTTAGTCATTTACAGTTAGTGATTGCATACATTTTCATACTATCCCCCCCGTGGGAAACGAACCCACAACCCAAACGCCATGCTCTACCAACTGAGCTACACAGGACATACATCCCTGGTCATCCCTACTGCCTCTGATCTGGCGGACTCCCTAAACACGTTTAATTTGTAAATGATGTCTGAGTGTTGGAGTGTGCCCCTGGCTATCCATTAATAGAAAATAAAATAAAAAATGGTGTCATCTGGTTTACTTAATATAAGGAATTTGAAATGATTCATACGTTTACTTTTACTTTTGATAGTGAAGTATATTTAAAACCAAATACTTATAGACTTTTACTCAAGTAGTATTTTACTGGGTGACTTTCAGTTTTACTTGAGTCATTTTCTATTAAGGTATCTTTACTTTTACTCAAGTATGACAATTGGGTGCTTTTTCTACCACTGACAATGCAACAGATGTCTCAAGTTTTGAGGGAGTATGCAACTGGCATGCTGACTGCAGGAATGTCCACCAGAGCTGTTGCCAGATAATTTAATGGTAATTTGTATACCATAAGCTGCCTCCAACTTTGTTTTAGTAAAACTGGCAGTATGCCCAACCACCCTCACAACTGCAGACCATGTGTATGGTGGTGTTCTTCCGAGTGGTGCAGTGGTCTAAGGCTTTATATATATTTAATGTATGCACTAACTGTAAGTCGCTCTGGATAAGAGTGTCTGCTAAATGACTTAAATGTAAAAATGTGTGTGGGTGAGTGGTTTGCTGATGTCAATGTCGTGAACACAGTACCCCATGTTAGTGTCAGGGTTATGGTATGGGCAGGCATAAGCTACGGAGAAGGAACAAAATTGCATTTTATCAATGGAAAATGTAATGCACAGAGATACCATGACAAGATCCTGAGGGCCATTGTCCTGCCGACATCACGTCATGTTTCAGCATGATAATGCAGGGCCCAATGTCACAAGGATCTGTACACAATTCCTGGAGGCTGAAAATGTCCCAGTGCTTCCATGTCCTGCATACTCACCAGACATGTCACCCATTGAGCATGTTTGGGAGGGTTGGATCGACGTGTACCACAGCTTGTTCCAGTTCCTGTCAATATACAGCAACTTCGCACAGCCCCTGAAGAGGAATGGGACAACATTCCACAGGCCACAATCAACAGATTGATCAACTCTATGCAAAGTAGAAGTGTCCCGGAGGAAGAGGAGGCAGCGGCAGATACCCAGTTCTCATGTAATGGGGTAGGGCCCAGTGATGCCAACTTAGCTATTTTGTTGCTAGATTTAGCAACTTTTCAGACTACCCTGGCAACTTTTTTTTCAAACAGCACCTAGCAACAAATGTAGCTACTTTTAAAAACTTATTTGGAAATTTTAGCAACTTTTGAAAAGTGACTCAAACACTAAAATGCACACGTTTTCCCTCTAAATGACACTAAAACGATTTTATCTGTCACACACTCAGTCACAACACACATGGCTGGCTGCAAAAGTGCATTGTGAGTGACGTCAGCAGCAGGCGCTCAGCTCGTGCACAGGCAGCAGCAGGCCAGCCAAGCAGCGCAACAACCTGGAGAGAGCTGGAGAGAGATGAGTTAAATTGCTTGTTCAACAAGATAGCATATATACCTTGTTATTAGCTTGTACCTATAATTGTTGATCAGTTAGGTAGCATGTTTACTAACTACCAATACACTACTAGTTAATAAGAATATAAATCAAATGTAATTGGTCAATAATGTGTAATGTGTAATTGTTCAATAATTCAATGTGTTGTGTTTATAAATAAAAATATCTGATCATATAAATGTTATGTGTTTATATTACTTGTACAAATACAAATATGTGATAATAAACAAACAAATCTAAACTAACAAATGTCAAATCATATTTGTCGCCAAGATGGCCAGTCAATTTGATTAACGTTATTGTGCATTCTATGTAATTATGCAGTTTTACGTTATTACGTAATGACTTCATCACGCAAAGACATCACAACGTTATTGAGCATCTTTTAGCAACAAATCGACCTGCCTCTAACAACTTCCCCTGAAAATGAGTTGGCAACACTGGTAGGGCCGTCCCAAGGATTCCGAAATGCACGGACCGTTGCACAGTAGTAGTGGGGAAACAGGAAGTTCCGGCAGGCGCGTCCATCCCATATTCTTCACAATAAAGAAAGCGCCAGAACTGTGCAGTCAAGAAGATAACCTTTGTGTCCGTTTCATTGTATTACTACAGGTATGTAATAGCACGTTTAAACTTTCTAATGTCGAAAGAACATGTCATATCATGTTTGGTAACACATCCGTTAAGGTATTATCACGTTTGGTAAAGGTTTGATGTGTTATTTTTGTGTCAAACCGAGTAAGTGAAAGAACGTGATAAAAACTATTTTACAAGTCACATAGCTAGAGATTTAGGGTTTGTCTGAGTGAATGTACATAATTTTCTAATTTTAGTTTAATAAATAATCAATTTACTTGAGATTTCTGTGTTCGTTTAGCATATTATTGGTTTTGTGTAAAATTCCCATGCTGGTATAATGGCGGCGCCCTCTCGGTCAGCGTCAACAGACTTCAGTGAGGACAGTGCGGGTGCATCAGATAGAGACACTTTCACGGTCGCACTACTGTTTTGAAGCCGAATGTAATGATTATCAGTTTTCTACATGTGTACTAATATTCAGACACATTCACTAGTTTCTGTTTTTATCAATAAATGTTGCTATGGTGTGACCAGTGTAGTGTATTAAAGATTATGTCTTTGTTAAATGTTTTTCATGAAGAAATGGAATGTTGTTTATGTTAGTATCAAGAGGGAATGTTTTAGGTGTAATGCCACATATCACAGACAGGAGGTGTGTTGTAGACAGGGGAGACTGGTGATTGGCCAGAGGAGGGAGTTTCATTGTTTATAAATAAGGGGGTTAGGCGAGGAAGACGTCAGAACGGCCATGACAATCTGAGGAGCCGTTCTCCAGACCTCGCGAGTCTGTTACTCATGCTGAAGCTTGTGGTCTGAATAAACCTTATGATCAACGTTCAGTATGAGCAGACTCCTTTTGTTGACAGCAATAATTGCCACCACTCATCAGATACGACACCAGGAAATACAATTGTTTTTTGATTGAAGTAATACAGTGAAGACAAGGTTCTTCAGGAAATTAGCACACAGTGCTGTCTAAAACAAACTGTAACCTTGTACTAAATGGATTTTGAGTCATGTATGCATTTATCTACTATAGGTTAGCTATTAGCTCAAAAGTTTTGTGGAGCTCCTGCTCCTTAATATAAACGGTACCGACACCCAAAATGAGAATTGGCACCTATTTCAGTCCAAGTACAGCACTGAATTAGATAATTGAACAAGGAAAAAAATATTTTTAGAGAATAAAGATATTGCCAGAACTGTAAACACTAACTTTTGTGTCTGTGCTCTCTATATTACTACTAGCAGATTCAGATAAGTCCAAACATACAGTCACTGGGTCCTGATTGTGACAGTTGAGCCCAGTTTGCATCGCAATATCCAGAGATGGCATCAGTGAAGCTGGAAGATTGCAGTCAAACACTGGAGCTGAATGTCAACATTAAAGATGAAGAAGAGGAGGAGAAGATTGGGAAATCTGTTTCTCAGGGTAAGAGCAGATTCTATCTAATTAAGTTTGTTGGACATGATTTGGAAAGGCACACACCTGTGTATATACAGTGCATTCGGAAAGTATTCAGACCCCTTGACTTTTTTGAGATTTTGTTACGTTACAGCCTTATTGTAAAATAGATTAAATTGTTTTTTTTCCCTCATCAATCTACTCACAATTCCCCATAATGATAAAGCCAAAACTGTTTTTTGTTCAATTGTTGCAAAAACAACATCTGAACGATCACATTTACAAAATGTCTTTCTACTCTGCGAGTGTCTAAACCAGGGCTCTTCAATTCCGGTCCTGGAGGGCCGAAACACCTCTGTTTTTCATCCTCTCCGTCTAATCAGGGGCTAATTCAGACCTTGGACACCAGGTGAGTCCAATTAACTACCAAGTAGAAATAAAAAACGGAAGTGTTTCGACCCTCCAGGACCGGAATTGAAGAACCCTGGTCTAAACCATGATCACCTTGATCTCATTCATCTCAGTCTCATTGCAAAGGGTGTTTATTATAATACTTATGTAAACAATATATTTTTGTAGTTTTTAATACATTTGCAAAAATGTCTAAGAACTTCTTTTCACTTTTTCATTATGGGGTATTGTGTGTAGATTGATGAGGAATTGTTTTATTTAATTCATTTCAGAAGAAGGCTGTAACATAACAAATTGTGGGAAAAATCAAGGGGGCTGAGTACTTTCCTAATGCACTGTACATATCCAAAAGTGGACCTAGAAGTTTGTCCTTAAATATCTATTGGGAGCCCATCTGGACCTTCCGCTTAACCTCCCTTCATATCGAAAATATCAGATATTTCAACACCATCCAATTCCTTTTCCAGATCCAATTTAGTGTCTTCTGAAGTAGAGGGAAAATCAAGACCTGATTAGTTCAGTTCTCAGGAGATTCAGAGTTGTAAAGTGTGTTGTAGTAGGAAGCAAATGTTTGGTTTATTTCTACAGGATCCATTGATAATTGTCCTTGTAAATTATGAATTGCATTAAAGGCTGAATTTTACTTCTTACTGTGCCAGGCCAGCAAATTACCAGGTTTTTCACCTTGATCATAGGACTGTTTCAGCCTAGTTAAGCTGTTTGCAGCCTTAGAGGTGGGAAGTTCTTCATACTGAGCTTTAAGACCAAATCATTCCTTGTTTACTTCTACTGAGTTATCCAAAAAAGCTTCCCTCTCCAATTCTCTCATTTTGCTGTCCATCTCTCATTTTCTGATTTTTATTTGATTTTAAACTGGTAAAACATATACTTTGCCCCCAAATATGTGCTTTGAAAGCCTCCCATCTGGTTCTCACTGACGTTTGGTGAGTGTTCAATGTCAAATAAACATCTATAGGCACTCCAACGTAATGTAAGAAGTCTGGTTCCTGTAACCATCTGGGATGCAAACGCCATCAAGAGGATCCTTTTACTAGTTTTGTATCCCTATAGAATAATCACACAAGGGAATGGTCACTCAAAACAATAGTATCATATCCATTTCCTGCTACATTGGGAAGCAATGAGCAAGAAACTAAAAAGTAGTCTACATGAGAATATGATTTAAATGTTGACGAGTAACATGAATACTCCCTTTTACTCGGGTTCTGAGTCCTCCAAGGTTCACATAGATTTAAGTCCTTAATGAAATGCTGTAATTTCTTTCTACTCTGCGGGTGGGAAGTGTCTAAACCAGAGGAGCAATCGAGGATCAAGAGTGCAATTAAAGTCCCCTGCCATTAGGACTTTACCAGGAATGGAGGCTATCAATAGAAATACATTCTCAAAGAATTTGGGATTATCAGCATTAGGACCATAAACATTAACCAGATTAATATGCTCCTTCAAGAGTTTCCTGTATCAAAATGTATCTACCAGCTGTATCAGTTATAATAGTATCCACTTGAAACGGAACAGATTAATGAATTTAAACCATAACACCATGAGAATGAGAGGAGAAACAGGATGCTACTACTTGCCCTTGTCATCTCCTGCATACTTTAAGTAGCTCATCCTTCAACAAGTGAGTTTCTTGTAGGAACACAATAGATGAATGAAGTTGTTTAAGCCTAGTAATAACCTGTTTTAAGCTTGGATAGTTTACAAACTCCACAGACATCCACAAAGTACATTTAAGTTTTGCATTTGAAGTCATTTAACCAAAGATGTGAACATGGAATAAGCTATAGCATAAAGGCATATCTAAAATCTGTTTAGTAACCACAAGGACCGCAGGAATATTTTGTAGTGAGGAAAATGTGTAAAGATCTGTTGGAAGAAACAAACATAAATCTATCCTAACAACACAGGGTCTTTTGCTAGTAGCCTATATAGTAGCCTAAATATCACAACAAAAGGCCTCTCTAGCAAGATGATATGTGAAATATCACGTAGTATTTGTTTGAAAAGTAGTAAAGAATAGCTCCACCTAAAACAGTAACGCTAGTTAGTGAAGCCTGAGACTAACGTTAACGTTACAGTATGGACCGTCCAAAATAGTCGTAGATGATCCACAACACAGGGTCTGTTGCTAGTAGCTACCAAGTAACAATATGGCCCATACGTATAGCGTTAACGTAGTATACCATGATACGTTTATAAACCAAAAAAAGTATCAAAGATCAGAAATGAACAGCCTATGTGAGAAAAATATATATCATTGAATATGTGCTACATTACCCAAAGGCCCTTTGCATGTGATGTTAGGCTTGCACCTGAGTGTCAAACATTTTAGTCCAAGGATACGATCGAAAGGCCTCCATCATTCTTAAATGGGAAAAGTGTGGAACCACCAATCATTTTTCTAGAGCTGGCAGCCCAGACAAACTAAGCAATCGGGGGAAAAGGGCCTTGGTCAGGGAGGTCATCAAGAAGCCAGTGGTCACTCTGACAGCGCTCCAGAGTTCTGTGGCGATAGGAGAATCTTCCAGAAGGACAACCATCTCTGCAGCACTCCACCAAACAGGCCTTTAAGGTAGAGTGGCTAGACGGAAGCCACTCCTCATGAAAAGGCACATAACTGCCCGCTGGGAGTTTGCCAAAAGACACTTAAAGGACTCTCAGACCATGAGAAACAAGATGATCTGGTGTGATGAAGCCAAGATTGAACTCTTTGGCCTGAATGCCAAGCGTCACGTCTGGAGGAATCCAGGCACCATCCCAACGGTGAAGGATGGTGGTGGCAGCATCATGCTGTGGATATGTTTTTCAGTGGCAGGGACTGGAAGACTAGTCAGGAACGGGGGAAAGATGAACAGAGCGAAGTACAGAGAGACCCGAAAATAGCTGTGTGGCGACACTCCCCATCTAACCTGACAAGCTTGAGAGGATCTGCAGAGAAAGTCCCAAAATACAGGTATGCCAAGCTTGTAGCGTCATACCCAAGAAGACTTGAGGCTGTAATCATTGCCAAAGGAGCTTCAACAAAGTACTGAGTAAAGTCTGAGTACAGTTTTTTTATTATGATTATTTTTGCAAATATTGTGTCATAAAACGTAGCGGTCAATCAGGGAAATGGTTCCAATCATTTTTCCTTTTTATTCATTTTAGAAACACTTAAAATAAGGGCTGTGTTTCGTATAGGTATCACTTGGCGTGACTTTTAGCAATATATTCGGCTCTATTTCCTCTCAGATTATAAAACTCTAATTATCATCAAAGTAGACATCATGCAAAACAACAAATCACTGCAATCTCAATCACTTCATCTCTAGCTGACACCTTTGCTAACAGGTATTGTGTCAATTTAAAACTTGCACAAGACAGATTATCATGGCATTTGTAGTTCTTTATGATAGCCACATTAGCAGCTAATTAAATGTAATTTGTGTAGGGGTAAATACAGGCCAATATATTGATAAGTCACCTTGTCCTAGAGAGATTTACATGGTTATCAAAACGCCACACCAGGGTAAGCCTACACGAAACACAGCCCTTATTATAAGTGTTTCTAAAATCCCCTATGGGAAAAATGAATGGTGTAAAAATGATTGGAACCATTTCCCTGTTTGACTGCAAGGTTTTATGGGTATTATCATTTATACTGTGGTACTCCATTGGTGTGCAGCTACCTGAAGCTAGTGGGGTGTGGATGAGATGAGACACGTGGTAAGATGGCGGACAAGAAAAAAGTGGAATGGGGGATTGCAGTGGGGGTTGCACAAACCTTCTGGAAGATCTGATGAAGGAGAAGATGGTGGAAAAGGACAAAGGAGAAAAGTGGAATATGTTTTGAGTGAATATGGAATGGAAGATCACACAGAACTTTTAGAAGAGCTAGAGGAGGAGAGTGAACGTGACGAGAGAGAGGATGAATTACCTGCGGTGAGGAACTCAGAGTTCGGGCCTCGTTCCGAGGATGATAAGGATGATTCTGGCCCAGTGGTAGTGAGATTTGTAGAGGGAATGGATCCATATGTGGTGTCAGGATAGGTGGAGAAGAGGTTGGGGACTGTTGAGTTGGTGAAGGTAACTTGGAGTGATTTATTGTTTCTCCTCTGCCCAGAGGGAGCGGGCGCTCCGGATTACGTGATTAGGGACAGGAATTGTGACTTGAATTGCTCTCCGGAACAGTGTGGCATTGAAAGGAGTGGTAACAGGGTTAGGTTAGAAGTGTTGAGGATGAGCAGTTGAAATGGAAGATTCCAGGTGTCTGTGACGCCCTCCGTTTGGTGAGACGTAGATCCGGTGTAGAGCGTGGGGAAACAGAGAATACATTATCTGTCATGCTGGATTTTGATGCATAGTCTCTGCCAGATACGATCAAGGTAGGAAGTGTCAGTTATCCCGTGAGCGATTTTGTTCCGTAAATACTACAGTGTTTTAGGTGTGAAGTTTATGGGCCTGTTGCAGCAGTGTGTAGGCGTGAGATGCCTAGATGTGACAAGTCTGCAGGAGGGCATGAGATGAGAAATGTGTGGTATCGGTGGAGAATTCTGTGTGTTAGTTGTGGGGGTGCTAACAGGCTGGAGATCTGAGGTGTCAGGTGAGAGAAAGGCAGATTGAGGTTGCCAGGGTTACAGTAGTACTGAAAGTGTTGTATGCAGAAGCAGTGAAGAGAGTGGTAGAGGAAGATGGGTACAGGGTGAGGGATCTTGAGAGGATTCCTGTGAGTAGGCAGAGACCAAGAGAGAGTGATGGGAAGAATATGTGCTTCAGTAAGGTGGGATTTATAGCAATGGTTGTCAATTGTACTGCTGAAATGGATCTCACAAATTACCAAAATGACAGGCTACTTTAACACTGAGAATCTGAGCTCAATAAAAACGACCTTGTCTTGAATCCATCAATAGCCGAGGCCCCTAAGTGTGCAGAGAAACACAATATGAGGAGGAAGATATAGTCCTAAAAAAGCTTTCCAGTTTCACTGACTCACCCAATGATGTGCAGCTCACTCACCGGCCAAAAGCTTATCTCTCTCTTGCTTTACTTTTTTAAACAATGCTGTTCACTCAATAGGCCTATTTGGAAGTTGATAACTTGGTAACATACAGACATTAGTATTTTATTTTCAGCAGGATCCATTTGCTTTACAACCTGTGTTTTCCAGCGATTGTATTAGAAATATTTGCGAAAGGCCTGTTTTGGCTGCACACTGTTAACTGACAGATTTGCCACACGTTAGGCGTGCCTTGTGATTTGGCTACACACACATTTAAAATTAGCTATGGCTACTCTGTGGCGAAAATCTAGGCTTACTCCTGGTGGAGTATTGGGAATTATTTAATTTCTTTCTGAACAGACTGCAGAGTGCTGCAGCACCTCCAGCACACTTCCTGCAGCTATTATTCTATTAGGAGATAAATGATGAAGTGCAATGCTGGAGAGAAGAGAGTTGCCGGCTTATGTCTATAACAGCACAGAGAGGGAGAGAGATCATAGAAAGTGAATGTCATTGTATTTCTGTGAGAGATACAGGCGTGCTTCTCTCTCTCACCACAGCAATGGCCACGCCTTGGTCTAGGCTACAATGTTGCGCAAACCATAAACCCGGGACGGCCCAACATTAACCAATTCTTAGAATATCATGCACGTTTTCACATTACGTTTTTTTAGGGGGCATGACAATTACAGAGGAATCTAAATGTAATTACTCTGATTGCTTTTATTAGGATTTTTACATTGCAAACAGTGGAAATTATTTTTCTTGCCACAAGAGGGAGGCTAACCGATCCTGGTAAATGGGTTCCGGAATCATAGACTACAAAACTGAGAGGTACCGGAGGAGCCATCTCAAATTAAGCACCGTCCTTCTCATATAATGGGGTAGGGCCATCCCAAGGATCCCTGAACGCACGCACGGTTGCACCAAATATTTCTTATAACTAAACCAAGATAGACCACAGCTGGTCGTTTCCAATGGGAACAGATGAGTCATAGTGGGCAGAGCCAAGCACGAGCTAGCGAGATCCTATTGGTGTGTTCTAGCACACATCTGCATATTTCTGTTAGGGAATGCCTCCTCTGTGAAGCGCTCATGTGCAATAACTCAATTCGCCTTTGCGTTCCTTCTAAATAACGTGATTAAAAAAAATATTTGTCCACAAAACTTAGTCCACTCTGTGCATAACAGATTTTAGTCTTGGGAACAGAACTGTATTAAGATCAGATGTTTCGTCGATTAGAACATTTGCAGAATATCGGCCAAAATCCATCTCCTTCCATCTTCTCCCACTGCCGGCCAGTGGGCTTCCTCACTACCATATTTGGTAGTGAGTGGAAACACCAACCGGATGCTTCACAATTATACATCCAGTGAAATATCTGTCTCATTGTTCTATCTGTGGCTGCACTGTGGTAGTGGGGGAACAGGAAGTTCCAGGCAGGCACGCACCATTCTTCAGTAAAAGAAAGCGCCAGAACTGTGATGTCAAGAAGATAACCTTTGTGTCCGTTTCTTTTTATTACTATAGGTATGTGTTATGACGAGTTTCTCTGGCATCAAGTAATTCAGTATGCAAGAGAATAGTTCAACACTTAGATGGAGAGTTGGTTCAAAGTTTAATATTACAGTACCAGATTCACATGACAAGCGGTACCGGGCGTAGCCTATTGTCATCTGAATGACTTGCATAGAAAACCTCTTAGTTTAGATAATGATTTTCCGAGCTAATTCCATCCAACAGTTGCCAACCATTATTGAGTGTCACTCCTCGCCACATATAGGATCACCCTATATGGTATCGTGTTGCACCCTAGTCAGGATATTCCATCACATACTCCTTCTAAGATTAGCACCAGTGGCCCCCCAGCTATCTTGGCCCGCATACCTTCTGGCACCCACCAGTGACAGAAATAAATACATGGAATGTATGTCATCCTCCAAATCCTTATGCAGCTCTCAATATTCCAAACATTAACTAATACTTTATTAAATACGTAATATCAGTATGTAATAGCACGTTTAAACGTTCTAATATCGAAAGAACATGTCATACCATGCTAGGTAACAAATCCGTTAAGGTATTATCACGTTTGGTAAAGGTTTGATGTGTTATTTTTATGTCAAACTGAGTAAACCTGGTAACTATTTTACAAGTCACATGGCTAGATACTTTGGGTTTGTCTGAATGGATGTACATAATTCCCTCAAGGTGATTTCATAAAGAATCCATTTATTTTTGATTTCAGAGTTTGTTTTGCATTTTTGGTTTTGTGTAAAATTAACGAGCTGGTAAAAATGGCGCCGCCCACTCAGCGTCAATGGACTTCAGTGCAGCAGAGAGACAATTTCAGGGTTGCACTACTGTTTTGAAGCTGAATGTAATGATTATAAGTTTTCTAATAATAATATAATATGCCATTTAGCAGACGCTTTTATCCAAAGCGACTTACAGTCATGTGCGCATACATTTTTACGTATGGGTGGTCCCGGGGATCGAATCCACTACCCTGGCGTTACAAGCGCCGTGCTCTACCAATTGAGCTACAGAGGACCACGTGTACTAATATTCAGTCACATTCAGTTGTTTCTGTATTTATCGATAAATGTTACTATGGTGTGAATGGAAAATACAATTGGTTTTTGATTGAAATAATACAGTGACTACAAGGTTATTCAGGAAAATAGTACATAGTGCTGCCTAAAACAAACAGTGACCTTGTACTAAATGGCTTTTTTCATTTATGCATTTACTGTACCAGTCAAAAGTTTGGACACACCTACTCATTCAAGGGTTTTTCTTAAATTTTACTATTTTCTACATTGTAGAATAATAGTGAAGACATTTAAACTATGAAATAACACCTATGGAATCATGTAGTAACCAAAAAAGTGTTAAACAAATCAAATATATTTTAGATTTTAGATTCCTCAAAGTAGCCACCCTTTGTCTTGATGACAGCTTTGTAGAATCTTTAATCTACAATGTCGAAAATAATACAAATAAAGATAAATAGGTGTTCTAAAACCTTTGACTGGCACTGTATGTGAATTTGGAAAAATCTGCTATAGGTTAAGTACCGGCACCTCAAATATCTAGTGCTTGAGCTCCTGTTCCTCTTATAGAATGTTAGCTCAACAGTATTGTGGAGCTCCTGCACCTAAATATAAACAGTACCGGCACCCAACATGAGTATTAGCACCTATTTCAGTCCAAGTCAAGCACTGAATTAGATGATTTAAGAAGAAATATAATATATTTTTAGAGAATAAAGAAAGTGCCAGAACTGTCAGGACAATAACTTTTTGTGTCTGTTTCTCATTGTTACTACAGGACGACTAGAATTAAATCTGAGGCCGGTAACATCAATAGTGAGGACAAACCCAGCCTGCCTCTCTCCTTCCACACTGAGTCCAAACCTACAGTCACTGGGTCCTGATTGTGACAGTGGTGCCCAGTTTGCACTGCAGGGTCCACAGATGGCATCAGTGAAGCTGGAAGACTGCAGTCAAACACTGGAGCTGAATGTCAACATTAAAGATGAAGAAGAGGAGAAGATTGGGAAATCTGTTTCTCATGGTAAGAGCAGGTTCTATCTAACTAAGTTTGTGTTATTAATTCCAACTTCCCAATGTGCATGAAAAGTTGCAGTATAACTGATTCATGATGAACTGTTTCAATGAGAAGGTAGATATTATTTCATGCCACTGACACTTACATGGTTTGACACCAGTATTGCCAGCATTTGTTTTATTCACTGGGCTATCTGGAGTGCTCAGAGTGTAGACTAAAGAAGTGAAGTAGACAAACTGCCAATGTTTTAAAGTTCTATTAAAAGAGTCTGTGTAGTTACTAACCCTTGTGATAGTGAGTGGAGGATGATATGGCTTCTACATCTGCATTGCTTGCTCTTTGGGGTTTTAGGCTGGGTTTCTATAAAGCACTTTGTGACAACTTCTGATGTAAAAAGGGCTTCATTAAATACATTTGATTGACATGTATATCACACCAACTGACTGGTTCTTCTGATGTTGTTCACACAGGAGACCACGTTGAGACATTCTCTACATCCAGAGAGCAACAGCAGGAAGATCACAGAGCTAAGAGGTCTCACCACTGCCCACATTGTGAGGCGAGTTTCTCAATTCTATCAAAGTTAAAAGTACACCTACAAATACACACAGGAGAGAATCTGAATTCCTGTACTGACTGTGGGAAGAATTTCACAACATCAAAGGCTCTGACCGTTCATCAGAGAGTGCACACAGGAGAGAAGCCTTACTCCTGCTCTGACTGTGTAAAATGCTTCATAACATCAACTGATCTAAAACGTCATCAGAGAACACACACAGGAGAGAAGCCTTACTCCTGCTCTGACTGTGTAAAATGCTTCATAACATCAACTGAGCTAAAACGTCATCAGAGAACACACACAGGAGAGAAGCCTTACTCCTGCTCTGACTGTGGGAAGAATTTCTCTCGACAGGAAAGCTTAACATTGCACCAAAGGATGCACACAGGAGAGAAGCCTTACTCCTGCTCTGACTGTGGATTGAGTTTCTCTCATCTGGGCAACTTAAAAAATCATGAACGTATACATACAGGAGAGAAGCCTTACTACTGCTCTGACTGTGGGTTGAGTTTCTCTCATCTGGGCACCTTAAAAAATCATGAACGTATACATACAGGAGAGAAACCTTACTCCTGCTCTGACTGTGGGTCGAGTTTCTCTCATCTGGGCACCTTAAAAAATCATGAACGTATACATACAGGAGAGAAGCCTTACTCCTGCTCTGACTGTGGGAAGAGTTTCTTTCGACTGAGCCATTTAAAAGCACATGAACGTACACATACAGGAGAGAAGCCTTACTCCTGCTCTGACTGTGTAAAATGCTTCATAACATCAACTGAGCTAAAACGTCATCAGAGAACACACACAGGAGAGAAGCCTTACTCCTGCTCTGACTGTGGGAAGAGTTTCTTTCAACTGGGCCACTTAAAAACACATGAACGTATACATACAGGAGAGAAACCTTACTCCTGCTCTGACTGTGGGTCGAGTTTCTCTCATCTGGGCACCTTAAAAAATCATGAACGTATACATACAGGAGAGAAGCCTTACTCCTGCTCTGACTGTGGGAAGAGTTTCTTTCGACTGAGCCATTTAAAAGCACATGAACGTATACATACAGGAGAGAAGCCTTACTCCTGCTCTGACTGTGTAAAATGCTTCATAACATCAACTGAGCTAAAACATCATCAGAGAACACACACCGGAGAGAAGCCTTACTCCTGCTCTGACTGTGGAAAGGTTTTCTCTCAAATAGGCCATTTAAAAAGACACCAAGGTAAACATAAAACGAGAGAAGGCTTACCACTGATCTAAAAACAGCTAATCTGCAAGGTCATCAGAGAACACACACAGGAGAGAATCCTTACTTTTGCTCTTAATATGGCAAGAGTTTCTCCCGATTGGCAAATTAAAAACACCAAAATTACACACTGGAGAGAAGACTTATTACTGCACTGACTGTGAGACGAGATTCTACAGATTGGGCAATTTAAAAGACACCAACGTATGCATAAGAAGTGGTAGTGGTCAAAGACAAGACCACAGAGGGGACTCCATCCTTGATCTGATCAACACAACCCACTGTACTTGCTCCTCTCAGATCCAGTGATCACAAATGTCTGCTGTTCTCTCCAAACACAACATCAGGAGGGAGAAGAGAGGTGCAGCGGAAAAAAGGACATCTGGTAACCCAGAACAGAAAGGAGACCTTTGCACGATGTAAGGCCAGTCAGTACTGACTGGTCTGCCATTTTTGAGGTGGAGAGCATTGATGCAAAGGTGGAGATGTTCAACTCCTGCATTCAAACTGCACTTGATGTATGCATGCCAATAAGAAATAAGAAAACAACAACACTGGACAAGCCCTGGATGACTGAAAGAATAAAGGCTGCCATCAGGAAAATACAGAATATTTTCAACAGATGGGGAGAAACAATGACATGGAGAAAATACAGAAACACAGTGCAAATGATTTATAAAGGAAGCAAAGACAAGCTACTACAAAACTGAAATCTAGGACCTAAAGAAGAAAAACCCTAAGGAATGGTGGGACTTCATTAACAATGGACTGGGACCAAAGAAAACATCAGGAGGGAGAATACAGGTTGAGGGAATTGAAGACGACGACGTGGCTTTTGTTTTGAATGGCTTCTTTGCTGAGGCATGGACAAGCACCACACCTCTTGCCATCTTCCCCCTGCCCATGTCTACAAGGCAGGTTGAGCTGTGCAGCATTGGCCAGTTAAAGCAAGCTCTGACCAGACTCAGCCCACGTAAAGCATGTGGGCCTGATGGCATTCCAGCCTGGCTACTAAAAGAGCATGCAGAAGATCTAGCCCCTGTCATCAAACACATTGTTAACACCTCCTACTGGCAGGGGACAGTTTTATCTAAGTGCACGAATCAGTATGACTACCTCCCAAAGTCCAGCACTACTACCGCCCTTGTGAAAGCCACATACTCCTGGCTGACAGCTACAGACTCCATAAAACCAACAATGGTGAGTGTGTTACTTGCTGATGTGTCCAAAGCCTTTGATCGAGTAGATCATGCAAAGTTCCTGCAACATCTGTCTGACATTGAACTGTGTCCAAGGTTACTAGCCTGGCTCCACAGCTACACCACCGAAAGAGGGCGGAGGGTGATGCCAACTGGCACATTTAGAAAACCTTTTTGACTGTTCTTGCCAGTAATGTCCTACTGAAGATCTGGTCACAGTCTATACTACACTGGCCAGGCCTTGTCTGGAATATGGTGGAGTGCTGTTAGTTGGATGCAGTAAAAAGCAGCAGGCCCAACTAGACAGGGTGCAGAGGAGGGCCTTGAGGATCATCTCCAGAGGTGGAGCAGTCCATCCACAGCTCCCGTCACTGCAGAGCAGGCGAGAACAGGCTGCAGTGCACCTGGTGAAGGACATGCACACTCTTGACCATCCACTGAATGACCTGCTCCCTCCAAGAAGAGGTAACTGCACCACCAGGATCCTGAGAAACAGCCACAAACTGTCCTGTATAACTGCCCGTACAAACCGCCTGTGAAACGCCACTCTACCCACTGCTATCAGACTGCATAATAACTCCAGCTCTTCAATGGTTTTCCCAAAAACTCTTTTTTTTTTCTCCAATAACATTTTAATATTTCAATTTCCATCATGAAAAATGTCCTGTAATGTTTCAAGTGTTCTGTATTCTACTTATGTACTTGAATTTCTTCTTCTCTTGTGCATAAATATAACAAAGTGTTTAAAGTGAAATAGTTAGTGTCTATACAGTGCATTCTGAAAGTATTCAGACCCCTTGACTTTTTCAACAAAAAAAATACGTTACAGCCTTATTGTAATATTGATTTTATTTTTATTTTGTATCCCTCATCAATCTACACACAATACCCCATAATGACAAATCGAAAACAGGTTTAGACATTTTTGCAAATGTATTAGAAATAAACAACAGATGCCGTATTTACATAAGTATTCCAGACCCTTTGCTATAAATCTTGAAACAAGATTCTCTGGTCTGATGTTACCAAGATTGAACTCTTTAGCCTGAATGCCAAGCGTCACGTCTGGAGGAAACCTGGCATCATGCCTACGGTGAAGCATGGTCGTTGCAGTATCATGCTGTGCGGATGTTTTTCAGAGGCAGGGAGACTAGTCAGGATCGAGGGAATAATGAACGGAGGAAAGTACAGAGAGATCTTTGATGAAAACCTGCTCCAGAGCGCTCAGGACTTCAGACTGGGTCGAAGGTTCACCTGGCCCAGCCAGAGCCCAGACTTGAACCCGATTGAACATCTCCGGAGAGACCAGAAAAGAGCTGTGCAGCAACGCTCCCCATCCAACCTGACAGAGCCTGAGAGGATTTGCAGAGAATAATTGAAGAAACTCCCCAAATACAGGAGTGCCAAGCTTGTAGCGTCATACCCAAGACGACTCGATGCTGTAATCGCTGCCAAAGGTGCTTCAAGAAAGTACTGAGTAAAGGGTCTGAATACTTATGTAAATTTGATATTTCTGTGTTTTAATAATAAATAAGTAAAAACTTCTAAAAACCTGTCTTTTGCTTTGACATTATGGGGTATTGTGTGTAGCTTGATGAGGGGGGAAAAACTATTTAATCAGGAAATGTATGATCTCTGAAATTGCAAACAAAGGTTTCTGTACCAAATATTAAGTTCTGCTTTTCTGATGTATCAAATACTTATGTCATGCAATAAAATGCAAATTAATTACTTAAAAATCATACAATGTGATTTTCTGGATTTTTGTTTTAGATTCCGTCTCTCACAGTTGAAGTGTACCTATGATAAAAATTACAGACCTCTACATGCTTTGTAAGTAGGAAAACCTGCAAAATCGGCAGTGTATCAAATACTTGTTCTCCCCACTGTATATAGCCAAGCTACCATTAACTAGGTATTGGCACCCCATGTATATAGCCAAGCTACCATTGACTAGGTATTGGTACCCCATGTATATAGCCAAGCTACCATTGACTAGGTATTGGCACCCCATGTATATAGCCAAGCTACCATTGACTAGGTATTGGCACCCCATGTATATAGCCAAGCTACCATTGACTAGGTATTGGCACCCCATGTATATAGCCATCATGTATCTACCATTGCTCATCGTGTATTAATTCCTCGTGCTACTATCTTTTTTCCTATTATTATAATTGTTGTATTGTGTTCTCCATTGTTGGTCAACATTTCACTGTTAGTCTACACCTGTTGTTTACCAAGCATGTGACAATTAAAATGAAATGACTATGTATTTGTGTAAATTGTGTTCTAAAGCTATACTGAAAACAAATATAAACTTGACATGTAACGTGTTGGTCCCATGTTTCATGAGCTGAAATAAAAGATCCCAGAAATGTTCCATACGCACAAAAAGCTTATTTCTCTCAAATTTGTTTCCATCTCTGTTAGTGAGCATTTCTCCTTTGCCAAGATAATCAATCCACCTGACAGGTGTGGCATATCAAGAAGCTGATTAAACAGCATGATCATTACACAGGTGCACCTTGTGTTGGGTACA
This sequence comes from Coregonus clupeaformis, assembly GCF_020615455.1. NCBI lineage: Eukaryota > Metazoa > Chordata > Actinopteri > Salmoniformes > Salmonidae > Coregonus > Coregonus clupeaformis. Next base: position 89,180 of record NW_025533900.1, on the reverse strand, counting down.
ATAAAAGGCCACTGAAATGTGCAGTTTTGTCACACAACACAATGCCACAGACATCTACATTTTGAGGGAGTGCGCAATTGGCATCCTGACTGCAGGAATGTTCACCAGAGCTGTTGCCAGAGAATTGAATGTACATTTTTCTACCAAGAATTTGGCAGAACATCCAACTGGCTTCACAGCCGCAGACAACGTGTAACCGTGCAAGCCCAGGACCTCCACATCTGGCTTCTTCACCTGCAGGATCATCTGAGATCAGCCACCCGGACAGCTGATGAAACTGAGCAGTATTTCTATCTGTAATAAAGCCCTTTAGTGGGGGAAATCATTCTTATTGGCTGATGGGTGGGCCTGGCTCCCAAATGGTTGGGCCTATGCCTTCCCAGGCCCACCCATGGCTGCGCCCCTGCCCAGTCAGGTGAAATCCATAGATTAGGGCCTAATGAATGTATTTCAATTGACTGATTTCCTTATATGAACTTTACCCTAGTAACCGAGTGGCGCAGTGGTCTAAGGCACTGCATTGCAGTGCTAGCTGTGTCACTAGAGATCCTGGTTCAAATCCAGGCTCTGTCGTAGCCGGCCGTGACCGGGAGACCCATAGGGCGGCGCACAATTGGCCCAGCGTCGTCCAGGGTAGGGGAGGGAATGGCCGGCAGGGATGTAGCTCAGTTGGTAGAGCATGGCGTTTGCAATGCCAGGGTTGTGGGTTCGATTGCCACGGGGGGCCAGTATGAAAAAAAAAAATATTAAAATAATGTATGCACTCACTTACTGTAAGTCGCTCTGGATAAGAGCGTCTGCTAAATGACAAAAATGTAAATGTAAAAGTGTTGAATGTTGTGTTTATATTTTTATTCAGTTAGTTAAAATCTTACAAAAAAACTGATGATGAATATGTTTGGAAAACTGCATTGATCTGCCAATGAAAAATAACGTTTGTACATGAATTTGTACTGGTCAACCTCTCCTTCTCTTTTGTATTCAGTTCTTCCATATTAGATCTGACAGTATGAATGGTTCTTATGGTTGTATTCAGTTCTTCTATATTAGATCTGACAGTATGAATGGTTCTTATGGTTGTATTCAGTTCTTCATGCCAATTGCGCACTCCCTCAAAATGTAGACATCTGTGGCATTGTGTTGTGTGACAAAACTGCACAATGATTGTAAATAATGATCCTGAATAATGATTATAAATAATGATTTTGAATAATGATTTCAATAATGATTGTAAATAATGATTGTAAATAATGATTGATTGTAAAGAAATAAAGAATCAGTACAACAATGTGACGTCATCTATCAATATGGTGGATGTCTGTTGTCCTCCAAACACTGAGGAAGGCCGCCTCCATTTGTTTTGACCTCTGCTGCTAAAAAAGAAGACATTAAACCTGAAAGAATATTTCAGTGAGTGGGTTTTTCATTTCTTCCAATCTGGTTTTAGACCTGGACATATTTTTCAGCGGCTACACTAGATGAGGTGCTATATTGTTTACCAGGGGTGTCAAACTCATTCCATGGAGGGCCTTGTATATGCAGGTTTTTGGTTTTCCCTCTTTAATTAAAACCTAGACAACCAGGTTTGGGAGTTCCTTACGAATTAGTGACCTTAATTGATCAATCGAGTACAAGGGAGGCGCCATGGAATGAGTTTGACACCTGTGGTTTAGACCATAAAAATCATTGCGCTGCTTTATTTATTGACCTGTAGAAGGCATTTGATACAGTTGATCATTTCTTACTTTTTCTAAGGTTGTCTGAAATAAGCCTAGATCAGGCATCTTGCAATTGGCTCAAAAACTATCTAACGGGCACAATGTGTGCTTGCTTAATGACGTTATCAAATCTAGATTCTTCAATAATATTGTAACGACCCGGTATTGTGTTCCGTGTTCGTGGGTGCGTTATTGTTTTCATGGGTGCTAGCAGGGGTTAAATATGCCAGGACAGGTGGAAAGGTTGGGGGGCATGATGGGTAATCCCGCAGGGTTTTGAAATGCATAAATGGGGGTTACTGTCTCATCTCTCTCTTTTTTTCTATTCGGGATCCTGATCTGCTCCTATGAGTCTGCCCTTAACTTGACATTGTGTATTTGTGTACGTTCGGAATTTAGCGGCATGTGCTGTGGCCTGAACAATAGCCCAGTTTAGGAATAAACCTGTGTTCTGCCCTGCACACCTAGTGTCCGTCTCTTTTTCCTTTATGACCCAGCCCGGATCATTACAATATGAACATTTTAAAAACTCTAAGCTGCGCGGCCGCACACTTCCTCCAGGACTGCAGCGAAGAAGAAATGCCATGTAGATCGTTTTTTCTGTGATTAAATCGATATTATATCAGCCCCTTTTCAATGCAACAAACCAAAAAATATATAACTTTGCAAGATTGAGTTTGTGATTTTGTTGTAGGCAGAGCCAGTCCGAACCGAGTAGAATTATATTACGGGAGACCCACGAGCGGTCTTTCATCACCTCAGTAATGCGCAGTTCAGATCAGACCGCAGCCCCGTCTGCACATTTGTTGATATTCTTTGCTAGTTAGCGAGTTATTAGCCCGTTATACATAAGTATAGGTCAGCAATGGGGAATTACTGCTTCCTACAAGAGAACAAAACGTGTAGGCTACATTTCAAGCCGTCTTTGAACAGCCAGTCAGATAAAAAAGCTTATGTCTTAATTAAAGAGGCGGTGTTGTATTTTGAGACAGGCTTGAATATGCAAATAAGCCAATAAGCAGAGGGGTAGCCTACATTGTCTAATTCTCTGTATGGTAATAATAATTAATATTATTTTGTAAAGTGGTTTCTGGCATCATACAACACAATACAATTTACAGTCACCTATTTGGCCCATGGTGTTACAAACCAAGTAAAAAAGTCAAGAATTCATGTCAAGCCCTTCATAATGTAAAAACGTTTTTTAAAGTATCCTGCAATGTAGGCCTGCATTGAACACCACATATAGGCTACTGTAGGCTATATCATAGAAATAAAATGCTATCTAAAACTGTAAGGGTACAGCCTCAGTGTTCATTATAAACGCGCACAGGACGTTGCGCAGAAGTCTCACAGCGTTCAAGTTTCCACTCACAAGACCTACAATTTGCTCAGTTTTGGGGGGTGGAACCAGAGAGGAAGCTTGTGTTACCTTTCTCACACCACTACAGTATTCATTTCAACAGACCCTTTCCATCCCCCATTGTTAGAGTTCAATAAATGCCCAGGACTATATTGAGGTTCAGGCTGTTGTAATGTCCAGTTGATTATGTAAGTAGTATTGTAGAACTCTGGTATTGATGGTCCATTTGAGGGTGAGTTATTGAAGTCAGTGAAGACAATTGCCAGTTGGTCAGCACATGCTCGGAGTACACGTCCTGGTAATCCGTCTGGCCCTGCGGCCTTGTGAATGTTGACCTGTTTAAAGGTCTTACTCACATCGGCTACAGAGAGCGGGATCACACAGTCGTCCGGAACAGCTGATGCTCTCATGCATGTTTCAGTGTAACTTGCCTCGAAGCGAGCATAGAAGTAATTTAGCTCGTCTGGTAGGCTCGTGTCACTGAGCAGCTCGAGGCTGTGCTTCCCTTTGTAGTCTGTAATAGTTTGCAAGCCCTGCCACCTCCAACGAGCGTCGGAGCCGGTGTAGTACGATTCAATCTTAGTCCTCTATTGACGCTTTACCTGTTTGATGGTTCGTCGGAGGGCATAGCGGGATTTCTTATAAGCTTCCGGGTTAGAATCCCACTCCTTGAAAGCGGCAGCTCTACCCTTTAGCTCAGTGCGGATGTTGCCTGTAATCCATGGCTTCTGGTTGGGGTATGTATGTATGTACGTACAGTCACTTTGGGGACGACATCATCGATGCACTTATTGATGAAGCCAGTGACTGATGTGGTGTACTCCTCAATGCAATCGGAAGAATCCCAGGAACATATTCCAGTCTGTGCAAAACAGTCCTGTAGCTTAGCATCTGCTTCATCTGACCACGTTTTTACTGACCGAGTCACTGGTGCTTCCTGCTTTACTTTTTGCTTGTAAGCAGGAATCAGGAGGATATCATTTTGGTCAGATTTGCCAAATGGAGGGCGAGGGAGAGCTTTGTATGCATCTCTGTATGTGGAGTAAAGGTGGTCTAGTTTTTCCCCCTCTGATTGCACATTTAAGATGCTGGTAGAAATGAGATGTGATATAACGTCTTGTCATAGTGTTGTAGATAGGTAACTCTTGGTGCCACAGAGTCTGAATGCTAAGGATTCCAGTATGTCTAGGGAGCTTACTAGGGTTTATTTTAGAATGACTGATATATGGAATATACTGACTTGGGGTACAGGGTGATACCATCAGAGTGGGGGGTGCCCACTGATGGTTACCAGATGTTGTTGAAGAAACGTGTAACATGAAGTATATAAACTGAGAGATTTCCTTTGTCCAATGTTCGGATGACAAGAGGCAAAGCACGTGCCGTTTGTTATGCGAACCCGGTACCGTAATCAATTAAATACTTTGCATCAATTCTCCATATAATTGTTAAGTATATTCTTGCATCCTGAATTACTTGATACCAGAGAAACTTCGTCACAACAAGATGGAAACGGCAGATAAAGGAGACATTTTCGAAAGATCCACAAATGTTTTATCCATTCGACAGGGGCAGGAAAACATTGAAGAACCACAGTGCAATGCCGCAAAGGCGTAAAAATGGTGCTGCTAAAATCAGAGATTAATCTCCTGAGTATATACCTTTGAATCTTGAGTACAGACCGACGTCCCCTGTATACAAACCTTACATATAGGAATTAAAGTTGTAAAATAGTGAACTACTCCTTTAATGGAGTGGTAGGTGCTATGAAAGGGATGTTTAAAAAAATAACGTTAGTTGTATTTTGTAAAAAAAACATCATAGTACAATGGAATGTTGTTGTTCGTTGTACTACGATGGTACATTTTTGTAAGAGCTGTCCTTCACATCGGAGTGCTAATGCTGGCTCTTTGCGTCTCTTGACCATGTCGCGTGGACCGGGCACAAAGCTCAAGGAGCGCTCTCCACTTCCCTCCGGTAGTTATTTAGCAAGCCTGATAACACATCACTCCTGACAGACACAAGCACAAACTCTTGCATAAATGTAGAAGCCTATACACCTAAACACTAGCGATCTGAGATGCTGTATTGCATGGAAACTGCAGGCTACTAACAACAGCAGCTACATAGTCTAGCCTACTACGGCCCTGTCCCTCTGGCCAGGGTAAACAAAGCGGTAATGTTGTGTCTTGTATATACAGTATAGGTCTTTTGTTTGGGAGAATGTGAATGGGATCAAATTTGGTTTATATATAGACGCTAACTATTTCACTTAAAACAGTTTGTTTCATTTAATTATACACAAGAGAAGAAGAAGAGAAGTACACTTTGTATTTCAAAGACCAGATTGACGCCTCCTGAGTGGCGCAGTGGTCTAAGGCACTGCTTTGCAGTGCTAACTGTGCCACTAGAGATCCTGGTTCGAATCCAGGCTCTGTCGCAGCCGGCCGCGACCGGGAGACTCATGGACGGCGCACAATTGGCCCAGCGTCGTCCAGGGTAGGGGAGGGAATGGCCGGCAGGGATGTAGCTCAGTTGATAGAGCATGGCGTTTGCAACGCCAGGGTTGTGGGTTCGATTCCCATGGGGGGCCAGTATAAAAAAATATATATATATATATATATGTATTCACTAACTGTATGTCGCTCTGGATAAGAGCGTCTGCTAAATGACTAAAATGTAAATGTAATTGAAGAATGGGACATACAGTGGGGGAAAAAAGTATTTAGTCAGCCACCAATTGTGCAAGTTCTCCCACTTAAAAAGATGAGAGAGGCCTGTAATTCTCATCATAGGTACACGTCAACTATGACAGACAAAATGAGAAAAATAAATCCAGAAAATCACATTGTAGGATTTTTAATGAATTTATTTGCAAATTATGGTGGAAAATAAGTATTTGGTCAATAACAAAAGTTTCTCAATACTTTGTTATATACCCTTTGTTGGCAATGACACAGGTCAAACGTTTTCTGTAAGTCTTCACAAGGTTTTCACACACCGTTGCTGGTATTTTGGCCCATTCCTCCATGCAGATCTCCTCTAGAGCAGTGATGTTTTGGGGCTGTCACTGGGCAACACAGACTTTCAACTCCCTTCAAAGATTGTCCTCCAAACACGATGAGTTGAGTTTTTACCAAAAAGTTATATTTTGGTTTCATCTGACCATATGACATCCTCCCAATCCTCTTCTGGATCATCCAAATGCACTCTAGCAAACTTCAGACGGGCCTGGACATGTACTGGCTTAAGCAGGGGTACACTGCAGGATTTGAGTCCCTGGCGGCGTAGTGTGTTATTGATGGTAGGCTTTGTTACTTTGGTCCCAGCTCTATGCAGGTCATTCACTAGGTCCCCCGTGTGGTTCTGGGATTTTTGCTCACCTTTCTTGTGATCATTTTGACCCCACGGGGTGAGATCTTGCGTGGAGCCCCAGATCGAGGGAGATTATCAGTGGTCTTGTATGTCTTCCATTTCCTAATAATTGCTCCCACAGTTGATTTCTTCAAACCAAGCTGCTTACCTATTGCAGATTCAGTCTTCCCAGCCTGGTGCAGGTCTACAATTTTGTTTCTGGTGTCCTTTGACAGCTCTTTGGTCTTGGCCATAGTAGAGTTTGGAGTGTGACTGTTTGAGGTTGTGGACAGGTGTCTTTTATACTAGGGGTGTAACGATCCATCTACTACATCGATGTATCGACTTACATTCATATGATCCAACTACATCGATCTGTGCTCGGCGAGTTGGCCTTTTGGACAACATATATCGATCTAACATCGTTTTAAAATGTAATAAATCCATTGTATCGATACTAGGAAATAACCCATTGGATTTAAGCACGTCAGACTTTATATGCAGGGGTGCACATAACTGGTACGCAGATACGCAAGCGCGACAAAAATCAGGAATGCGTAATGCCACTTGTGTTACTACGCGCCTTTGCGTACTTGACCGATCTTCTCATCTAACCTTACACATGACATGTTGCTTGTCAACTACTGTCAGGGATGTCCAAAAAGCAACAGACATTAAGCAGCTTCTTTGGCGTTTCGCCACCTACAAAGAAACGCCAACTGGAGCCAGAGCCGAAGAAAATACTTTTTTCGGAAAAGTGGCTCCAAGATGTGCAGTGGCTTGAAGCTAACGATGAGCGCACTGAAATGTGGTGCAAGATTTGCCGCTCAAATCCACATCTAGCAGACAAAACAGGTGCATTTTATAAAGGCTCAAAGAATTTCAACCATCCTTTATTTGACAAACATGAAAAGAGCAAGGAGCACACGAATGTGGCGCAAGCCATTGCTAAAAGCTAGCCGAGAATAAATGTCCAGTCGCCCACTTGCCAGATGGCGAGACAAGCTGAATGAAGAACAGCGGCAAGCTCTGTTTAATATTTTTCTCTTTCCATAAAGCTAAACACGCACGTCCCATGTCTTCCTATTCTGAGGATGTTCCTTTACTGAAGCGGCTAGCAGTAAATGTCGGAGGTGCATATCATTCACGTGAAGGGGGCACACGGATCATGCAGAGCATCGCTCACACCATCAGCGGGGAGTTACGAGCCAAGTTGCAGTCTGCTGAATTTTGGGGGCTGCTTTTTGATGGATCTGAGGACATCACAAAAACTGAGCAGGAAATAGTTTACATTGTGTCTGTGTCCAGCAGCGGAGAGTTTACTTCGGACTTTATTGGACTGATTGAATTGGGTGCTGACAGAACCGCACAGGCCATAACAGACGGACTTGTGAGACTTTTCCAGGACACAGGCTTGGATGACTGGACAACAAAGTTGGTCGCTGTGTGCACAGACGGGGCTGCTGTCAACGTAGGTATCTACAACGGCGTTGTGCCAAAACTCCGGAAACATGCTGCGGTTGGAGACTCCCTTGTGCACATTCTGTGCACCGCACACACACTGGAGAATTGCGCGAAATCAGCTGATCGCAACGTTCCTTACTGTGAGACATTTCATCACTCTGTGGTCAAGCTGCTGCAGTTTTATTTACAAAAAGGTGGAGCAAAAAAAACTGCTGCACTGAATAAAGCTATGTGAAGAAAATGGGATCTCCTTTTGTGGAACTGGGTAAGTTTCATAATACCAGATGGTCTGCATGGAGGCATGAAACACTGTTAAAAATATCAAGACTATTGCCAGCCATTAAAATGCAACTGGTTACCAGGTATTTATTTCAGTCACACTGGTTGAATTTTTGGCTAAAAGGTTACTGAATCGATTTCAAGTCACTGAATCGTTTCGGATTGTATCGTTCTAAATGAACCAATATCGTCCTTGAATCGTATCGACAACCACGAATCGTGATACAAATCGAATCGTTGTTAAAACGAATCGTTACACCCCTATTTTATACTGATAACAAGTTAAAACAGGTGCCATTAATACAGGTAACGAGTGGAGGACAGAGGAGCCTCTTAAAGAAGAAGTTACAGGTCTGTGAGAGCCAGAAATCTTGCTTGTTTGTAGGTGACCAAATACTTATTTTCCACCATAATTTGCAAATAAAATCATAAAAATCCTACAATGTGATTTTGTGGATTATTTTTCCTCAATTTGTCTGTCATAGTTGACGTGTACCTATGATGAAAATTACAGGCCTCTCTCATCTTTTTAAGTGGGAGAACTTGCACAATTGGTGGCTGACTAAATACTTTTTTCCCCCACTGTAGATAAGTGAAGATCAGTTCTTGCATTTGTATGTGTTTGTATGAATGAGTGGTTACAGGATATGTAGACATTCCAAACATTCCAAACTTCCACAATCTTTGTTTAGCAATGACTAAAAGTCCCAACTGGACAAGTCCAGATATTAAAAATGTAAAAGTCCTTGAGGAACGGTCCATGGTCAACCCACGGCAGGCACGCTCTGAGGGATCCAATCCAGTGTTTGCAGCAGGCCTCTCCTGGGTTGTGTTGTACTCAGTGAAAGAGAGAGATTGTCAGATTGCGCCGTAGGGCCAAGTATAATAAACTGCAATACCTCTCCAAAAATGATGAAACTAAATCACAATGAAGCAACAAAATAACTAAGGAAAGGAGTATAATCATATCAAAGCAAAAACAAACAATAATGGGGAAATCAATAAGGCTTGATACACAGTCATTTCAACCTAAATAAATGGAGAAACGGGACAGTGGCTCAAGTAATGTTATCTGGTATCAACAAAGGTCAACGTCTATTCAGGAAAGTTCAGGTTCTCAATGGTCTCTGTCGTAAGAGCCAGTGGAGGGACACTAGTGACTCAAATAGTTCAGATGTGAGCTGGGAGTGAGTGTTCAGGCAGAAAAGTCTCTATAATCCACAATGACTTGTCGAGTGCGATCAAAAAGGAAATTGCCTCAGTTGTTAGTCTATAGTGGTGCGGATGGAAAGAAGGGTAGGCTACTTCACTTAGGGAATGGTGAATGTGCATTAACGAGTGTAGCACAAAGCAGTAGAGAATTTTGGCAGATCTGATCCCTACACAGGCTCAAGGGACCCCTTGCAAGTCTTCAGTCCCAAAAACGTTTCTGCCGCAGGCACAATCATGTCCAGTTTCTTAGACGTCTTTGAGACTTGTGCTGTCCAATTTATAACTGTGGCAATGAACGCAAAACAAATAAACATTTTTAACACACAGGGTATGTTTTGTCTGGCAGCAAATATTTACTACAGGCTGTGGTGTATCCACTACCATATCTTCCCTAGCATCACTTGTTTTCTCAACTATTTTAATCGCCTCCGAATAGGAGATTCGATTGACCTCTAACCTTTGCCACCTCAATCTCCTTCACCCTTACAGGGCACTCCAGGAACTCAGGATCATCATCCCCACCACAATTGCAACCCCGTCGTCCTTCTACACACCGTTCTTCAGTATACTCTGTCCGTCTGCACACACTTGAAACACAGTCAAATACTTACATTGCAGTGGTTTGGGGATGACAGCTCTTACAGCGTATCTTACATAACCAAGCTTCACATGTCATGAATCCCGCTTCCTGAGTCTGTTTCTGCCTGAGTTGTCTGTTTTCTGTCTTGGAGTCTGTTTCCTGAAGGTTCCTGAACGCACCCTGTCTGGTTGCCGGGCGACGAAGCTAGGCGGGAGATCTCTCGATTACCCGCACCTGCATCTCATCAGATGTCTGCACACCTGGTCCTGATCATCACCTCTTCATAAGCTCTGACCTGACATCCATTCCCTGCCGGATCGTTAGCCATGAACAGTATGTTGTGCCTGCGTATCCGCCTCAAGTTACTAAGAGTTTGTTTTGTACTTTCTGCTTGCTGTGAACTCACCTTCGTTTACTCTGTCTACAGTTACTCTTCCGGAACATTCACTCCACCGCTGTCTGGTCATCTGTGGCTTCAGAGACATAATTGGATCTGCCCATTCACTCCCACCAACTCACCTCCACTGCCAGCTCTGTCACCTGGATTCTCCTGCTTCCACATTTAAGTATTTAAATAAATACTCACCTTCATTCAACTCACCTTGTCCTGGTCTGCTTCTGGGTTCTGCTTTAGAGAATCGTGACATCGCATGCATAGTTATTTGCTCTTTATCAAAAATACTTTTGTTTAATTAGACACATGCTATGAAACGACTACATGTGATATTAAAACTATATTCATTATTTTAGCCATTGATGATGAATGTATTTGGATAACTGCATTGAACTTGATTGATCTGTCAATGAGGAATAAAGTTTGTACATTCATTTGTAATGGTCAACCTCTTCTTCTCTTAAGTGTAATTATATACAAAACAACAATGTTTTTATAATATTTAGTGTTTGTCTGCAGCTGAGGAAGACAGGAAGTTGAAATGAGCATCACAAAGCTATATTTGACCTATTCACTAACATGTTTTGTCAGCATAAGCAACTTTGTGACCTGCTAGAGTACTATAGCTTTATTGATCTACTGAATCATTGTAGTTTTGGGGGTTGTCTTTACAGTAAATATAATGCTTTTGTGTAATTCATGGCATTCAAAACATATTGTCACATTTACCCACGCGGTTGGATTTTAACATTGAGGAGGCAACAGCAGTTCTTTACTATTCTTGCCCAGTGAGGCTTTTATTTGCTAGTGGAGATATAGTCGGCGAACTGTACAATTATTTACCAGCAAAATAACAAACCGGACGTGAACACTGTGTAGGCCTCAAACTGAGTAAACTAGTGCTCTCAAAGAAAAAACCCAGGCTCAATCATGCCTGAAAACCCAGCAGCATGCCAACCCGTTCCCTGTCCTCTCTCAAACAAGGTAATGCCAGGGTTTAAATACCACTACCCATAATGCAACAGACAATAAATAAATACATGATCAATTAACATTTCACAGACATTAAATATAATCTAACCGTCTTCACATTATAAATATGCATGTATTTACCTATAAACATTGCAATAAAGGTGCTTACCTGTCACGATCGTCTACGAGAGAGGACCAATGCGCAGCGTTGAATGCGAACATCTTTTTATTAACCAGATCACACGATCAAAACAACGAACGAAACGTGAAGTCCTTCTAAACACACAAAACAAAAGGAACAAGAAACCACAACACCAAGTGAAAGACCGACAGTTAAATATGGCTCCCAATCAGAGACAACCAGCAAACAGCTGACACTCGTTGCCTCTGATTGGGAGTCACTTAGGCCAACATAGAAAACAACAACCTAGAACACCCAACATAGAAACAACCCACACAGAACGAACACACCCTGGCTCAACATAGAGTCCCGGAGCCAGAGCGTGACAGTACCCCCCCCTAAAGGCGCGGACTGCGACCGCGCCTCAAAAAGAGCCAAAACAGGGGAGGGCTGGGTGGGCATACCTCCTCGGCGGCGGTTCCGGCTCCGGGCTTGACCACCACTTCCTCTCCAACCCCCCAAAGTACCCCTGGTCCTGTCTAGCCCCGCTGGCCGGAGCCGGACTGACGACACACACCCCTGGCTTAGTGCGTGGAACAGGAACGGACCGGACCGGGCTGACGATACACACCCCTGGCTTGGTGCGTGGAGTAGCAACTGGCCGGACCGGGCTGACGATACACACCCCTGGCTTGGTGCGTGGAGCAGGAATGGGCCGGACTGGGCTGGCGACGCGCACCACAGACTTGGTGCGGAGAGCAGGAACGGGCCGGACAGGGCTGACGAAACGCACCACAGACTTGGTGCGGGGAGCAGGAACAGGCCGGACCGGGCTGGCGACGCGCACCACAGACTTGGTGCGGAGAGCAGGAACGGGCCGGACAGGACTGACGAAATGCACCACAGACTTGGTGCGGGGAGCAGGAATGGGCCGGACTGGGCTGGCGACTCGCACCACCGACTTGGTGCGGAGAGCAGGAACGGGCCGGACAGGGCTGGTGACGCACACCGTAGGCTTGGTGCGTGGAGCAGGAACAGGCCGGGCTGGGCTGGCGACGCACACCGTAGGCTTGGTGCGTGGAGCAGGAACAGGCCGGGCTGGGCTGACGACGCGCACCACTGACTTGGTGGGAGTGGCAGGAACAGGCCGGGCCGGGCTGGCGACGCGCACCACAGGCTCAATGCGAGGAACAGGAACAGACCGGACCGCACTGGGGACACACACCCCTGGCCCTACGCGGGGATCAGGAACGGGCCGGACCGGACTGGTAACACACCCCAGTACCTCTCGCCGTGCCTCCACACTTTCCTTCCCCTTAGTGACCAGTGGCCCCCTTAACCTGGCGGCCTCCTCTGCCAACCTTCTGCACCACTCTATCCCGTACTCCTGCTGCCCCGACGTCGTGAGCCCCCCTAAAAATTTTCTGGGGTTCTCTCCTCCCCGTGGACCAGGCCTCCATCATTCTCGCCCAATTCTCGCTCCTCTGTTTCCAACTCTCGCCATTCAGCTCCTGGACATGCTGCTTGGTCTGGTTTAGGTGGTTTCTTCTGTCACGATCGTCTACGAGAGAGGACCAATGCGCAGCGTTGAATGCGAACATCTTTTTATTAACCAGATCACACGATCAAAACAACGAACGAAACGTGAAGTCCTTCTAAACACACAAAACAAAAGGAACAAGAAACCACAACACCAAGTGAAAGACCGACAGTTAAATATGGCTCCCAATCAGAGACAACCAGCAAACAGCTGACACTCGTTGCCTCTGATTGGGAGTCACTTAGGCCAACATAGAAAACAACAACCTAGAACACCCAACATAGAAACAACCCACACAGAACGAACACACCCTGGCTCAACATACAGAGTCCCGGAGCCAGAGCGTGACATTACCATGCTTAATGCATAAAAATAACATTGGTATATAATCATAACTACAGAAATAGAATATATCAATGTGCTTCTTTTAAAAGGTTTACATTCTCAATGTAATTATTCATAATTAGGTTTTAGATTAGGTGACTGAGGACATAAGGACATGTATTTGTATATTTATCTACTCAAAACATGTCACTACACCTCTACACCACCATTGGGACAAGACAATTTTCCAGCCACCAGTATTCTCTACAATGCATATGTAATGTATTGAAATACTTAGACACTAAAAACACCCCCCTTTATTTGCAGGATTCTACATGCAGGACTTAGTCTGTAGTGGGTTGTCTGGTTGTGGGTAGGGAAACAGCTAATTATAGGCTAGCTAGTAGCTTCGTTAAGTTTTGGTTGCAGCGCTCTGAATAATTATAGGTAGCCTCATTTTTCACCCCCTCCCTGCTCTCTCGCTACAGAGTGTGTGTCTGTGTGTGTGTGTGTGTCTGTGTCTGTGTGTGTGTGTGTCTGTGTGTGTGTGTGTGTGTGTGTCTCTCTGTGTGTGTGTGTGTGTGTGTGTCTGTGTGTGTGTATTGTGATGCCACGAGAGGCTACCGCTTCCAGCGGGGTTGCCCAAGTAGTGCAAGGAGTCCAGGTTCAACCAAAACAAGGATTTTTATTAAAGGTCTTCGGCAACTAACGAAATTATAACACAATTCTCTTCTTCCCCGAGCCCACACTCCAGACCGTGTCTCTTCCCTTCCAAACCTCTCCAGCCCATCAGCCCCTGATTGGTTTCAGCTGCGTGGGAAGATTGGCCACAGAGGGTTGGAGTTCCCGACCATACCAGCAGATGGAGCCATAGCTGTCTGGGTTTGCAGCCACCTCAGGGGGATGTAACGTCCCTCCAGGACACAGCCTCTCGTGACATCACACATCCCCCTCCTCGGGACCGACGTCCTCGTCGGGTAAAGGCAGTGAAGAAGGCATCACGCCGGGAGAGGGCGTCCGCATTTCCGTGGTGCTTGCCAGCCCTGTGGACAACCGAAAAGTTAAACGGTTGCAAGCTCAAAAACCATCTGGTTACTCTACTGTTTGATTCCTTGTTCTTGGCCATCCACTGCAGAGGGGCGTGATCAGATACCACCATGAAACGTCGGCCCAGGAGATAGAACCGAAGGGACTCCAGGGCCCAGACTACAGCCAGACATTCCTTCTCCACCGTTGAATAGTTCTTCTCTCTTGGAAGTAACTTCCTGCTTAGGTAGAGAATGGGATGTTCTTCCCCGTCATGTGCCTGGGCGAGGACAGCACCCAGACCCACCTCCGAAGCATCCGCTTGGACAATGAATTCCTTCTTGAAGTCTGGTGCCACCAGGATCGGACTGGAGCAGAGTGCTCGCTTCAGGTTGCGGAAAGCCGCCTCCGCCGCAGGGTTCCACTTCACCATTCGTGAGTGGCGTTTGGTCGTCAGCTCCGTCAATGGTGCCGCTATGGTAGCAAAATCTGCAATAAAGCGTCTATAGTAGCCAGCGAGGCCCAAAAATGACCTTACTTGCTTCTTGTTGATGGGCTGCGGCCAGTCCTGTATGGCCCGCAGTTTGGCTTCCTGTGGTTTGACCAACCCCCGCCCAATGGTGTACCCCAGGTAGTTTGTCTCACTGAAGGCCACCTTGCACTTCTTCGGGTTTGCCGTGAGCCCTGCTTCCCTGAGCGAATCCAGCACCGCTTGTACCCGGGGTAGGTGGCTGGCCCAATCCTGACTTTGTATAACCACATCATCCAAATAAGCCGCTGCGTCACTCTTGTGGGGCGCAAGGACTCGATCCATCAGGCGTTGGAACGTGGCAGGTGCCCCGTGGAGACCAAACGGAAGTCGGGTATACTGGTAGAGCCCCTCCGGGGTGGCAAAGGCTGTCTTCTCCTTAGACGCCGGGGTCAAGGGCACCTGCCAGTAGCCTTTTGTGAGATCAAGAGTGGTTATGAAACGAGCATGCCCCAAGGAGTCTATTAAATCATCGACACGAGGCATTGGGTATGCATCAAATTCAGACACTTCATTCAACTTTCGATAGTCATTACAAAATCGTACTGAACCGTCTGGCTTGGGAACTAGTACTATGGGACTTGCCCAGGCACTGTGGGACTCTTCGATTACTCCCAACTCCCGCATCTTCCTTACCTCCTTCTGTATAACCACTTTACGAGCCTCTGGCACGCGGTGCGGGCGCTGGTTTACCGTTCGGCCAGGCATGGTGCGGATCTCATGTTGGACCACCTCTGTGTGACCGGGAAGGGAGGAGAAGACATCCTGGTTCTGCTCCACGAGTTCCAGGGCCATCTGTCGTTGATGTGGGGACAGATTTGGACCCAGCTGAACCTCTTCTCGCGCCGGTTCCTGGGTCTCTGTGGGGGTAGAGAGCTAAACAGCGCCTCTCTGGCGTGCCACTTCTTTAAAAGGTTAACATGATAAATCTGCTCAGTTTTCCTTTTATCTGGTTGCCTCACCTTGTAGTTTACTTCTCCCATGCGTTCAATGACCTCATATGGTCCTTGCCAGGTTGCCAGGAATTTGCACTCAACGGTTGGCACCAGGACCAGCACTCTGTCCCCGGCTTAAACTCCCTGGGCTGAGCAGATCTGTTGTAGGAGGCTTGCTGTTGCCGCTGACTGGCCTCCATGTGTTCCCGCATCATGGGATAGATGGCCTTCATTCTCTCCCCTCATAGCCCCTACATGGTCGATCAGTGTCCGCTGTTGGCATGGCTGCTCCTCCCAGGCCTCCTTGGCGATGTCGAGCAGTCCTCTGGGTCTGTAGGAAAGCAAGAGCTCAAAGGGTGAAAAACCAGTAGAAGACTGAGGTACCTCTCTCACCGCAAATAATATGTATGGTAACAGCTGATCCCAGTTGCGCCCATCTTCCCCTACCGCTTTCCGCAGCATGGATTTTAGTGTTTTGTTAAAACGTTCGACTAGGCCATCTGTCTGGGGGTGGTAGACCGAGGTTCTCAGCTGTTTGATTTTCAGTAAAGCACAGAGTTCTTTCATCACCCTGGACATGAATGGAGTCCCTTGGTCCGTCAATATCTCTTTTGGGATTCCCAGACTAGTTGAGAGACGGAACAGCTCCTTGGCGATTTGTCTGGATGTAGCCTTCCTCAGCGGAATGGCCTCCGGGTACCGGGACGCATAGTCCAGAATGACCAGAATGTATTGATGTCCCCTGGCACTTTTCGGTAAGGGCCCGACTATGTCTAATCCAATCCTCTCAAACGGAGTTTCGATAATGGGCAAGGGAATGAGCGGGTTTCTATATGTGGGCTTTGGCGCAACCTGCTGACACTCAGGGCAACTACGGCAGTAGTTCTCTATCTCTTTGTGTACTCCTGGCCAAAAGAAACGTTGCATGATTCTTTCCTTAGTCTTCTCTACCCCCAAGTGGGCCCCTAGCGGGTGTGTGTGGGCTAGGTTGAGTACTGTGGCCCGATAGGGCTGTGGCACGAGGAGCTGTTCATGCACTTCCTCATTTTTCTTGACTATCTGATATACTAACCCCCGGTTTACTGCGAAATGGGGGTAAGTAGGGGTTGTCTTATCACCTAACACTACACCTTCTAATACCTGCACATTTCTTAAGGCATTTGCAAGAGTAGGATCTTGTAATTGAGCCGTACCATACTGGCCTGTGAGAGGGGGAAGCTCTTGGGTGCCTGGGACGTCTTCTTCACTGGAGAACGGAGCACTTTCCTGGGCTGCGTTCTCTTCTCCCGTATCCGGACCAGTCTCGGTGTCGGTCTGGGCACCTGCCATCCCTATCAGAGCCCGGGCGGGAGTGAGTAACTCGGAGGATTGCACCGGAGCCTTCCCAGGATGAGTCTTGCCTCTCCGTTTCCGAGGTACTCGGGTTATCCTCTCCTGAGACTCTCTCCAGAGTGGGTAAAAGGCTGGGCAGTCTCGTCCAATTAGGACAGGGACGGGAGGGAATCAACCACCCCGCCGTCGTGTGTATGGTTCCCCGTGTGCTGGTCATTGTAAGTTCAGTAATGGGGTATTCTCTGGTGTCCCCATGGACACAGGAAACTGGGAGGACTTTCCCCGGGGTCAGACACGTTGGGCCCACCAAATCCTTACGCACCAGGGTGGCCCGGCTACCAGAATCCAGTAAGGCCTCCACATCATGGTGATTCACAGTTACCGGGCAGGTGGGGGGTCGATCTGGGCCGCCATCTACGACTCCCAAGAGCGAGGCAACACGGTGTGTGGGTGCTGAGCTGGAGGACTCCGCAGTGGGCATAGGTTCATCGGCTGGTTTCCCACACTGCCAGGAGATATGTCCCATCTCCCCACACCGGTAACACTGTCGAGTTTCCCCCTCCTGGTGTACTCTTCTTGGACCCGCCTGGTTTCTGGCTCCCCCTGGAGCCGGGATAAGTCCTGACGTGGCTGGGTTCGAGACCTTGGGGTCCTTTGGACGGGTCCTTCCCATTTGTGGTGGGGCCGCACTCCTGGGGTCTTTTCGGGAAGCATTCAGCATCTCCGCTGTGGCCTGGTACTTTTCCACCGCTTCCACGGTCAGATCAGCCGTGGTCAAGGCCTGTTGACTGATGACCCGTTTTGCCTCATAAGGCAGGGCGCGTAGGTAACGATCCACCACAACGGCCTCCACCACCGCCGCTGCTGTATTCCTCTGCGGATCCAGCCATTTCCTTGCGATTCGGACAAGTTCATGCATCTGCGCCCGAGGAGGTTGGTCTGGTTGGAAGGTCCAACTGTGAAAGCGCTGGGCCATACCAAATTTTGTGAGTCCATATCTGCTGAGGATCTCAGACTTCAGGGCATCATAGTCAGTAACCTGGTCAGGGCCCAGGTCCCGGACAGCATTCAGCGCTTCCCGGTTAGAAAGGGGGCTAACAGACCAACCCACTGTTGCTTGGGCCAGGCTTCCCTAGTGGCCGTGGCCTCAAATGCATGCAGGTATGCCTCAATGTCATCGGTAGCTCCCATCTTAGATATAAAGTCACTTGCCTTTATTGGGCGGGTATTTTGGACCACCCTCTGTCTCTGCAACTGCAATTCCTCTGCCTTCAGAAGGTTGGCTTTCTTTTGCTCCTCCAAGAGAGCCACGTTTGCTTGCATCTGGGCGTGCTGGCCAGCAACAAGGGCTTTCAATATGTCCTCCATTTCAGTCGGCGGGGAGCCTACGGCCAACTTGGAAAACTGGGTGATCAAACCTTCGGTATCCTCCTCTGACATGCACTATTAACGCTTGAGCGTGCCCGTATTCTCCACCATCTGTGATGCCACGAGAGGCTACCGCTTCCAGCGGGGTTGCCCAAGTAGTGCAAGGAGTCCAGGTTCAACCAAAACAAGGATTTTTATTAAAGGTCTTCGGCAACTAACGAAATTATAACACAATTCTCTTCTTCCCCGAGCCCACACTCCAGACCGTGTCTCTTCCCTTCCAAACCTCTCCAGCCCATCAGCCCCTGATTGGTTTCAGCTGCGTGGGAAGATTGGCCACAGAGGGTTGGAGTTCCCGACCATACCAGCAGATGGAGCCATAGCTGTCTGGGTTTGCAGCCACCTCAGGGGGATGTAACGTCCCTCCAGGACACAGCCTCTCGTGACATCACAGTATGTTGCTCTATGAATGGGCATTTACTCTTATTCATGGCAGATTGAAATGAGCTACTGTCATGTAGGAAATGTAACATCAGCTCTGAATATAGAATACGCACTTAGTTTGATTTAGTTAGCGTTTCTGAAACTCTCCCACAGAGAGAAGTGGCAGCTTGGCTTACTGTAGGTTACGCTCATTGCTTAGTGTCACATTCTACAGAAATGTAGCCTATAGTTCTAATTATTGAAGTTCATGCTATGAAGCCTGTTCAATTTCTGATAGCCTAGTGGTCCTCATCCTGTCCAGCTGATCTGTGTGTGTTGATAGACACAAATGATGTGTAGGCCTACGACAGATATGGTTGTTGAGAGGAGAGTTGGCTAGAGACGGCACACTCAACAGTTTTGGAGAGAAAAGAAAGAAGGGATACTGGTCTGTAGTTGTTGACATCGGAGGGATCGAGTGTAGGTTTTTTGAGGAGGGGTGCAACTCTCGCTCTCTTGAAGACCAGCGGTCAAGGATGAGTTGATGAGCGAGGTGAGGTAAGGGAGAAGGTCTCCGGAAAGAAGAGAGGATGGGATAGGGTCAAGCAGGCAGGTTGTTGGGCGGGCGGCCGTCACAAGTTGCAAGATTTCATCTGGAGAGAGAGGGGAGAAAGAAGTCAAAGCATAGGGTAGGGCAGTGTGAGCAGGACCAGCGGTGTCATTTGACTTAATAAATGAGGATCGGATGTCATCAACCTTCTTTTCAAAATGGTTGCGAAGTCATCCACAGAGAGGGAGGAGGGAGGGGGGAGGAGGAGGAGGATTCAGCAGGGAGGAGAAAGTGGCAAAGAGCATCGTAGGGTTAGAGGCAGAGGCTTGAAATTTAGAGTGGTAGAAAGTGGCTTTTGCAGCAGAAACAGAGGAAGATAATGTAGAGAGGAGGGAGTGAAAAGATGACAGGTCCGCAGGGAGTCTAGTTTTCCTCCATTTCCGCTCGGCTGCCCGGAGCCCTGTTCTGTGAGCTCGCAATGAGTCGTCAAGCCACGGAGCAGGAGGGGAGGACCGAGCCGGCCGGGAAAGGGAGGAGAAGAGGGTTGAGGAGGCAGAATCAGGAGATCGGAGGGAGAAGGATTTAGCAGAGGGAAGAGATGATAGGATGGAAGAGGAGAGAGTAGCGTGAGAGAGAGAGCGAAGGTTGTGACGGCACATTACCATCTGAGTAGGGGCAGAGTGAGTAGTGTTGGAGGAGAGCGAGAGAGAAAAGGATACAAGTAGTGGTCAGAGACTTGGAGGGGAGTTGCAGTGAGATTAGTAGAAGAACAGCATCTAGTAAAGATGAGGTCAAGCGTATTGCCTGCCTTGTGATTAGGGGGGGACAGTGAGAGGGTGAGGTCAAAAGAGGAAAGGATTGGAAAGAAGGAGGCAGAGAGAAATGAGTCAAAGGCAGACGTAGGGAGGTTAAAGTCACCCAGAACTGTGAGGGGTGAGCCATCCTCAGGAAAGGAATTTATCAAGGCGTCAAGCTCATTGATGAACTCTCCAAGGGAACCTGGAGGGCGATAAATGATAAGGATGTTAAGCTTGAATGGGCTAGTGACTGTGACAGCACGTAATTCAAATGAGGAGATAGACAGATGGGTCAGGGGGAAAAGAGAGAATGTCCACTTGGGAGAGATGAGGATTCCTGTGCCACCGCCGCGCTGACCAGATGGATGCTCTCGGGTATGTGAGAACACATGATCAGACGAGGAAAGAGCAGTAGGAGTAGCAGTGTTTTCTGTGGTAATCCATGTTTCTGTCAGCGCCAAGAAGTCGAGGGACTGGAGGGTAGCATAGGCTGAGATGAACTCTACCTTGTTGGCCGCAGAACCGCAGTTCCAGAGGCTGCAGGAGACCTGGAACTCCACGTGGGTCGTGCGTGCAGGGACCACCAAATTAGAGTAAATTGGAGTGAAGCATTTGTATGGCCTGTGCAGAGAGGAGAGAACAGGGATAGACAGACACATAGTTGACAGGCTACAGAAAAGGCTACAATAATGCAAAGGAGATCGGAATGAAATTAACTAAACATCTGGGAAAGCGAGAGAGCGGGGCCTCCCTCACTTACGTTTCACTGAAACTCTCAAATATAACTCTCCCAACTTCCACTTATGAAATTATAATTGTTGTAAACTACAGCGGTTCAATGTTTTCTAGGAATAGATTCTAACTTAGTTTATTCAGCTAGCTAACTTGGTACAGTATTCTTCCGTGAAAACCGCCCAGGGCACCGTATCCTATGACGCCATAGCTAACTAGCATGCTAGCTTCCAATAACACGGTTTAGCACCAATACTCGGTTACAACAAACTACCAATAGTGTGTTAACACGCTAAACAGATCATTCATGTCCGTGTCTAACGTCCATGTCGAACGTCATTTCAACAGCACTTGGACCATTATTTTAACAGCACTAGGACCAATCTACCTTGTTTTATTAGGGATCTAAAGCAATACTATTTGTGCCCCCCCCATGAATTTAAAATGCCCCCTCAGCATGTCATTCTGGATCCGGGCCTGAGTGGATGCCCCACAGCCTGTAGAGATTCAGAAGGTAGTTCTCCAGTTCTCAATCCATGGTGGGGCACAATTAGTATTGCTTTAGAACCCTGATAAAACAAGGTAGATTGGTCCTACTGATGTTGAAATGATGGTCCTGATACACTGATTGTAAATCAATCAATCAATCACATTTTATTTATAAAGCCCTTTTTACATCAGCAGATGTCACAAAGTGCTATACAGAAACCCAGCCTAAAACCCCAAACAGCAAGCAATGCAGATATAGTTTGTTACCTATTAGCAAAATAATTATGTGAGTGTAATAACGCATGGTTGTTGTCGCAAAGAAGGTGGATGTTGTGGCATTTATTGCGCAGGTGATTCATTGTATTGCCCTAACGAACAAGAAGTCTAAGAAACTGGATATAATTGTATGTGCGGCTGAAAGGTTTTTGGGTCTTCAGGAATTAACAACAGTTGAAGATGAGGGAGGACGTTTATTTAATGAGCATGGCCTTATTTCTATTACAGCTTATTGGATGACTGTCATTCATATTCCGTTCACCAGCTCAATGTAACATCAATAGGTTTAGGCTACTACATGATACTCAACATTTCCCTGTACCCATCATGAGGTTGCTACAAGCCTATGAATGGTTTTTAGGTGACAGACAGTGGCACATTCAATACCGCCTTACACACTCTTTTAATAATTTAATTTAATTTATTTAATATTGCATTTAATATGCCATTTAGCAGACGCTTTTATCCAAAGCGACTTACAGTCATGCGTACATACATTTTTACATATGGGTGGTCCCGGGGATCGAACCCACTACCCTGGCGTTACAAGCGCCGTGCTCTACCAATTGAGCTACAGAGGACCCCTCTTGCCTGCATCTAGCTTATCTATGGTGTAATCATTTGTCCAACAGTTGCAAACAAGTTTCTATTGGACAAAATCAGGTATGTTTATCCCTGTTTCATTCCGTTTGCTTCCGTTTAAGAAACGGTTTTCAACAAATTGGCGGAATGAATACACCCTGATCACACGTGAACACTTTCATAGCCAAACAGTTTGTTGTATTCCTTCTTGCATCTAAACGCTCTCCTCCTCTCACAAATTTTCCTTCATTTGTGAACAACACAAAAACCTTTCCAAGCCAAACCATCATATCATAACCGCTACACACAGCCTACATCGTTGTCACCATATTAGCTAAAGTAATGTCATAGTCAACACAGCTAATAGAACTAACAAGTTAGTAAACCTGCTACAATCATGCAGTACAGTGTACAGTCAGTAAGCAGTTTAGCAGTTACACCGGCGGGCCCCGGTGGCAATACATTTGTAAAACCAAAAGATTACCTTGACTTGGAACAGTTCCAGTGTTGGATAGTCATAGCCAGCTAGCTAACATAGCATCCCTCTGTTTGAGCTGGGTATTTGAGTAGGCAAAACTAACCATTTGCATTTGCTAGCTAAGTAAGTGAAACTGAAAAAATGACAAAATATCTCTCTCTTGCTCCTCCTTCATTTTTGAAGAAATTCATTTGTTAAAAACTGTTCAACTATTGTCTTTCTCTCTCTTTGAGTCAACTACTCAATACATTTTCTGCACTGCAGTGCTAGCTAGCTGTAGCTTATGCTTTCAGTACGAGATTCATTCTCTGATCCTTTGATTTGGTGGACAACATGTCAGTTCATGCTGCAAAAGGTTAGAGGATGTCCTACGGAAGTTGTCATAATTACTGTGTAAGTCTATGGAAGGGGGTGAGAACCATGAGCCTCCTAGGTTTTGTATTGAAGTCAATGTACCCAGAGGTGGACGGAAGCTAGCTGTCATTGCAAAACAGTGTGTTTTAATCAATTATTTGGTGAAATGTTAATGTATATATTTTTTTATAGTTTTATCTAAAAATGATAACTTTTTAAATGTTTCACTATTTATATTTTTGTATGAAATTCACTGAGTATGGTCCTCCCCTTCCTCCTCTAAGGAGTTTCCACTGATTGCAGGGAATACTGACTGGAGATGTTCCGCCCTCCAAGGCCCCTGAACCTGTGTAGGGATGTGATTTGGATTGGACTGTGACTTTTTTAAATGTATTTTTATTTTGTGGGATGTAGTTTGTTCCCATTTTCCTCAATGGACATTTATTTTTTCTCCAGTTTACTAACCGAACAGTAGGTGGAGGCATACACATTACGTGAACGTCATTATACTAGATAAGAAGAAGAGGCAGTTAGTCCATCAGTCCAATAGATGTCGATGTTGCACCGTGGTAGTGGGGGAACAGGAAGTTCCGGGTTGACGCGCCACATTATTCAGAATAAAGAATGCGCCAGACGTGTTGTCAAGACGACAACTTTGTGTCCGTTTCAAATGTATTACTAGAGGTATGTAATAGCACGTTAAAACGTTCTAATATCGAAAGAACATGTCATAACATGCTAGTTAACAAATACGTCAAGTTATTCTCCCATTTGGTTATTATGTGTTCTTTTTGTGTCAAACCGAGTGAGTGAAAGAACGTGATAAAAACTATTTTACAAGTCACATAGCTAGAGATTTGCGATTTGTCTGAATGAATGTACATAATTTCGTCAATGTAATTTAATAAAGAATCAATTTGAGATTTCTGTGTTCGTTTTACATGTTAGTGGTTTTGTGTAAAAATGTATAATCTTACGAGCTGTTAAAATGGCGTCCTCCATTTTGATGTTCGTTTAAAGTCCACATAGAAGATAATGGCCCCTATCAGATATTTATGTAGTTGGTGCAGTATATTATTTTACTGTAGTAAATATACATTGGGTGGTCGGGGTTGTCCGAGCCCTGAATGCTGATTGGCTGAAAGCCGTGGTATATCAGACGTACACCACATGTATGACTAAATATATATATATATTTTTTTTACTGTTCTACATATGTTGGTAACCAGTTTTATAATAGCAATTAGGCGACTGAGGCATTGCATCGTGCCTAACAGCCCTTAGCCGTGGTATATTGACCATATAACACACCTCCTCTGGCCTTATTGCATAAATATTCATGAGTTCTGACTTGGAAAAGTATTTATTAGCTTACAATTTATGCTCCCCTCATATAACCACGAAGACGGCCGGAAAGGCCCTAAAGCAAGATCGTAAACGGTGAGCCTACTGTAGCCTACAGTCCATGGTAAACTGGTGCGCACCAAGTTGTACTATACGTTTTAGTATTTGATTTGGAGAACCTCAAACCCAACTTTTAGAACAATATTACAGTATTATAAAAATGGATTTATGAGTTTGTAATTTGTGAATGTTTTCTGGGGGTGCTCAAGTTAATATTATATGCATTTCAAGCATTGAGAAATAGCTGCTATGTGCCCTTTAACGGACTTCAGTGCCGGCAGTGCAGTAGCTGTCAAAATCCCTTCTCCGTATGTAGGGTTTTCAGCCATTACATTTGTCCACATTTGGCTCTGTGTAAACTACAATTCCGATGCTCTGTTTTAACATTGAGAAACGTCAATAATTATCAATTTCACAACTGTATGCTAATATGCCCCTTATCTTTCATGTCAGCGAGAACTAATCTTTAAAATAAAGATACACTCACTGTAGGAGTTTTACACGGATCCATACACTGTGTGCCTCCAGTTGACAAACTACACTTCCTCCCCAGTTAGCTTACACACAGGTGTTGGGAGCACGCTAGATAGCTAATTAGCACAGGGCCTATGGCTTCCGTCTGTCTTCCGTAAACAAGTGCTGTAACATGGAGATAGGACCATGTGGGAACACTAACCCTATAAAGGTGTGTAGTAATTTAACCTTTTTGTGTTTTGAAAATTATATTTAGCTGATATGAAAGTTTCCAAAAACGTACCGCAAGCGATGCGTGTTAATGTTGAGGCTCTTAACAAAACTCCCCCAGTCAGAAGATACTATCGTCAAGAGGCACTAAAGCAGTTAGCGTCTATGAATGGGGGAGCAGTGCAGGTGCATTAGAGAGAGACAATTTCATGGTTGTTCTACTGTTTTGAAGTTGAATGTAATGAATGGGTATTTTCCAGTTAAGCACAGGAAGCATAGTTAATTACATCATGGCAAGCTAACAATGTATGGTTAAATAGTTAATCACAACATGAGAAGAGGAGGCCTGAAACAGAGCAAGAAAATAGCTCAGGGAACTATGAAACAGAGTCAGGAAATGGCTCTGTTAGTTTTTAACCATATGATGAGGATTTTTCAGTGGACTATGGGATGGACATGGTTAATCAACAAACATGGAGCCAGGGTTAAACATTGATACATCTCTGTTGCTATGCAAGAACGTAATTGGTTTCTCTCATTGGGTTTAGGCCTCCCGAGTGGCACAGTGGTCTAAGGCACTGCATCACAGTGCTAGCTGTGCCACTAGAGATCCTGGTTCGAATCTAGGCTCTATCGTAGCCGGCCGCGACCGGGAGACCCATGGGGCGGCGCACAATTGGCCCAGCGTCGTCCAGGGTAGGGGAGGGAATGGCCGGCAGGGATGTAGCTCAGTTGGTAGAGCATGGTGTATTGCAACGCCAGGGTTGTGGGTTCGATTCCCACGGGGGGTATGAAAACTTAAAAAAATAATGTATGCACTCACTAACTGTAAGTCGCTCTGGATAAGAGCGTCTGCTAAATGACCAATAAATGTAAAAATGTAAAATGTGCTTGTTCTCTGGTCATCTGACCTGTCTTCGGTTGTCTTATCTTATCAGTGACTGAAACCAGGCTGAACCCTTTGTCTCTCCTTGAGCGTCTTCCTGATTAAATTACAGCGTGACGGGGTGGGACAGAGGGGTTAGGCTTGGGTATGTTTGAGAGATTGATTGTGGGCCTGCCATGTCCATTATCAATCTCCAGGTCGAGCCAGGATGAGCCAGAGTTGAACAAGGTTCAAACTGAACATGATTATTTTTACATGAGAGGGCGGTTAGTTGTGCATGACAAAGCTTGATTGGTCACACCACCATTGGTTCCAAACTGAATACATAGTGGTGAAATCTGACTCCTCCTCGATCATAAACTAAGGAAGTGGGCGGAGCGGTCAAGAGGTGGAAACTGGAGACAGTGGTGGGGGAACCAAAGAGGGAGGGGTTCAGCTACAATGTATGTAAATTACTATATAAACTTAGAGCTGGGAGGTGGAAAATCAGATGCTTTGCAAACGACCTTGGCTCTATTGCTTATGTAATAATAGTATAAAGTATATCTTATTTCAAGAAAAACTCTGAAATACTTTGGTTCTTTGATCAGTATGATGAATTTGCCACAACAATGTTTATCAGTTTTCTACATGTGTACTAATATTCAGACACATTCAGTTGTTTCTATCTTTATCTATAGTTGTTACTATGGTGTGAACGGGAAATACAATTGGCAGTGGTGTAAAGTAACTAAGTAGTCCTGTGTGGCTCAGTTAGTAGAGCATGGCGCTTGCAACGCCAGGGTTGTGGGTTCGATTCCCACTGGGGACCAGTATGAAAAATGTGTGCACTCACTACTGTAAGTCGCTCTGGATAAGAGTTTCTGCTAAATGACTGAAATGTAAAAGTAAAAAGGCTTTGAAGTACTACTGAAGTAGTTTTGGGGTATTTGTACTTTACTATTTATATTTTCTGACAACTTTTACTCCACTACATTCCTAAAGAAAAGTTGTACTTTTTACTCCCATACATTTTCCCTGACACCCAAAAGTACTCGTTACATTTCGAATGCTCAGGCAGGACAGCAATATGGTCCAATTCACGCACCTATCAATATCACGCATTGTCACCTCTACTGCCCCTGATCTGGCGGACTCAGTAAACACAAATACTGCGTTTGTAAATGACGTTTTGTTGGAGTGTGCCCCTGGCCGTCCGTGAATATTATTATTTTTGAGTGAAAAAATACAGTGAAGATAAGGTTATTAAGGAAAATAGCTCATAGTGCTGCCTAAAACAAACTGTAACCTTGTCCTAAATAGTTTTTGAGTCATTTATTCATTTCTGCAGTTGCTTTGTGTAATTTTTGTGCACTTGTCTATTGTGAATGAATGTTGTTTTGTCATTGTTTAGCTACCTGATCTGTTGAAATTAGGTAATTGAACAAGAAGAAATATAATATCTTTTTTGAGGATAAAGAAAGTTCCAGAACCGTCAAGACTGTTGTCTGTTTCTCTTTATTACTACAGGCCGACTAGGATTAAGTCTGAGGCCTGTAACATCAACAGTGAGGACAAACCCAGCCTGCCTCTCTCCTTCCACACTGAGTCCAAACCTACTGTCACTGGGTCCTGATTGACAGTCGAGTCCAGTTTGCACCGCAGGTACCAGAGATGGCATCAGTGAAGCTGGAAGACTGCAGTCAAACACTGGAGCTGAATGTCAACATTAAAGATGAAGAAGAGGAGAAGAAGATTGGGAAATCTGTTTCTCATGGTAAGAGCAGGTTCATTCCAACTTCCCACTGTGCATGAAAAGTTGCAGTACAACTGTTTCATGATTAACTGTTTCAATGAGAAGGTAGATGTTATTTCATGCTACTGAGACTTGCATGGATGACACCAGTATAGTTTGTTTTGGAATGGGTGGCCAGTAATAAACTGGCCCTGAACATGTAAAACTGTCACGCCCTGGCTCTGGGGACTCTAGTATGTTGAGCCAGGGTGTGAGTTTTCATGTGTGTTGGTTCTAGTTGTTGTATATCTATGTTGGCCAGGGTGGCTCCCAATCGGAGACGGCTGTAGCTCGTTGTCTCTGATTGGGAGTCATACTTAGGTAGCCGTTAGGCATTCATTCATTGTGGTTTCTTGTTCGTGTTGGTTTGTGTTTGACCATTGACTGTCACGTCATCGTTTTGTTGTTTTTGATCGTGTGATCATTATATAAATAAATATGTTCGCATTCAACGCTGCGCCTTGGTCCTCATCTCTGTTAGACGATCGTGACAAAAACTAAGAGCACTGTATTTGGTACAAATAATTTCCTAAGTTCTAGACCTCAGCTGAATCTGGTATTGAATGATGTGGCTGTTGAACAAGTTGAGGAGACTAAATTACTTGGAATTACCTTAGATTGTAAACTGTCATGGTCAAAACATATAGATTCAATGGTTGTAAAGATGGGAAGAGGTCTGTCTGTAATAGATGCTCTTCTTTTTTGACACCACACTCCAAAATGCAAATTCTGCAGGTTCTAGATTTGTCTTATCTTGATTATTGTCCAGTCGTGTGGTTGAGTGCTGTAAGGAAAGACCTAGTTAAGTTAATAAGTATGTAGGTTATTGTCACGAGAATTGTTATCTCAATGGTTGAAGTCAAACACTTCTTAAATCTTTGAATAATTCCCGAGGTGTAAATCTCTAGTTTAAATAAATTAAACAATGACCCAATTCTGCAATGGTCAGCCTTTTATTCATTGAGAGCGCTCTGCCCTCTCAAGTTCAGAGTCCATCTTGGTGCGGGGAGCAGGAACGGACCGAGCCGGGCTGACGAAGCGCACCACTGACTTGGTGCGGGGAGCAAGAACGGGCCGAGCCGGGCTGACGAAGCGCACCACTGACTTGGTGCGGGGAGCAGGACGGGCCGAGCCGGGCTGACGAAGCGCACCACTGACTCATCGTTTTGTTGTTTTTGATCGTGTGATCATTATATAAATAAATATGTTCGCATTCAACGCTGCGCCTTGGTCCTCATCTCTGTTAGACGATCGTGACAGAAGAAACCACCAAAACTGGACCAAGCAGCGTGTCCAGGAGCCATCGCCAGGGGAATCGCTAGCAGATCTCCGTGGCAACCTCGACTGGGTCAAGCCTAGTGAGGAGCAGAGAGGGTGGACTTGGGAACAGTGGAGGAAGAGCTTCGACTGGGTCAAGCCAAATGAGGAGCTGAATGGAGGGAGTTGGAAGCAGAAGAGCGAGAGTTGGGCGAGAACTATAGAGGCCTGGCCCACGGGGAAGAGAGACCCCCAGAAATTTTTTTAGGGGGGGGCTCACGACGTCGGGGCAGCAGGAGGCCGCGATAGAGCGGTCCAGCGGGTTGGCAGAGGAGGCCGCCAGGTTACGGGGGCCACTGGTCGAAGAGGGGATGGAAGGTGTAGAGGCACGGCGAGAGGTACTGGGGTGTGTTACCAGTCCGGTCCGGCCCGTTCCAGATCCCGGTGTAGGGCCAGTGGTGTGTGTCCCCAGTACGGTCCGGTCTGTTCCTGCTCCCCGCACCAAGTGTACGGTGCGCGTCGCCAGCCCGGCCTGTTCCTGCCCCTCGCACCAAGTCAGTGGTGCGCTTCGTCAGCCCGGCTCTGCCCGTTCCTGCTCCCCGCACCAAGTCGGTGGTGCGCTTCGTCAGCCCGGCTCGGCCCGTTCCTGCTCCCTGCACCAAGTCAGTGGTGCGCTTCGTCAGCCCGGCTCGGCCCGTTCCTGCTCCCCGCACCAAGTCAGTGGTGCGCTTCGTTCAGCCCGGCTCGGCCCGTTCCTGCTCCCGCACCAAGTCAGTGGTGCGCCTCGTCAGCCCGGCTCGGCCCGTTCCTGCTCCCCGCACCAAGTCAGTGGTGCGCCGTCAGCCCGGCTCGGCCCGTCCTGCTCCCCGCACCAAGTCAGTGGTGCGCTTCGTCAACCCGGCTCGGCCCGTTCTTGCTCCCCGCACCAAGTCAGTGGTGCGCTTCGTCAGCCCGGCTCGGTCCGTTCCTGCTCCCCGCACCAAGTCAGTGGTGCGTTTCGTCAGCCCGGTTCGGCCCGCTCCTGCTCCCCACACCAAGCCAGTGGTGTGCGTCGTCAGTCCGGCACAGCCCGTGCCTGTTCCACTGGTGCCTGGTTCAGCACGGGTCAGCTGCTTCACTTGAGCACCCCCAGAAAACATTCCCAAATTACAAACTCATAAATCCATTTTTATAATACTGTAATATTGTTCTAAAAGTTGAGTTTGAGGTTCTCCAAATCAAATACTAAAACGTATAGTCCAACTTGGTGCGCACCAGTTTACCATGGACTGTAGGCTACAGCAGGCTCACCGTTTACGATCTTGCTTTAGGGCCTTTCCGGCCGTCTTCGTGGTTATATGCAGGAAGCATAAATTGTACAATTGTAAGCTAATAAATACTTTTCCAAGATAGAACTCATGTATATTTATACAATAAGGCCAGAGGAGGTGTGGTATATGGTCAATATACCACGGCTAAGGGCTGTTAGGCACGATGCAATGCCTCAGTCGCCTAATTGCTATTATAAACTGGTTACCAACATATGTATAACAGTAAAAAATATATATATATATATTTTGTCATACCTGTGGTGTACGTCTGATATACCACGGCTTTCAGCCAATCAGCATTCAGGGCTCGGACAACCCCGACCAACCAATGTATATTTACTACAGTAAAATAATATACTGCACCAACTACATAAATATCTGATAGGGGCCATTATCTTCTACGTGGACTTTTAACGAACATCAAAATGGACGACGCCATTTTAACAGCTCGTAAGATTATACATTACACAAAACCAATAACATGTCAAACGAACACAGAAATCTCAAATTGATCCTTTATTAAATTACATTGACGAAAGTATTTACATTCACTCAGACAAACACCAAATCTCTAGCTATGTGACTTGTAAAATAGTTTTTATCATGTTCTTTCACTCACTCGGTTTGACACAAAAATTACACATAACTTTACCAAATGGGAGAATACCTTGACGTATTTGTTAACTAGCATGTTATGACATGTTCTTTCGATATTAGAAAGTTTAAACGTGCTATTACATACCTGTAGTAATACATTTGAAACAGACACAAAGTTGTCGTCTTGACGGCGCATTCTTTATTCTGAACAATGGGTCGCGCCAATCCGGAACTTCCTGTTCCCCCACTACCACAGTGCAACAGCGCTATCTATTGGACTGATGGACTAATTACCTCTTCTTCTTATTATTTAGTATAATGACTTTCACGTAATGTGTATGCCGCCAGCTACTGTTCGGTTAGTATCCTGGATAAAAAAAAATGAATGTCCATTGAGGAAAAGGGGGACAAACTACATCACACAAAATAAACACATTTAAAAAAGTCACAGTCCAATCCAAATCACATCCCTACACAGGCCATCCTCCTCAGGTAATTTCATTAAAAAAATTAAAATTGTGAATCATTTAAAAAGTGTTGGTTTTTAGATAAAACTATAAATATATATATATATATATATATATATATATATATATATATATATATATATTAATATGTCACCAAATAATTGATTAAAACACACTGTTTTGCAATGAAGGTAAACAATAGCCTCAACAGAACTCTGTAGGGTAGCACCATGGTGTAGCCAGATGACAGCTAGCTTCCGTCCTCCTCTGAGTACATTGACTTCAATACAAAACCTAGGAGGCTCATGGTCCTCACCCCCTTCCATAGACTAACACAGTAATTATGACAGCTTCCGTGGACATCCTCCAACCTATAAGAGCTTTTGTAGCATGAACTGACATGTTGTCCACCAAATCAAAGGATCAGAGAATGAATCTAGTAATGAAAGCATAAGCTACAGCTAGCTAGCACTGCAGTGCATAAAATGTATTGAGTAGTTGACTCAAAGAGAGAGAAAGACAATAGTTGAACAGTTTTGAACAAATGAATTACTTCAAAAATGAAGGAGGAGCGAGAGAGATATTTTGTCATTTTTTTTCAGTTTCACTTACTAGCTAGCAAATGCAGCTGGCTAGTTTAGCCTACTCAAACACCCGGCTCAAACAGAGGGATGCTATGTTAGCTAGCTGGCTATGACTATCTAACACTGGAACTCTTCCAAGTCAAGGTAAGCTTTTGGTTTTACTAATTTATTGCCACTGGGGCCCGCCGGTATAACTGCTAAACTGCTTACTGACAGTACACTGTGCTGCATGATTGTAGCAGGTTTACTAACATGTTAGTTCTATTAGCTATGTTGACTATGACATTACTTTAGCTAACATGGTGACAATGATGTAGGCTGTGTGTAGCGGTTATGATATGATGGTTTGGCTTGGAAAGGTTTTTGTGTTGTTCACAAGTGAAGGGAAAAGGTGAGAGGAGAGCGTTTAGATGCAAGAAGGAATACAACAACCTGTTTGGCTCTGAAATTGAACTGTTTGCGTGTGTTCAGGGTGTATTCATTCCGCCGATTCTGTTGAAAAACGTTTCTTAAACGGAAGCAAATGGAATGAAACAGGGATAAACATACCTGAATTTGTCCAATAGAAACTATTGTTTGCAACTGTTGGACTAATGATTACACCATAGATAAGCTAGATGCAGGCAAGTGTGTGTAAGGCGGTATTGAATGTGCCAATCTTCTCCTCCTCTTATTCATCTTTAATGTTGACATTCAGCTCCAGTGTTTGACTGCAGTCTTCCAGCTTCACTGATGCCATCTCTGGATCCTGCAGTAAACTGGGCTCCACTGTCACAATCAGGACCCAGTGACTGTAGGTTTGGACTCAGTGTGGAAGGAGAGAGGCAGGCTGGGTTTGTCCTCACTATTGATGTTACCGGCCTCAGATTTAATTCTAGTCGTCCTGTAGTAATAATGAGAAACACACACAAAAGTTAGTCTTGACAGTTTTGGCACTTTCTTTATTCTCTAAAAATATACTACATTTCTTCTTGTTACATTATCTAATTCAGTGCTTGACTTGGACTGAAATAGGTGCCGGTACTC
The DNA here is from genome assembly GCF_020615455.1 of Coregonus clupeaformis. Lineage (NCBI taxonomy): Eukaryota > Metazoa > Chordata > Actinopteri > Salmoniformes > Salmonidae > Coregonus > Coregonus clupeaformis. Next base: position 55,999 of record NW_025533900.1, on the reverse strand, counting down.
ATTTTGGGTGCCGGTACTGTTTATATTTAGGTGCAGGAGCTCCACAATACTGTTGAGCTAATATTCTATAAGAGGAACATGAACTAAAGCACTAGATTTTTGAGGTGCCGGTACTTAACCTATAGCAGATTTTCCCAAATTCACATACAGTACCTGTCAAACGTTTTAGAACACCTACTCATTCCAGGGATTTTCTTTATTTTTTACTATTTTCTACATGGTAGAATAATAGTGAACACATCAAAACTATCAAATAAAACATATGGAATCATGTAGTAACCAAAAAAGTGTTAAACAAATCAAAATATATATTTTATATTTGAAATTCTTCAAAGTAAGCAACCTATGCCTTGAAGACAGCTTTGCACACTCTTGGCATTCTCTCAACCAGTTTCATGAGGTAGTCACCTGGAATGCATTTCAATTAACAGGTGTGCCTTGTTAAAAGTTAATTTGTGGAATTTCTTAATGCGCTTGGGCCAATCAGTTGTGTTGTGACAAGGTAGGGGTGGTATACAGAAGATAGGCATATTTGGTAAAAGACCAAGTCCATATTATTGCAAGAACAGCTCAAATAAGCAAAGAGAAACAACAGTCCATCATTACTTTAAGACATGAAGGTCAGTCAATCCGGAACATTTGAATAACCTTTAAAGTTTATTCAAGTGCTGTCGCAAAAACCATCAAGCGCTATGATGATACTGGCTCTCATGAGGACCGCCACAGGAAAGGAAGACCCTGAGTTACCTCAGCTGCAGAGGATAAGTTCATTAGAGTTACCAGCCTCAGAAATTGCAGCCCAAATAAATGCTTCACAGAGTTCAAGTAACAGACACATCTCAACATCAACTGTTCAGAGGAGACTGCGTGAATGAGGCCTTCATGGTCGAATTGCTGCAAGGAAACCACTAGTAAAAGAAGAGACTTGCTTGGGCCAAAAAACATGAGCAATGGACATTCGACCGATGGAAATCTGTCCTTTGGTCTGATGTTACCAAATTTGAGATTTTTGGTTCCAACCGCAGTGTCTTTGTGAGACACAGAGTAGGTGAACGGATGATCTCTACATGTGTGGATCCCACCGTGAAGCATGGAGGAGGTGGTGTGATGGTGCTTTGCTGGTGATTTTTTAGAATTCAAGGCACACTTAACCAGCATGGCTACCACAGCATTCTGCAGCGATACGCCATCCCATCTGGTTTGAGCTTAGTGGGATTATCATTTGTTTTTCAACAGGACAATGACCCAACACACCTCCAGGCTGTGTAAGGGCTATTTGACCAAGAAGGAGAGTGATGGAGTGCTGCATCAGATGACCTGGCCACAATCAACCGACCTCAACCCAATTGAGATGGTTAGGGATGAGTTGGACCGCAGAGTGAAGGAAAAGCAGTCAACAAGTGTCACGGTTTCGGCCGAGGCTGCTCCTCCTCCTGGTTCGGGCAGGCTTCGGCGGTCGTCGTCCCCGGAGTACTAGCTGCCACCGATCTATGTTTCATGTTCGTTTGGTTTTGTCTGGATGTTGTACACCTGTGTCTTGTTAGTCCTCGTTAGTGTCCTATTTAGTTCTCGTTGTGTGTGCTTGTCGTTGTGTGTGATTGCGCTTCTGTTTCGTGTTTGGAGCTACATTTTCCCTCCAGTGTTTTGGAGAGGTTATTTTGCACATGTTTGTGCGCCGTTTGTTTTGTCGCCTGTGTGCGCCGTTTGTTTTGTCGCCTGTGTGCGCCGTGTATTCGCCTTCGGGCTTATTGTGCTTCTGTCTTTTATATATATTGCACTAAAGCCTTTGGACTGAGCCTCTGCGTCCTGCGCATGATTCATACACCACACCCACCTTCAGCACGCCTTGACAACTGCTCAGCATATGTGTGAACTGCTTCAAGACTGTTGGAAAAGCATTCCAGGTGAAGCTGGTTGAGAGAATGCCAAGAGTGTGCAAAGCTGTCTTCAAGCATCATGCTGACAATACTGGTGTCAAACCAAGCAAGTCTCAGTAGCATGAAATAACCCAGTTATAGCCCAGTTGTTCAGGGACGTGTGATGACAGAATAACAGAATACATAGAGCCTGCTCTTACCATGATTAACAGCTTTCCCAATCTTCTCCTCCTCTTCTTCATCTTTAATGTTGACATTCAGCTCCAGTGTTCGACTGCAGTCTTCCAGCTTCACTGATGCCATCTCTGGTACCTGCGGTGCAAACTGGGCTCGACTGTCAATCAGGACCCAGTGACTGTAGGTTTGGACTCAGTGTGGAAGGAGAGAGGCAGGCTGGGTTTGTCCTCACTGTTGATGTTACCGGCCTCAGACTTAATCTGAGTCGTCCAGTAGTAATATAGAGAAACTCAATACAGTTATTCAAATACTATTTTATTTATTTTATTTATTATTATTATTATTATTATTATTTTTTTAAATACATTCATCATCAATGACTAAAATAATTAATCTAGTATTAAAAGACAATTTAATAAACACAAGTAGTCGATTCATAGCCTGTTCATCATTAAACAAAATATGTTTAGTAACATAAAATAATCCATCCAAACTAATGCTGAAAACTGATCATCACACATCTTTATTTGATATACACTGAGTCTACAAAACATTAGGAACACCTTCCTAATATTGAGTTGCAACCCCCTTTTGAGTTTGAGTTGAGTGAAAACACTCATTTTAAAATACATAACACAATATGTTTATTTCTAATACATTTGCAAAAATTTCTAAACCTGTTTTTACTTTGTCATTATGGGGTATCGTGTGTTGATTGATGAGGGATAAAAAAAAAATCTATTTTTTACATCTATTTTACAATAAGGCAGTAACGTATTGTTTTGTTAAAAGTCAAGGGGTCTGAATACTTTAAGAATGCACTGTATAGACACTAACTATGTCACTTTAAACAGTTTGTTATATTTATGCACAAGAGAAGAAGTGGTTGCCCAGCACAAATTCATGTACAAACAGGATTTTTCATTACATATTTGTAATTTAGCAGATGCTCTTATCCAGAGCGACTTATAGGTTAATTGCCTTGCTCAAGGGCCCAATGACAGATTTGACCTAGTTAGCTCAGGATTCAAACCAGCGACCTTTCAGTTACTGGCCCAACACTCTTAACCACTAGGCTATGTGTTAAATACATAACACAATACGTGACATAAGTAGAATACAGAACACTTGAAACATTACAGGACATTTTTCATGATGGAAATTGAAATATTAAAATGTGATAAATTTTTTTTGGGGGAAAACCATTTAAGAGCTGGAGTTATTATGCAGTCTGATAGCAGTAGGTAGAGTGGCGCTTCACAGGCGGTTTGTACAGGCAGTTAGACAGGACAGTTTGTGGCTGTTTCTCAGGAGCCTGGTGGTGCAGTTACCTCTTCTTCGAGGGAGCAGGTCATTCAGTGGATGGTCAAGAGTGTGCATGTCCTTCACCAGGGGGAATGCAGCCTGTTCTCGCCTGCTCTGCAGTGACGGGAGCTGTGGTTGGACTGCTCCACCTCTGGAGATGATCCTCAAGGCCCTCCTCTGCACCCTGTCTAGTTGGGCCTGCTGCTTTTTACTGCATCCAACTAACAGCACTCCACCGTATTCCAGACAAGGCCTGGCCAGTGTAGTATAGACTGTGACCAGATCTTCAGTAGGACATTTCTGGCACGAACAGTCAAAAAGGCGTTTTGAGGCCTTTCTCACTGACTACTCCATGTGTCACCACTGAGGTTAGAGTCTAGATGACTGCTCCAGGTGTCACCACTGAGGTTAGAGTCTAGATGAAAACCAAGACACTTGGTTGTTGTTACCACTGGTACTTCCTGTCCTCCTAGGATTAGTGGTGCAGGTTGTGGATGGTCCTCTGAACAAGGGCTAAATGTGCCAGTTGCCATCACCCTCTGCCCTCTTTCGGTGGTGTAGCTGTGGAGCCAGGCTAGTAACCTTGGACACAGTTCAATGTCAGACAGATGTTGCAGGAACTATGGGTGATCTACTCGATCAAAGGCTTTGGACACATTAGCAAGTAACACCCTCACCATTGTTGGGTTTATGGAGTCTGTAGCTGTCAGCCAGGAGTATGTGGCTTTCACAAGGGCGGTAGTAGTGCTGGACATTGGGAGGTAGTCATACTGAATCGCGCACTCAGATAACACCTCCTACTGGCAGGGGACAGTTTTAACAATGTGTGACAGGGGCTAGATCTTCTGCATGCTCTTTAGTAGCCAGGCTGGAATGCCATCAGGCCCACATGCTTTACGTGCTCTGAGTCTGTTCAGAACTTGCTTTAACTAGCCAATGCTGCACAGCTCAACCTGCCTTGTAGACATGGGCAGGGGGAAGATGACAAGAGGTGTGGTGCTTGTCCATGCCTCAGCAAAGAAGCCATTCAAAACATCAGCCACGTTGTCGTCTTCAATTCCCTCGACCTGTATTCTCCCTCCTGATGTTTTCTTTGGTCCCAGTCCATTGTTAGTGAAGTCCCACCATTCCTTAGGGTTTTTCTTCTTTAGGTCCTGGATTTCAGTTTTGCAGCAGTTTGTCTTTGTCTATACATCAAGTGCAGTTTGAATGCAGGAGTTGAACGTCTCCACCTTTGCATCAATGCTCTCCACCTCATATATGGCAGACCAGTCAGTACTGGCCATACATCGTGCAAAGGTCTCCTTTCTGTTCTGGGTTACCAGACATCCTTTTTTCCGCTGCACCTCGCTTCTCCCTCCTGATGTTGTGTTAGGAGAGAACAGCAGACATTTGTGATCACTGGATCCGAGAGGGGCAAGGACAGTGGGTTGTGTTGATCAGATCTAGGATGGAGTCCCCTCTGTGGTCTTGTCTTTTGGCCACTTGTTTCATGTCTGGATGGGAGTTTGTCAGCATCTTGATGGGCAGGTGATTAAAGTCTCCACACAGGATGAGACCCATTTGGGGAGAGGACATCCTGATCACATGGACAGTGATTATGAGATAATCCACAGTGTTCTGCTGCAGTGTTTTGTCATGTGCCCATGGTGGATGTTAGAGCACTCCACTACCAGAGATGAAACTGAGCTGGGGTGTTGTTTAGGAACGGAGCTGAAGACACTCAAACTCTTCTTTCTCTAGGTCAGTTATTCTTCTCTTTGCCTGCATACTGTGATTCACATACATAACCACGCCCCCTCCCCTCTCTGGACCTGTCATTTCTGAACAGCTGATAGTCTTTGTCATCCGAACAGCCTTAATTCGTCGGGGCATGGACTCTACAAGGTGTCGAAAGCGTTCCACTGGGATGCTGGCCCATGTTGACTGCAACGCTTCCCACAGTTGTGTCAAGTTGACTGGCAGTGGATTTCTACTCCGAATAGATCGTTCCATCTCCTACAACAGATGACCAATTGGATTGAGATCTGGTGCCTCGGAAGACCACTGCAGTAACCTGAATTCACTGTCATGTTCGTGGAACCATTCCTGGACAAGCCTTGTGGCATGGGTTATAATCCTGCTGAAATAATCTATTTGCAGATGGATAACTGCTGTCATGAAGGGATACACCTGATTGGCAATGACGTTTAGATATCCTGTGGCATTCAAACTTTGCTCCACTTTTATCAAAGGGCCCAATGTGTGCCATGAAATCACACCCCACACCACCACCAACAGCCTGCAATGCTGACACACGGCATGGATGCATGTACTCGTGGTTTCCTCAATACCCTAGTCCTCTCAATATCTTTACAGTAGGAGCTATCTAAGGACTGCAAAACTGACAAGGTGCACACTGATCATTAAAGAGATGCTACCATTCCACAACGTTCCCGTTCCTCTGCACAGTTCTCTCACAGTGAGAAACAATAGGATTACAATAGAGTGTTCTATGCTTTCTTAATTTGATCCAATCCACTACTACTTCTTATGTATACGTTGGTGTCTTTTTAAATTGCCCAACATGTAGAATCTCATGTCACAGTCAGAGCAGGAGTATGGCTTCTCTCCTGTATGTGTTCTCCGATGAAGTTTTAGCTCATTTGATGTTGAGAAGCATTTACACAGTCAGAGCAGGAATAAGGCTTTTCTCCTGTATGTATACGTTCATGTACTTTTAAGGTGCCCAGTTGAGAGAAACTCTTCCCACAGTCAGAGCAGGAGTAAGGCTTCACTCCTGTATGTATCCGTTCATGTACTTTTAAGGGGTCCAGTCGAGAGAAACTCTTCCCACAGTCAGAACAGGAGTAAGGCTTCACTCCTGTGTGTATCCGTTGGTGTGATTTTAAGTGGCCCAGTCGAGAGAAACTCTTCCCACAGTCAGAGCAGGAGTATGGCTTCTCTCCTGTGTGTGTTCTCTGATGAACTTTTAGCTCAGTTGATGTTGTGAAGCGTTTTACACAGTCAGAGCAGAAGTAAGGCTTTTGTCCTGTATGTTTAGGTTCATGTTGTTTTAAGTGGCCCTGTTGAGAGAAACTTGCCCCACAATCAGAGCAGGAGTAAGGCTTCTCTCCTGTATGTGTTCTCCGATGAAGTTTTAGCTCATTTGATGTTGAGAAGCATTTTACACAGTCAGAGCAGAGTAAGGCTTTTCTCCTGTATGTATACGTCCATGTTGTTTTAAGGTGCCCAGATGAGAGAAACTTGCCCCACAGTCAGAGCAGGAGTAAGGCTTCTCTCCTGTGTGTATACGTTGGTGTGATTTTAATCTTTCCTGATGAAAGAAATTCTTACCACAGTCAGAGCAGGAGTAACACTTCTCTCCTGTATGTGTTCTCCGATGAACTTTTAGCTCATTTGATGTTTTGAAGCACTTTACACAGTCAGAGCAGGAGTAAGGCTTCTCTCCTGTATGTATACGTTCATGTACTTTTAAGGAGCCCATTTGAGAGAAACTTGCCCCACAGTCAGAGCAGGAGTATGGCTTCTCTCCTGTGTGTATACGTTCATGTACTTTTAAGGCGCCCAGTCGAGGGAAACTCTTCCCACAGTCAGAGCAGGAGTAAGACTTCTCTCCTGTGTGTATTTTTAGGTGTATTTTTAGCTTTGATAGAAATGTAAAAATCTCCTCACAATGTGGGCAGTGGTGAGACCTCTTAGCTCTGTGATCTTCCTGCTGTTGCTCGCTGGATGTAGAGAATGTCTCAACATGGTCTCCTGTGTGAACAACATCAGAAGAACCAGTCAGTTGGTGTGATATACATGTTAATCAAATGTATTTTATGAGAAGTAGTCACAAAGTGCTTTATAGAAACCCAGCCTAAAACCCCAAGAGCAAGCAATGCAGATGTAGAAGCAATATCATCCTCCACTCACTATCACAAGGGTTAGTAACTACACAGACTCATTTCATAGAACTTTAAAACATTGGCAGTTTGTCTACTTGACTTCTTTAGTCTACTCTCTGATCACTCCAGATAGCCCAGTGAATAAAACAAATGCTGGCAATACTGGTGTCAAACCATGTAAGTGTCAATAGCATGAAATAATATCTACCTTCTCATTGAAACAGTTCTACTGCAACTGTTCATGCACAGTGGGAAGTTGGAATGAATGACACAAACTTAGTTAGATAGAACCTGCTCTTACCATGAGAAACAGATTTCCCAATCTTCTCCTGATCTTTAATGTTGACATTCAGCTCCAGTGTTTGACTGCAGTCTTCCAGCTTCACTGATGCCATCTCTGGATCCTGCAGTGCAAACTGGGCTCCACTGTCACAATCAGGACCCAGTGACTCTAGGTTTGGACTCAGTGTGGAAGGAGAGAGGCAGGCTGGGTTTGTCCTCACTATTGCTGTTACCGGCCTCAGATTTAATTCTAGTCGTCCTGTAGTAACAATGAGAAACAGACACAAAAAGTTATTGTCTTGACAGTTCTGGCACTTTCTTTATACTCTTAAAATATACTCTTCTTGCTAAATTATCTAATTACGAGCTTGACTTGGACTAAAATAGGTGCCAGTACTCATTTTGAGTTATTGCACACGAGCGCTTCACAGAGGAGGCGTTCCCTAACAGAAATATGCAGATGTGTGCTAGAACACACCAATAGGATCTCGCTAGCTCGTGCTTGGCTCTGCCCACTATGACACATCTGTTCCCATTGGAAACGACCAGCTGTGGTCTATCTTGGCTTTGTTATAAAAAATAATTGGTGCAACCGTCCGTGCGTTCAGGGATCCTTGGGATGGCCCTACCCCATTATATGAGAAGGGCGGTGCTTAATTTGAGCTGGATCCTCCGGTACCTCTCAGTTTTGTAGTCTTTCGTTCCGGAACCCATTTGCCAGGATCAGGTAGCCTACCTCTTGTGGCAAGAAAAAATACTAATAAAAGCAATCAGAGTAATTACATTTAGATTCTTCTGTAATTGTCATGCCCCCTAAAAAAAACGTCATGTGAAAACGTGCATGATATTCTAAGAATTGGTTAATGTTGGGCCGTCTTGGGTTTATGGTTTGCGCAACATTGTAGCCTAGACCAAGGCGTGGCCATTGCTGTGGTGAGAGAGAGAAGCACGCCTGTATCTCTCACAGAAATACAATGACATTCACTTTCTATGATCTCTCTCCCTCTCTGTGCTGTTATAGACATAAGCCGGCAACTCTCTTCTCTCCAGCATTGCACTTCATCATTTATCTCCTAATAGAATAATAGCTGTGGGAAGTGTGCTGGAGGTGCTGCAGCACTCTGCAGTCTGTTCAGAAAGAAATTAAATAATTCCCAATACTATACCAGGAGGAAGCCTAGAACTTCGCCACAGAGGATCCATAGCTAATTTTAAAAAATAGCCTAGCTGTGGATTGTGTGTAGCCAAATCACAAGGCATGCCTAATGTGTGGCAAATCTGTCAGTTAACAGCATGCAGCCAAAACAGGCGTTTCGCAAATATTTCTAATACAATCGCTGGAAAACACAGGTTGTAAAGCAAATGGATCCTGCTGAAAATAAAATACAAATTTACATTTAAGTCATTTAGCAGACACTCTTATCCAGAACTACTTACAAATTGGTGCATTCAACTTAGGATAGCCAGTGGGACAACCACCACTGGGGGAGTGGGGGGTGTAGAAGGATTACTGTTATACTTTTCCAGGTATTCCTTAAAGAGGTAGGGGTTTCAAGTGTCTCCGGAAGGTGGTCAGTGACTCCGCTGTCCTGGCGCCGTGGGGGAGCTTGTTCCACCATTGGGGTGCCAGAGCAGTGAATAGCTTTGACTGAGCTGAGCGGGAACTGTGCTTCCGTAGAGGTAGGGGGGCTAGCAGGCCAGAGGTGGATGAGCGTAGTACCCTCTTATGGGTGTAGGGTCTGATCAGAGCCTGAAGGTAAGGAGGTGCCGTTCCCCTCACAGCTCCGTAGGCAAGCACCATGGTCTTGTAGTAGATGCGAGCTTCAACTGGAAGCCAGTGGAGTGTGCGGAGGAGCGGGGTGACATGAGAGAACTTGGGAAGGTTGAACACCAGACGGGCTGCAGCATTCTGGATAAGTTGTAGGGGTTTAATGGCACAGGCAGGGAGCCAAGCCAACAGCGAGTTGCAGTAATCCAGACAGGAGATGACAACTGCCTGGATTAGGACCTGTGCCACTTCCTGTGTAAGGCAGGGTCGTACTCTGTGAATGTTGTAGAGCATGAACCTGCAGGATCGGGTCACCGCTTTGATGTCAGCGGAGAACGACAGGGTGTTGTCCAGGGTCACGCCAAGGTTCTTTGCACTCTGGGAGGAGGACACAATGGAGTTGTCAACTGTGATGGCGAGATCATGGAGCGGGCAGTCCCTTCCCCGGGAGGAAAAGCAGCTCCGTCTTGCAGAGGTTCAGCTTGAGGTGGTGATCCGACATCCACACTGATATATCTGCCAGAGATGCAGAGATGCGATTCACCACCTGGTTATCAGAAAGGAGAAAATGAATTGTGTGTCGTCTGCGTAGCAATGATAGGAGAGACCATGTGAGGATATGACAGAGCCAAGTGACTTGGTGTATAGAGAGAATAGGAGAGGGCCTAGAACTGAGCCCTGGGGGACACCAGTGGTGAGAGCACGTGGTGCGGAGACAGAATCTCGCCACACCACCTGGTAGGAGCGACCTGTCAGGTAGGACGCAATCCAAGAGTGAGCGGCACCGGAGATGCCCAACTCGGAGAGGGTGGAGAGGAGGATCTGATGGTTCACAGTATCAAAGGCGGCAGATAGGTCTAGAAGGATAAGAGCAGAGGAGAGAGAGTTCGCTTTAGCAGAGCGGAGAGCCTCCGTGACACAGAGCAGTCTCGGTTGAATGACAAGTCTTGAAACCTGACTGGTTTGGATCAATAAGGTCATTCTGAGAGAGATAGCAGGAGAGTTGGCTAAAGACGGCACGCTCAAGAGTTTGAGAGAAAAGAAAGAAGGGATACTGGTCTGTAGTTGTTGACATCGGAGGGATCGAGTGTAGGTTTTTTGAGAAGGGGTGCAACTCTCGCTCTCTTGAAGACAGAAGGGACATAGCCAGCAGTTAAGGATGAGTTGATGAGCGAGGTGAGGTAAGGGAGAAGGTCTCCGGAAATTGTCTGGAGAAGAGAGGAGGGGATGGGGTCAAGCGGGCAGGTTGTTGGGCGGCCGGCCGTCACAAGTCGCAAGATTTTATCTGAAGAGAGAGGGGAGAAAGAAGTCAAAGTATAGGGTAGGGCAGTGTGAGCAGGAGCAGCGGTGTCATTTGACTTAACAAATGAGGATCGGATGTCGTCAACCTTCTTTTCAAAATGGTTGACGAAGTCATCCACAGAGAGGGAGGAGGGAGGAGGAGGAGGATTCAGCAGGGAGGAGAAGGTGGCAAAGAGCTTTCTAGGGTTAGATGCAGAGGCTTGAAATTTAGAGTGGTAGAAAGTGGCTTTAGCAGCAGAAACAGAGGAAGACAATGTAGAGAGGAGGGAGTGAAAAGATGACAGGTCGGCAGGGAGTCTAGTTTTCCTCCATTTCCGCTCGGCTGCCCGGAGCCCTGTTCTGTGAGCTCGCAATGAGTCGTCAAGCCACGGAGCAGGAGTGGAGGACCGAGCCGGCCGGGAGGATAGGGGACATAGAGAGTCAAAAGATGCAGAAAGGGAGGAGAGGAGGGTTGAGGAGGCAGAATAGGAGATTGGAGGGAGAAGGATTGAGCAGAGGGAAGAGGAGAGAGTAGCGGGAGAGAGCGAGCGAAGGTCGCGATGGCGCATTACCATCTGAGTAGGGGCAGTGTGAGTAGTGTTGGAGGAGAGTGAGAGAGAAAAGGATACAAAGTAGTGGTCGGAGACTTGGAGGGGAGTTGCAGTGAGATTAGTAGAAGAACAGCATCTAGTAAAGATGAGGTCAAGCGTATTGCCTGCCTTGTGAGTAGGGGGGGGGATGGTGAGAGGGTGAGGTCAAAAGAGGAGAGGAGTGGAAAGAAGGAGGCAGAGAGAAATTAGTCAAAGGTAGACGTAGGGAGGTTAAAGTCACCCAGAACTGTGAGGGGTGAGCCATCCTCAGAAAAGGAACTTATCAAGGAGTCAAGCTCATTGATGAACTCGCCAAGGGAACCTGGAAGGCTTCAGAAATGATACGGACGTTAAGCTTGAATGGGCTAGTGACTGTGACAGCATGTAATTCAAATGAGGAGATAGACAGATGGGTCAGGGGAAAAAGAGAGAATGTCCACTTGGGAGAGATGAGGATTCCTGTGCCACCGCCCGTGCTGACCAGATGCTCTCGGTGTATGCGAGAACACATGATCAGACGAGGAAAGAGCAGTTGGAGTAGCAGTGTTTTCTGTGGTAATCCATGTTTCCGTCAGCGCCAAGAAGTCGAGGGACTGGAGGGTAGCATAGGCTGAGATGAACTCTGCCTTGTTGGCCGCAGAACGGCAGTTCTAGAGGCTGCCAGAGACCTGGAACTCCACGTGGGTCGTGCGCGCAGGTACCACCAGGTTAGTGGCAGCAGCCACGCGGTGTGAAGCGTTTGTATGGCCTGTGCAGAGAGGGAGAGAACAGGGATAGACAGACACATAGTTGACAGGCTACAGAAAAGGCTACACTAATACAAAGGAGATCGGAATGATATTAACTAAACATCTGGGGAAGCGAGAGAGCGGGGCCTCCCTCACTAACCTTTCACTGAAACACTCAAATATAACTCTTCCAGCTTCCACTTTAGAAATTATAATTGTTGTAAACAATGTTTCCAGGAATAGACTAACTTAGTTTATTCAGCTAACTTGGTACAGTATTCTTCCGTGAAAACCGCCCAGGACACCGTATCATATGACGCCATAGCTAACTAGCATGCTAGCATCCAATAACATACGGTTTAGCACCAATACTTGGTTACAACAAACTACCAATGGATCATTCGTGTCCGTGTCTAATTCCTTTCATAACACAGAAGTAATTAAACGTTGGCTAGCTAGCACAAAGTCAGTCATGCTAGCTACACAAGTGGACTACACATCTCGAATGTTCAGAAAGTGAAGCTTACGTTGCAAAATTCTCAATGACTAAAATGCTACAGTACTGCTAGCTGGTACTGTTGGCTAGCTAGCAGTGGCTGCGGTGTTGACTTTGTTTGAAAATGTAGCTGGCTAGCTAACCTTGATAGTATCTCTATACTACACCTTTATCTTTGATACAAAGACAACTATGTAGCTAGCTAACATTACACTAATCAAATCGTTCTGTTGTAATGTATTTAGTTGCTACAGTACTGCTAGCTGGTAATGTTGGCTAGCTAGCGGTGGCTGCGGTGTTGACTTTGTATGGAAAATGGCGTCGCTGCGAACGAATGTAGCTGGCTAGCTAACCTCGATAGTTAATCTATATTACACCTTTATCTTTGATACAAAGACAACAAAGAAAACTATGTAGCTAGCTAACATTACACTAATCAAATCGTTCCGTTGTAATGTAATGTAATATTACCTGCGGAGCGAAGTACAGCACGACTACTCACTCCAACTCCTCCTGTGTGTTACCAAGTTATCAACTTCCAAATAGGCCTATTGAGCGAACAGCATTGTTTTAAAAAGTAAAGCAAGAGAGAGATAAGCTTTTGGCCGGTGAGTGACCTGCACATCATTGGGTGAGTCAGTGAAACTGGAAAGCTTTTTCAGGACAATATCTTCCTCCTCATATTGTACAATGTGTTTCTCTGCACACTTAGGGGCCTCGGTTATTGATGGATTCAAGACAAGGTCGTTTTAATTGATCTCAGATTCTCAGTGTCAAAGTAGCCTGTCATTTTGGTCATTTGTGAGGTATTAAAAAAGATACTGCGAAAGTCTCCAGTCATCTAAAAGGATGTAGAATTGCATGAAATCAATTTATAAATAGAACACGTTTTTCCCAAACTCTAGGCTACAAAAAATATATTCCATGTGTGTAACTTCTGCAAGCGGCTCCACACCACTGCTCTATGCCCGTACGCGAAAGCCATGATAATGCATGCAATGCTTTGTTATAAAGGTTGTTTGTTTTTATCCATTCTGGTACCTCAGAGCCCCCCAGGTCACCCCCCTCTCGGACTTACTTTTGGTTCCGGCACCGCCCAATTTACAAATGAAGCACTGGAGAAGTGGGTAGCTGCCGCTGCCTCCTCCGGGACACTTCTCCTTTCTATAAAGTTAATCAGGCTGTTGATTGTGGCCTGTGGAATGTTGTCCCACTCCTCTTCAATGGCTGTGCAAAATTCCTGGATATTGGCGGGAACTGGAACAAGCTGTGGTACACGTCGATCCAGACCATCCCAAACATGCTCAAAGGGTGACATGTCTGGTGAGTTGGGACATTTTCAGCATGTTCGATTGTGTACAGATCCTTGCGACATGTGGTCGTGCATTATCATGCTGAAACACAAGGTGATGGAGGTGGATGAATGGCAGGACAATGGGCCTCAGGATCTTGTCATGGTATCTCTGTGCATTCAAACTGCCATCGATAAAATGCAATTGTGTTAGTTATCTGTAGCTTATGGCATCCCATACCATAACCCCGATACCACCATGGGGCACTCTGTTCACAACATTGACATCAGCAAACCGCACGCCCACACAACGCCATACACGGTGGTCAGCAGTTGTGAGGCTGGATGGGCATACTGCAAGATTCTCTGGAGGCAGCTAATGGTAGAGAAATTAACCTAACATTCTCTGGCAACAGCTCTGGTGGACATTCCTGCAGTCAGCATGCCAATTGCATGCTCCCTCCAAACTTGAGACATCTTTGGCATTGTTTTGTGTGGAAAAACTACACATTTTAGAGTGGCATTTTTTGTATTTGTTAGGGATCCCCATTAGATGCTGCCAAGCACCTACTCAGCTACTCTTGTCCCCAGCACAAGGTGCACCTGTGTAATGATAATCATGCTATTTAATCAGCTTCTTGATATGCCACACCTGTCAGGTGGATGGATTATCTTGGCAAAGGAGAAATGCTCACTAACTGGGATGTAAACAAATTTGTGCACAACATTTTAGATATAAGTTTGTGTCTGGAACATTTCTGGGATCTTTTATTTCACCTCATGAAACATGGGACCAACACTTTACATGTTGCGTTTATATGTTTGTTCAGTGTATACAGTATTTCTAAAAAAAATCATACAAACTATCAATAACGAAATTTAAATTGAACTAAATCAGCCTGCTTTTCTGTTCTAATCAGGTCCCTACACAGGCTCAGAAGGATCCTGTGAGGGCGGAACATTTTCTGGCAACAGTAGTCCTTGCAGGGCTTCTGCCGTGAAGTCTTGGAGGCCCAAAAACGTCTCAGCTGCAGATATAATGATGTCTAGCTTCTTGGACTTCTTGTGCAGTACAATTAATAACTGTGGCTATAAATACTAAAAAATCCACCTTCAAAATAAGTGTATCCAGATCACTTGATTGACGTACAACATTTGCAACTGGTTGCAGTGCATCCACCGCCATATCTTCTTCAGAACTGTGGCCTCTTGCTACTATAACTCTCTTCACCGCCTCCACATAGGAGATTGGCTGTACAGCCCTGATCCTTGACACCTCAACCTCTTTCACCCTAACAAGGCACTCTGGGAATTCAGGAATATGACCCCCACCACAGTTACAACATTTTAAATTCACATGCTCTTCAATAACATATTCCTTCCCTTCCGTCTGCAAACACTTGACATGTGGCCAAACTTTTTAAATTTCTTGCATTGCATCAGGTTTTACACAAACTCTCTTATGGGGTATATTACAGTGGGGAAAAAAAGTATTTAGTCAGCCACCAATTGTGCAAGTTCTCCCACTTAAAAAGATGAGAGAGGCCTGTAATTTTCATCATAGGTACACGTCAACTATGAAAGACAAATTGAGAAAAAATATTCCAGAAAATTACATTGTATGATTTTTTATGAATTTATTTGCAAATTATGGTGGAAAATAAGTATTTGGTCACCTACAAACAAGCAAGATTTCTGGCTCTCACAGACCTGTAACTTCTTCTTTAAGAGGCTCCTCTGTCCTCCACTCGTTACCTGTATTAATGGCACCTGTTTGAACTTGTTATCAGTATAAAAGACACCTGTCCACGACCTCAAACAGTCACACTCCAAACTCCACTATGGCCAAGACCAAAGAGCTGTCAAAGGACACCAGAAACAAAATTGTAGACCTGCACCAGGCTGGGAAGACTGAATCTGCAATAGGTAAGCAGCTTGGTTTGAAGAAATCAACTGTGGGAGCAATTATTAGGAAATGGAAGACATACAAGACCACTGATAATCTCCCTCGATCTGGGGCTCCACGCAAGATCTCACCCCATGGGGTCAAAATGATCACAAGAACGGTGAGCAAAGATCCCAGAACCACACGGGGGGACCTAGTGAATGACCTGCAGAGAGCTGGGACCAAAGTAACAAAGCCTACCATCAGTAACACACTACGCCGCCAGGGACTAAATCCTGCAGTGCCAGATGTGTCCCCCTGCTTAAGCCAGTACATGTCCAGGCCTGTCTGAAGTTTGCTAGAGTGCATTTGGATGATCCAGAAGAGGATTGGGAGAATGTCATATGGTCAGATGAAACCAAAATATAACTTTTTGGTAAAAACTCAACTCGTCGTGTTTGGAGGACAAAGAATGCTGAGTTGCATCCAAAGAACACCATACCTAATGTGAGGCATGGGGGTGGAAACATCATGCTTTGGAGCTGTTTTTCTGCAAAGGGACCAGGACGACTGATCCGTGTAAAGAAAAGAATGAATGGGGCCATGTATCGTGAGATTTTGAGTGAAAACCTCCTTCCATCAGCAAGGGCATTGAAGATGAAACGTGGCTGGGTCTTTCAGCATGACAATGATCCCAAACACACCGCCCGGGCAACGAAGGAGTGGCTTCGTAAGAAGCATTTCAAGGTCCTGGAGTGGCCTAGCCAGTCTCCAGATCTCAACCCCATAGAAAATATTTGGAGGGGAGTTGAAAGTCCGTGTTGCCCAGCGACAGCCCCAAAACATCACTGCTCTAGAGGAGATCTGCATGGAGGAATGGGCCAAAATACCAGCAACAGTGTGTGAAAACCTTGTGAAGACTTACAGAAAACGTTTGACCTGTGTCATTGCCAACAAAGGGTATATAACAAAGTATTGAGAAACTTTTGTTATTGACCAAATACTTATTTTCCACCATAATTTGCAAATAAATTCATAAAAAATCCTACAATGTGATTCTCTGGATTTTTTTCCCTCATTTTGTCTGTCATAGTTGACGTGTACCTATGATGAAAATGACAGGCCTCTCTCATCTTTTTAAGTGGGAGAACTTGCACAATTGGTGGCTGACTAAATACTTTTTTTCCCCACTGTATATATCCCAGCTTTACATAGGGTGGTAGATACTCTTCATCCAACATCAATAATAAAGATAAACTTTGCTCCTTTTTCACATTCTCCATACGGGTCAAGCGACGTGCATTTGCATCCTTCTTCTTCTTTGGGATTTGGTTGGCGGAGTGCATCCAACTTTTAGGTGCATACACCGCCACCTACTGTTCTGGTGTGTGAGGCCATTCACAGCCTACACACATTAAATCCATTGATACGGTAATTAATACAAAATTGCCCTGCCAAGTATTAGCCCACTCTAAAAAATGTGAGGGAAAATGTTCTTGGTTTGAGCAGGTGACTGACCTTCTCAGACCAATTGGCAGTACGCCCAGAACATTGTTCTGGGAACCAAAAGGGATATCTCAGTTTCAAGGTCTCAGCTTGGAGAGAAGAAGCCTTGTGAGGTATTGGTCGGTCACATGCAGGAACCAAATGTTAATGATGAATTAATTATTAATAAAGCTAAAATCATGCAAATATAACTTGTCTGTGTAAGCAGTATATAGGACAACTAACGGGACTGCCCCGGCAAAGCTCCCGACCGACGTGTACTATAGTGCTTTTAAATTTGTTGGAACCTCTCCAGCTTGCTGATAAAAAATTATTATTCATTTAAGTTTGACTTTCAGTCCCTTCGTGGCGATTTTCCACGACAAAAACCAACCACCCCATTCCACTATTTAACCCCATCTAGTCCTACGCCAGACCACTACCACTCAACACCCCCTGCAGCTGTTCTGCTGTAAATCCTCGCAATCCCAAGTAGTTCTCTGCCGCTGCCACCACTGCCTCTATTGTCTGTGACTTTAGATCGATTTCTGCAGTACAATTGACAACCATTGCTATAAATGCTAAAACTCCCACCTTACTGAAGCACATATTCTTCCCATCACTCTCTCTTGGTCTCTGCCTACTCACAGGAATCCTCTCAAGATCCCTCACCCTGTACCCATCTTCCTCTACCACTCTCTTCACTGCATCTGCATACAACACTTTCTGTAATACTGTAACCCTGGCAACCTCAATCTGCCTTTCTCTCACCTGATACCTCAGCTCTCCAGCCCGTTAGCACCCCCACAACTAACACACAGAACTTTCTCCACCGATACCACTCACTACAAATCTCACTCCCACTGGGCCAGAATCATCCTTATCATCCTTGGAACGAGGCCCGAACTCGGAGTTCCTCACCGCAGGTAATTCATCCTCACTCTCGCCAGGTTCCATCTCTGAGCTATTGGAGGACGTATCCCTCTTTATACACTAGACGATAACCTCCCTCACCACACTGCTTCCCTCTACACTCAGCTCCTTCTCAGCGTTCATCACTGCACCTGCCACCACAGTTAATTCATCCTCACTCTCGTCACGTTCACTTTCCTCCTGTAGCTCTTCTAAAAGTTCTGTGAGATCTTCCATTCCATATTCACTCAAAACATATTCCACTTTTCTCCTTTGTCCATGTCCACCATCTTCTCCTTCATCAGATCTTCCAGAAGGTTTGTGCATCCCCCACTGCAATCCCCCATTCCACTTTTTTTATTGATTTTATAACTGTGTAAATCTCTCTAGGACAAGGTGACTTTTATCAAAATATTTGCCTGTATTTACCCCTACAAAATTGAAATGGTAATTAGCTGCTAATGTGGCTATCATAAAGAACTACAAATGCCATGATGATCTGGACAAAATTGCTGAATCGAGTCAAAGGTAAGGATCTCTGGGTTAACTATCTAATGTTAGCTAAATTTAGTAATGAATAAATAGGCTACATTTATTTAAATGGTCAATTCTGTGAACTGTCTTGTGCAGGTTTTAAATTGACACAATACCTGTTAGCAAAGGTGTCAGCTAGAGATGAAGTGCTGGAGATTGCAGTGATTTGTTGTTTTGCATGATGTCTACTTTGATGATAATTAGCGTTTTATAATCTGAGAGGAAATAGAGCCGAATATGTTGCTAAAAGTCACGCCAGGTTAAGCCTACACAAAACACAGCCCTTATTTTAAGTGTTTCTAAAATGAATAAAAATGAACCTTGGAGGACTCAGAACCCGAGTAAAAGGGAGTATTCATGTTACTCGTCAACATTTAAATCATATTCTCATGTAGACTACTTTTTAGTTTCTTGCATATTGCTTCCCAATGTAGCAGGAAGTGGATATGATACTATTGTTTTGAATGGCCAGTAAAGGGTCTGAATACTAATGTAAATATGATTGTTCAGTTGTTGTTGTTTTTGCTTTGTCATTATGGGGTATTGTGTGTAGATTGATGAGTGAAAAAAACAATTTAATAAATTTTACAATAAGGCTGTAACGTAACAAAATGTCAAAAAAGTCAAGGGGTCTGAATACTTTCCGAATGCACTGTATATAGACAGGTGTGTGCCTTTCCAAATCATGTCCAACAAACTTAGTTAGATAGAACCTGCTCTTACCCTGAGAAACAGATTTCCCAATCTTCTCCTCCTCTTCTTCATCTTTAATGTTGACATTCAGCTCCAGTGTTTGACTGCAGTCTTCCAGCTTCACTGATGCCATCTCTGGATATTGCGATGCAAACTGGGCTCCACTGTCACAATCAGGACCCAGTGACTGTAGGTTTGGACTGTAGGTGTGGAAGGAGAGAGACAGGCTGGGTTTCTCCTCACTGTTGATGTTACCGGCTTCAGACTTAATCTGAATCGGCCAGTAGTAATATAGAGAGCACAGACACAAAAGTTAGTGTTGACAGTTCTGGCACTTTCTTTATTCTCTAAAAATATTTTCACTTTTTTCTTGTTCAATTATCTAATTCAGTGTTTGACTTGGACTGAAATAGGTGCTAATACTCATTTTGGGTGCCGGTACTGTTTATATTAAGGTGCAGGAGCTCCACAATACTTTTGAGCTAATACCTAACCTATAGTAGATAAATGCATAAATGACTCAAAAACCATTTAGTACAAGGTTACAGTTTGTTTTAGACAGCACTATGTCTTTTCCGAACCTTCCTTCCACATTACACAAAGTACCCACTTTAAATAGGCTAGGTTGTTATTTGTACTTAACCTATAGTAGATTTCCAATCCACATAATAGCCTAACGCAGAAAAGTTACTGTGTTTTAGGCAGCACTATGTACTATGTTCCTGAATAACCTTGTCTTCACTGTATTACTTCAATCAAAAACCAATTGTATTTCCTGTTCACACCATAGCAACATTTATTGATAAAGACAGAAACAACAGAATGTGTCTGAATATTAGTACACACGTAGAAAACTGATAATCATTACATTCAGCTTCAAAACAGTAGTGCAACCGTGAAATTGTCTCTATCTGATGCACCCGCACTGTCCTCACTGAAGTCCGTTGACGCTGACCGAGAGAGCGCCGCCATTTTACCAGCTTGGGAATTTTACACAAAACCAATAATATGCTAAACGAACTCAGAAATCTCTAATAAATTGATTATTTATTAAACTAACATGATACAATTATGTACATTCACTCAGACAAACCCAAAATATCTAGCTATGTGACTTGTAAAATCGTTTTTATCACGTTCTTTCACTCACTCGGTTTGACACAAAAATAACACATCAAACCTTTACCAAACGTGATAATACCTTAACGGATGTGTTAACTAGCATGGTATGACATATTCTTTCGATATTAGAAAGTTTAAACGTGCTATTACATACCTCTAGTAATAAATAGAAACGGACACAAAGGTTATCTTCTTGATAACAGAGCTTTCTTTATTGTGAAGAAATGTGCGCGTGATGAAGTCATTACGTAATAACGTAAAATGACGTCATTACGTAGAATACACAATAACGTCAATCAAATTGACTGGCCATCTCAGCGACAAATATGATTTGACATTTGTTAGTTTAGATTTGTTTGTTTATTATCACATATTTGTATTCCTAAAAGTAATATAAACACATAACATTTTATATGATCAGATATTTTTAATTTTTAAACATAACACATTGAATTGTTGAATTATTGAACAATTACACATTACACATTATTGAACAATTACATTTTATTTATTTTCTTATTAACTACTAAACCTACACATTCTGAACAATTATAGTTTCAAGCAGTGTATTGGTGGTTCGTTAACATGCTACCTGACTGATCAACAATTAAAGGTACAAGCTAATAACAACGTATATATGCTATCTTATTGAACAAGCAACTTAACTCAAATAATGATGTGTGCGCTAGGCATCTCTCTCCAGCTCTCTCCAGGTTGTTGTGCTGCTTGGCTGGCCTGCTGCTGCCTGTGCACGAGCTGAGCGCCTGCTGCTGACGTCACTCACGATGCACTTTTGCAGCCAGGTACTTGTGTTGTGACTGAGTGTGTGACAGAGAAAATCGTTTTTGTGTCATTTAGAGAGAACATTTGTGCATTTTAGCGTTTGAGTCACTTTTCAAAAGTTGCTAAAAGTTCCAAATAAGTTTTTAAAGTAGCTGAATTTGTTGCTAGGTGCTGTTTGAAAAATAAGTTGCCAGGGTAGTCTGAAAGGTTGCTAAATCTAGCAACAAAATTGCTAAATTGGCACCACTGGGCCCTACCCCATTACATCAGAACTGGGTATCTGCCGCTTCCTGGTCCAGGACACTTCTACTTTGCATAGAGTTGATGGAGCTGTTGATTGTTATTATTATTTTTTAAACCTTTATTTAAGTAGGCAAGTCAGTTAAGAACAAATTCTTATTTACAATGATGGCCTACACCAGCCAAACCTGGACGATGCTGGGCCAGTTGTGCGCCGCCCTATGGGACTCCCAATCATGGCCGGTTGTGATAGCCTGGAATCTAAGAATGTTGTCTCATTCCTCTTCAGTGGCTGTGTGAAGTTGCTGTATATTGACGGGAACTGGAACAAGCTGTGGTACACGTCGATCCAGCCCTGCCAAACATGTTCAATGGGTGACATGTCTGGTGAGTATGCAGGACATGGAAGAACTGGGACATTTTCAGCTTCCAGGAATTGTGTACAGATCCTTGTGACATTGGGCCGTGCCTTATCATGCTGAAATATGACGTGATGTCGGCAGGACAATGGGCCTCAGGATCTTGTCATGGTACCATTGATAAAATGCAATTTTGTTCCTTCTCCGTAGCTTATGCCTGCCCATACCATAACCCTGACACTAACATGGGGTACTGTGTTCATGACATTGACATCAGAAAACCGCTCGCCCACACAACGCCATACACATGGTCTGCAGTTGTGAGGCTGGTTGGGCATACTGCCAAATTCTCTAAAACAAGGTTGGAGGCGGCTTATGGTAGAGAAATTACATAAAATTATCTGGCAACAGCTCTGGTGGACATTCCTGCAATCAGCATGCCAATTGCATGCTCCCTCAAAACTTGAGACATCTGTGGCATTGTCAATGGTAGAAAAAGCACCCAATTGTCATACTTGAGTAAAAGTAAAGATACCTTAATAGAAAATGACTCAAGTAAAACTGAAAGTCACCCAGTAAAATACTACTTGAGTAAAAGTCTATAAGTATGTGGTTTTAAATATACTTAAGTATCAAAAGTAAATGTAATTGCTAAAATATACTTTATTATCAAAAGTCAAAGTAAACGTATAAATAATTTCAAATTCCATATATTATGTAAACCAGACGACACCATTTTATTTTTTAAATTGTATTTATGGATAGCCAGGGGCACACCAACACTCAGATTTTCTCTTGATAATTACGTGAATTTGACCATTTTTCTGTCCTAACCATTCAAAATGTAACAAGTACTTTTAGGTGTCAGGGAAAATGTATGGAGTAAAAAGTACATCATTTTCTTTTGGAATGTAGTGAAGTAAAAGTTGTCAAAAGTAGAAATAGTAAAGTAAAGTACAGATACCCAAAAAATTACTTAAGTAGTACTTTAAAGTATTTTTACTTAAGTACTTTACACCACTGGGCATTGTGTTGTGTGACAAAACTTCACATTTTAGATTATTTATTTTTTAATGGGGTATTTTACAGTGAGGGAAAATAGTATTTGATCCCCTGCTGATTTTGTACGTTTGCCCACTGACAAAGAAATGATCAGTCTATAATTTTAATGATAGGTTTATTTGAACGGTGAGGGACAGAATAACAACACAAATCTTATATATCCCAGCTTTACATTGGGTGGAAGATAGGCTTACCCTGGCGTAACATTTTGATAACAGTGTAAATCTCTCTAGGACAAGGTGACTTTGATCAATATATTCACCTGCATTTACCCCCCAAAAATGAAACGCTAATTAGCTGCTAATGTGGCTATCCTAGGAACTTCAAGAGCCAGTGTCTTTGAAAAGACCCTACAACAAGGTACATAATGTTTCAAGTCTGATAAACAAGCCTACTTTCTCAAAGTTCTGTTCCTACCAACTGTATGGGATGAACAGGAACATCTGTTAAGTGTGTACTATAAATGTGGTAACGGTTTGACATCTGTGATATTCTCTGAAGTTGCAGATGCAGAGGACTTGAGGCCATGTGCCACCTCAAGCCAGAGCGACAGTAAGTGTCTGGTTGTAGTTTTAGGGTAAACAATTAGTTTTAGGGTAAACAATTGAATTGTATGAAGTATTATAGCTTTACAAACCTTTATTTAAAGTCTTATTACTACTTTGTGCATACTGTTAGAACTTTCCAAATAGTTGTGGTGCTGTGTATGGGTGAAACTTGTATTTACAACAGTAGTGAAATCACCCTATTCTTCTGGGGTAAAACACAAGTGTGATGCCATGTTTGTAAATATCTGTATGTATTTGCCATCAAACTAAAAGCATAATAAATAAATAAATTATGCTTAGCATTTATTTTTGTTGGGATTCATTAACCTTCGAACTGAGCTCCTGACTGTTCAAAAGCGTTTGGTTCTGTGCCAGTTTCAAAAGCAAAGTATGTCTTCATGTTTTTCCTTCTGTTTTCTCAGTTAGTCCAAGTGGCAGCCAGGAAGAAGCTGGCCAAGACAGAGCATCAGAATCAGGTTTCTTTAACAAATCAAGATATTGATCTCGAAATCGTAAATGTAGAAAGTTTAAATAACAGCATGATTTGTTCTTCTATTTTAGACCAAGAGCTGCCATCCCTGCTTGATGAGCCTGTGGCTTCTGAGATGCCTGCTGGATACATTAAAGGTACAGTGGGGGTATTTAGTCAGCCACCAATTGTGCAAGTTCTCCCACTTGAAAAGATGAGAGAGGCCTGTAATTTTCATCATAGGTACACGTCAACTATGACAGACAAATTGAGAGAAAAAAAATCCAGAAAATCACATTGTAGGATTTTTAATTAATTTATTTGCAAATTATGGTGGAAAATAAGTATTTGGTCACCTACAAACAAGCAAGATTTCTGGCTCTCACAGACCTGTAACTTCTTCTTTAAGAGGCTCCTCTGTCTTCCATTCGTTACCTGTATTAATGGCACCTGTTTGAACTTGTTATCAGTATAAAATACACCTGTCCACAACCTCAAACAGTCACACTCCAAACTCCACTATGGCCAAGACCAAAGAGCTGTCAAAGGACACCAGAAACAAAATTGTAGACCTGCACCAGGCTGGGAAGACTGAATCTGCAATAGGTAAGCAGCTTGGTTTGAAGAAATCAACTGTGGGAGCAATTATTAGGAAATGGAAGACATACAAGACCACTGATAATCTCCCTCGATCTGGGGCTCCACGCAAGATCTCACCCCGTGGGGTCAAAATGATCACAAGTGGTCAGATGAAACCAAAATATAACTTTTTGGTAAAAACTCAACTCGTCGTGTTTGGAGGACAAAGAATGCTGAGTTGCATCCAAAGAACACCATACCTACTGTGAAGCATGGGGGTGGAAACATCATGCTTTGGGGCTGTTTTTCTGCAAAGGGACCAGGACGACTGATCCGTGTAAAGGAAAGAATTAATGGGGCCATGTATCGTGAGATTTTGAGTGAAAACCTCCTTCCATCAGCAAGGGCATTGAAGATGAAACGTGGCTGGGTCTTTCAGCATGACAATGATCCCAAACACACCGCCCGGGCAACAAAGGAGTGGCTTCGTAAGAAGCATTTCAAGGTCCTGGAGTGGCCTAGCCAGTCTCCAGATCTCAACCCCATAGAAAATCTTTGGAGGGAGTTGAAAGTCCGTGTTGCCTAGCGACAGCCCCAAAA
Source organism: Coregonus clupeaformis (assembly GCF_020615455.1). Taxonomy (NCBI): domain Eukaryota; kingdom Metazoa; phylum Chordata; class Actinopteri; order Salmoniformes; family Salmonidae; genus Coregonus; species Coregonus clupeaformis. Next base: position 31,043 of record NW_025533900.1, on the reverse strand, counting down.
CATCACTGCTCTAGAGGAGATCTGCATGAGGAATGGGCCAAAATACCAGCAACAGTGTGTGAAAACCTTGTGAAGACTTACAGAAAACGTTTGACCTGTGTCATTGCCAACAAAGGGTATATAACAAAGTATTGAGAAACGTTTGTTATTGACCAAATACTTATTTTCCACCATAATTTGCAAATAAATTCATAAAAAATCCTACAATGTGATTTTCTGGAATTTTTTTCCTCATTTTGTCTGTCATAGTTGACGTGTACATATGATGAAAATTACAGGCCTCTCTCATCTTTTTAAGTGGGAGAACATGCACAATTGGTGGCTGACTAAATACTTTTTTTCCCCACTGTAAGAGCGTCTGCTAAATGACATTTAAACTCTGTTTTTTACAATTCCTGACATTTAATCATAGTAAAAATTCCCTGTCTTAGGTCAGTTAGGATCACCACCTTATTTTAAGAATATGAAATGTCAGAATAATAGTAGAGAGAATTATTTCTTTCAGCTTTTATTTCTCTCATCACATTCCCAGTGGGTCAGAAGTTTACATACACTCAATTAGTATTTGGTAGTGTAGTGTCGAGTTAACGTTGCTAATTATGCTGTGAAACCAAGGAGTCCGCTTATACTGTGCTTTGATTATAAGTTTTATTTATATCACAAGATTTCAGCATAAGTTTACAGACGTCTGCAGCATCCAGAGAACAGTGTCCCAAAAGAATATGTCTGTTCTGATCTTCTTTGTTACAACCCAGTACTTATAGTCTTTACCAAGATATGGGTGGTTCCCCATACTGTCCAATCACCTGTCTCCAACAAACAGACTTCCTCTGTTCTATGGGGTGTCACTCTAAAACGGCTCCCTGTAAAACTGAATAAACATCCTCTCAGGTTCCACTTGAAAACATTAGCAAAGTCATAATTCTTCATACACTACAGTAGCATTGCCTTTAAATTGTTTAACTTGGGTCAAACGTGTCGGGTAGCCTTCCACAAGCTTCCCACAATAAGTTGGGTGAATTTTGGCCCATTCCTCCTGACAGAGCTGGTGTAACTGAGTCAGGTTTGTAGGCCTCCTTGCTCGCACACGCTTTTTCTGTTCAGCCCACACATTTTCTACAGGATTGAGGTCAGGGCTTTGTAATGGCCACTCTAATTCCTTGACCTTGTTGTCCTTAAGCCATTTTGCCACAACTTTGGATGTATGCTTGGGGTCATTGTCAATTTGGAAGACCCATTTGCGACCAAGCTTTAACTTCCTGACTGATGTCTTGAGATGTTGCTTCAATATATCCACATATTTTTCCTTCCTCATGATGCCATCTATTTTGTGAAGTGCACCAGTACCTCCTGCAGCAAAGCACCCCCACAGCATGATGCTGCCACCCCCGTGCTTCACGGTTGGGATGGTGTTCTTTGGCTTGCAAGCCTACCCCCTTTTTCCTCTAAACATAACATTTACATTTACATCATTTAGCAGACGCTCTTATCCAGAGCGACTTACAAATTGACGATGGTCATTATGGCCAAACAGTTCTATTTTTGTTTCATCAGACCAGAGGACATTTCTCCAAAAAGTACAATCTTTGTCCCCATGTGCAGTTGCAACCTGTAGTCTGGCTTTTTTATAGCGGTTTTGGAGCAGTGGTTTCTTCCTTGCTGAGCGGCCTTTCAGGTTATGTCGATATAAGACTCGTTTTACTGTGGATATAGATACTTTTGTACCTGTTTCCTCCAGCACCTTCACTAGGTCCTTTGCTGTTGTTCTGGGATTGATTTGCACTTTTCGCACCAAAGTACGTTCATCTCTAGGAGACAGAACGCGTCTCCTTCCTGAGTGGTATGACAGCTGCGTGGTCCCATGGTGTTTATACTTGCATACTATTGTTTGTACAGATGAACGTGGTACCTTCAAGCATTTGGAAATTGCTCCCAAGGATGAACCAGACAATTTTTTTTCCGAGGTTTGGCTGATTTCTTTTGATTTTCCCATGATGTCAAGCAAAGAGGCACTGAGTTTCAAGGTAGGCCTTGAAATTCATCCACAGGTACACCTCCAATTGACTCAAAATGATGTAAATTAGCCTATCAGAAGCTTCTAAAGCCATGACATCATTTTCTGGAATTTTCCAAGCTGTTTAAAGGCATAGTCAATTAGTGTATGTAAACTTCTGACCCACTGGAATTGTGATACAGTGAATAAGTGAAATAATCTGTCTGTAAACAATGTTTGGAAAATGTCCTTGTGCCATGCACTAAGTAGATGTCCTGACTGACTTGCCAAAACTATAGTTAACAAGAAATGTGTGGAGTGAATGTAAACTTCCGACTTCAACTGTATGTAAATAAGGTATTTCAGATTTTAATAAATGTGAAAACATTCCTAAGAACTTGTGTTTGCTTTGTCATTTTGGGGAATTGTGTATAGAAACTTTTGTTTGTTACCAAGAAATGTGTGGAGTGGTTGAAAAACGAGTTTTAATGACTCCAACCTAAGTCTATGTAAACTTCCGACTTCAACTGTATATATATGGACAAGCAATGACAGAGCGGCATATACAGTAAAATATTATAGAATACAGTATATACATATATGGACAACCAATGACAGAGCGACATGGACTAAGATACAGTAGAATATTATAGAATACAGTATATACATATGAGATGTGTAAAATGCTTCACAACATCAGCTGAGCTAAAAGTTCCTGTTGTTATTTTTTAAATGTGCCATAAGGTTTATTTTATTTTATGTTTTTTAAATCTGGATTTATTGCTAGTTTGAGTTACCTGGCAGAGAGTTCCATGTAGTCATGGCTCTATTTAATAGTGTGTGTTTCCTAGGGTCTGTTCTGAATGGTGACCACAGCCCTTCCGACAATACATTTAAAACGTGTTTGACTGTGTTTTTTCCCACCCTGCTGAATGTATCCAATGTTCCATATCAAATGGGTCCTATTATGACTCATCTGGCAGTTTCTTCTCTCCATGTTTCTTGGCCCAGTATCATTTTTTACAAAAATCTGTGTTTTTTGTTCATTACCATGTCAGGAAAATACCATGGTACTAGTGCAGCTACCATGGTATTTCCCTGACATGGTATTACAATGAAAAAGATACCATGGTACTATCATGTTTATTGGGTCACTACAGTGGCAGGAAAATGCCATGGTATTTGCACCAGTGCCATAGTATTTTCCTGCCTTGGTAGTGACCCAAAACACATCATAGTACAATGGAATGTTGTTGTTCATTTTTCCACCATGGTGCATTTTTGTAAGAGCTGTCCTTCACATCGGAGTGCTAATGCTGGCTCTTTGCGTCTCTTGACCATGTCGTGTGGACCGGGCACAAAGCTCAAGGAGCGCTCTCCACTTCCCTCCGGTAGTTATTTAGCAAGCCTGATAACACATCACTCCTGACAGACACAAGAAAAAACTCTTGCATAAATATAGAAGCCTATACACCTAAACACTAGCGATCTGACATGCTGTATTGCATGGAAACTGCAGGCTACTAACAACAGCAGATACATAGTCTAGCCTACTATGGCCCTGTCCCTCTGGCCAGGGTAAACAAAGCGGTAATGTTGTGTCTTGTATATACAGTATAGGTCTTTTGTTTGGGAGAATGTGAATGGGATCAAATTTGGTTTATATATAGACGCTAACTATTTCACTTTAAACACTTTGTTATATTTATGCACAAGAGAAGAAGAGGTTGCCCAGCATAAATTCATGTACAAACATTATTTTTCATTACATTTTTGTCATTTAGCAGATGCTCTTATCCAGAGCGACTTACAGGACCAATTAGGGTTTATTGCCTTGCTCTAGGGCACAATGACATATTTTTCACATAGTTGGCGTAGGATTCAAACCAGAGACCTTTCAGTTACTGACCCAACACTCTTAACCGCTAGGCTACCTGCCGCCAAATCAATTCACTTAAATACAGTTATCCAAATACATTCATCATCAATGAATAAAATTATGAATCTAGATTTAAAAGACAATTTAAAAAATACAGGTAGTCGATTCATAGCCTGTTTCTCATTAAACAAAAGTTGTTTAGTAATATAAAATAATCCACTCAAACTAATGCTGAAAACTGATAATGACACCATCTTTATCTTATATACACTGAATGTACAAAACATTAGGAACACCTGCTCTTTCCATGACAGACTGACCAGGTGAATGATATGATGCCTTATTGATGTCACCTGTTAAATCCACTTTATATCAGTGTAGATGAAGGGGAAGAGACAGGTTAAATAAGGATTTTTAAGCCTTGAGACAATTGAGACATGGGTTGTGTATGTGTGCCATTCAGAGGGTGAACCGGCAAGAAAATATTTAAGTGCCTTTGAACTGGGTATGGTAGTAGGTGACAGGCGCACCGGATTTGTGTGTGTCAAGAACTGCACGGCTGCTGGGTTGATGCTCAACAGTTTCCTGTGTGTTATATTTTTATATGTGTATCAAGAATGGTCCACCACCCAAAGGACATCCAGCCAACCTGATACAACTGTGGGAAGCATTGGAGTCAACACGGGCCATCATCCCTGTGGAACGCTTTCGACACCTTGTAGAGTCCATGCCCCAACGAATTGGGGCTGTTCTGAGGGCAAAAAGAGGTGCAATGCAATATTAGGAAGGTGTTCCTAATGTTTTGTACACTTTGTATTTCAAAGACCAGATTGATGCCTCCTGAGTGGCGCAGTGGTCATCTAACCTTACACATGACTGTGCCACTAGAGATCCTGGTTCGAATCCAGGCTCTGTCGCAGCCGGCCGCGACCGGGAGACTCATGGACGGCGCACAATTGGCCCAGCGTCGTCCAGGGTAGGGGAGGGAATGGCCGGCAGGGATGTAGCTCAGTTGATAGAGCATGGCGTTTGCAACGCCAGGGTTGTGGGTTCGATTCCCATGGGGGGCCAGTATAAAAAATATATATATATATGTATTCACTAACTGTAAGTCGCTCTGGATAAGAGCGTCTGCTAAATGACTAAAATGTAAATGTAATTGAAGAATGGGACATACAGTGGGGGAAAAAAGTATTTAGTCAGCCACCAATTGTGCAAGTTCTCCCACTTAAAAAGATGAGAGAGGCCTGTAATTTTCATCATAGGTACACGTCAACTATGACAGACAAAATGAGAAAAAGAAATCCAGAAAATCACATTGTAGGATTTTTAATGAATTTATTTGCAAATTATGGTGGAAAATAAGTATTTGGTCAATAACAAAAGTTTCTCAATACTTTGTTATATACCCTTTGTTGGCAATGACACAGGTCAAACGTTTTCTGTAAGTCTTCACAAGGTTTTCACACACCGTTGCTGGTATTTTGGCCCATTCCTCCATGCAGATCTCCTCTAGAGCAGTGATGTTTTGGGGCTGTCGCTGGGCAACACAGACTTTCAACTCCCTTCAAAGATTGTCCTCCAAACACGATGAGTTGAGTTTTTACCAAAAAGTTATATTTTGGTTTCATCTGACCATATGACATCCTCCCAATCCTCTTCTGGATCATCCAAATGCACTCTAGCAAACTTCAGACGGGCCTGGACATGTACTGTCTTAAGCAGGGGTACACTGCAGGATTTGAGTCCCTGGCGGCGTAGTGTGTTATTGATGGTAGGCTTTGTTACTTTGGTCCCAGCTCTATGCAGGTCATTCACTAGGTCCCCCCGTGTGGTTCTGGGATTTTTGCTCACCTTTCTTGTGATCATTTTGACCCCACGGGGTGAGATCTTGCGTGGAGCCCCAGATCGAGGGAGATTATCAGTGGTCTTGTATGTCTTCCATTTCCTAATAATTGCTCCCACAGTTGATTTCTTCAAACCAAGCTGCTTACCTATTGCAGATTCAGTCTTCCCAGCCTGGTGCAGGTCTACAATTTTGTTTCTGGTGTCCTTTGACAGCTCTTTGGTCTTGGCCATAGTAGAGTTTGGAGTGTGACTGTTTGAGGTTGTGGACAGGTGTCTTTTATACTAGGGGTGTAACGATCCATCTACTACATCGATGTATCGATTTATATTCATATGATCCAACTACATCGATCTGTGCTCGGCGAGTTGGCCTTTTGGACAACATATATCGATCTAACATCGTTTTAAAATGTAATAAATCGATTGTATTAATACTAGGAAATAACCCATTGGATTTAAGCACGTCAGACTTTATATGCAGGGGTGCACATAACTGGTACGCAGATACGCAAGCGCGACAAAAATCAGGAATGCGTAATGCCACTTGTGTTACTACGCGCCTTTGCGTACTTGACCGATCTTCTCATCTAACCTTACACATGACATGTTGCTTGTCAACTACTGTCAGGGATGTCCAAAAAGCAACAGACATTAAGCAGCTTCTTTGGCGTTTCGCCACCTACAAAGAAACGCCAACTGGAGCCAGAGCCGAAGAAAATACTTTTTGGGAAAAGTGGCTCCAAGATGTGCAGTGGCTTGAAGCTAACGATGAGCGCACTGAAATGTGGTGCAAGATTTGCCGCTCAAATCCACATCTAGCAGACAAAACAGGTGCATTTTATAAAGGCTCAAAGAATTTCAACCATCCTTTATTTGACAAACGTGAAAAGAGCAAGGAGCACACGAATGTGGCGCAAGCCATTGCTAAAAGCTAGCCGAGAATAAATGTCCAGTCGCCCACTTGCCAGATGGCGAGACAAGCTGAATGAAGAACAGCGGCAAGCTCTGTTTAATATTTTTCTCTTTCCATAAAGCTAAACACGCACGTCCCATGTCTTCCTATTCTGAGGATGTTCCTTTACTGAAGCGGCTAGCAGTAAATGTCGGAGGTGCATATCATTCACGTGAAGGGGGCACACGGATCATGCAGAGCATCGCTCACACCATCAGCGGGGAGTTACGAGCCAAGTTGCAGTCTGCTGAATTTTGGGGGCTGCTTTTTTGATGGATCTGAGGACATCACAAAAACTGAGCAGGAAATAGTTTACATTGTGTCTGTGTCCAGCAACGGAGAGTTTACTTCGGACTTTATTGGACTGATTGAATTGGGTGCTGACCGAACCGCACAGGCCATAACAGACGGACTTGTGAGACTTTTCCAGGACACAGGCTTGGATGACTGGACAACAAAGTTGGTCGCTGTGTGCACAGGCGGGGCTGCTGTCAACGTAGGTATCTACAACGGCGTTGTGCCAAAACTCCGGCAACATGCTGCGGTTGGAGACTCCCTTGTGCACATTCTGTGCACCGCACACACACTGGAGAATTGCGCGAAATCAGCTGATCGCAACGTTCCTTACTGTGAGACATTTCATCGCTCTGTGGTCAAGCTGCTGCAGTTTTATTTACAAAAAGGTGGAGCAAAAAAACTGCTGCACTGAATAAAGCTATGTGAAGAAAATGGGATCTCCTTTGTGGAACTGGGTAAGTTTCATAATACCAGATGGTCTGCATGGAGGCATGAAACACTGTTAAAAATATCAAGACTATTGCCAGCCATTAAAATGCAACTGGTTACCAGGTATTTATTTCAGTCACACTGGTTGAATTTTTGGCTAAAAGGTTACTGAATCGATTTCAAGTCACTGAATCGTTTCGGATCGTATCGTTCTAAATGAACCAATATCGTCCTTGAATCGTATCGACAACCATGAATCGTGATACAAATCGAATCGTTGTTAAAACGAATCGTTACATCCCTATTTTATACTGATAACAAGTTAAAACAGGTGCCATTAATACAGGTAACGAGTGGAGGACAGAGGAGCCTCTTAAAGAAGAAGTTACAGGTCTGTGAGAGCCAGAAATCTTGCTTGTTTGTAGGTGACCAAATACTTATTTTCCACCATAATTTGCAAATAAAATCATAAAAAATCCTACAATGTGATTTTGTGGATTCTTTTTCCTCAATTTGTCTGTCATAGTTGACGTGTACCTATGATGAAAATTACAGGCCTCTCTCATCTTTTTAAGTGGGAGAACTTGCACAATTGGTGGCTGACTAAATACTTTTTTCCCCCACTGTAGATAAGTGAAGATCAGTTCTTGCATTTGTATGTGTTTGTATGAATGAGTGGTTACAGGATATGTAGACATTCCAAACTGACAGAAGGGTGTTCCACAATCTTTGTTTAGCAATGACTAAAAGTCCCAACTGGACAAGTCCAGATATTAAAAATGTAAAAGTCCTTGAGGAACGGTCCATGGTCAACCCACGGCAGGCACGCTCTGAGGGATCCAATCCAGTGTTTGCAGCAGGCCTCTCCTGGGTTGTGTTGTACTCAGTGAAAGAGAGAGATTGTCAGATTGCGCCGTAGGGCCAAGTATAATAAACTGCAATACCTCTCCAAAAATGATGAAACTAAATCACAATGAAGCAACAAAATAACTAAGGAAAGGAGTATAATCTTATCAAAGCAAAAACAAACAATAATGGGGAAATCAATAAGGCTTGATACAGTCATTTCAACCTAAATAAATGGAGAAACGGGACAGTGGCTCAAGTAATGTTATCTGGTATCAACAAAGGTCAACGTCTATTCAGGAAAGTTCAGGTTCTCAATGGTCTCTGTCGTAAGAGCCAGTGGAGGGACACTAGTGACTCAAATAGTTCAGATGTGAGCTGGGAGTGAGTGTTCAGGCAGAAAAGTCTCTATAATCCACAATGACTTGTCGAGTGCGATCGAAAGGAATTTGCCTCAGTTGTTAGTCTATAGTGGTGCGGATGGAAAGAAGGGTAGGCTACTTCACTTAGGGAATGGTGAATGTGCATTAACGAGTGTAGCACAAAGCAGTAGAGAATTTTGGCAGATCTGATCCCTACACAGGCTCAAGGGACCCCTTGCAAGTCTTCAGTCCCAAAAACGTTTCTGCCGCAGCCACAATCATGTCCAGTTTCTTAGACGTCTTTTGAGACTTGTGCTGTCCAATTTATAACTGTGGCAATGAACGCAAAACAAATAAACATTTTTAACACACAGGGTATGTTTGTCTGGCAGCAAATATTTACTACAGGCTGTGGTGTATCCATTACCATATCTTCCCTAGCATCACTTGTTTTCTCAACTATTTTAATCGCCTCCGAATAGGAGATTCGATTGACCTCTAACCTTTGCCACCTCAATCTCCTTCACCCTTACAGGGCACTCCAGGAACTCAGGATCATCATCCCCACCACAATTGCAACCCTGTCGTCCTTCTACACACCGTTCTTCAGTATACTCTGTCCGTCTGCACACACTTGAAACACAGTCAAATTCTTACATTGCAGTGGTTTGGGGATGACAGCTCTTACAGCGTATCTTACATAACCAAGCTGCACATGTCATGAATCCCGCTTCCTGAGTCTGTTTCTGCCTGAGTTGTCTGTTTCCTGTCTTGGAGTCTGTTTCCTGAAGGTTCCTGAACGCACCCTGTCTGGTTGCCGGGCGACGAAGCTAGGCGGGAGATCTCTCGATTACCCGCACCTGCATCTCATCAGCTGTCTGCACACCTGGTCCTGATCATCACCTCTTCATAAGCTCTGACCTGACATCCATTCCCTGCCGGATCGTTAGCCATGAACAGTATGTTGTGCCTGCGTATCAGCCTCAAGTTACTAAGAGTTTGTTTTGTACTTTCTGCTTGCTGTGAACTCACCTTCGTTTACTCTGTCTACAGTTACTCTTCCGGAACATTCACTCCACCGCTGCCTGGTCGTCTGTGGCTTCAGAGACATAATTGGATCTGCCCATTCACTCCCACCAACTCACCTCCACTGCCAGCTCCGTCACCTGGATTCTCCTGCTTCCACATTTAAGTCTTTAAATAAATACTCACCTTCATTCAACTCACCTTGTCCTGGTCTGCTTCTGGGTTCTGCTTTAGAGAATCGTGACATCGCATGCGTAGTTATTTGCTCTTTATCAAAAATACTTTTGTTTAATTAGACACATGCTATGAAACGACTACATGTGATATTAAAACTATATTCATTATTTTAGCCATTGATGATGAATGTATTTGGATAACTGCATTGAACTTGATTGATCTGTCAATGAGGAATAAAGTTTGTACATTCATTTGTAATGGTCAACCTCTTCTTCTCTTAAGTGTAATTATATACAAAACAACAATGTTTTTATAATATTTAGTGTTTGTCTGCAGCTGAGGAAGACAGGAAGTTGAAATGAGCATCACAAAGCTATATTTGACCTATTCACTAACATGTTTTGTCAGCATAAGCAACTTTGTGACCTGCTAGAGTACTATAGCTTTATTGATCTACTGAATCATTGTAGTTTTGGGGGTTGTCTTTACAGTAAATATAATGCTTTTGTGTAATTCATGGCATTCAAAACATATTGTCACATTTACCCACGCAGTTGGATTTTAACATTGAGGAGGCAACAGCAGTTCTTTACTATTCTTGCCCAGTGAGGCTTTTATTTGCTAGTGGAGATATAGTCGGCCAACTGTACAATTATTTACCAGCAAAATAACAAACCGGACGTGAACACTATGTAGGCCTCAAACTGAGTAAACTAGTGCTCTCAAAGAAAAAACCCAGGCTCAATCATGCCTGAAAACCCAGCAGCATGCCAACCCGTTCCCTGTCCTCTCTCAAACAAGGTAATGCCAGGGTTTAAATACCCCTACCCATAATGCAACAGACAATAAATAAATACATGATCAATTAACATTTCACAGACATTAAATATAATCTAACCGTCTTCACATTATAAATATGCATGTATTTACCTATAAACATTGCAATAAAGGTGCTTACCATGCTTAATGCATAAAAATAACATTGGTATATAATCATAACTACAGAAATAGAATATATCAATGTGCTTCTTTTAAAAGGTTTACATTCTCAATGTAATTATTCATAATTAGGTTTTAGATTAGGTGACTGAGGACATAAGGACATGTATATGTCTATTTATCTACTCAAAACATGTCACTACACCTCTACACCACCATGGGGACAAGACAATTTGACAGCCACCAGTATTCTCTACAATGCATATGTAATGTATTGAAATACTTAGACACTAAAAACACCCCCCTTTATTTTCTTTGAAACAAGGTTAATTGTCCAGCTAATCACTCTCACTTCTTTATTCCACATGCAGGATTCTACATGCAGGACTTAGTCTGTAGTGGGTTGTCTGGTTGTGGGTAGGGAAACAGCTAATTATAGGCTAGCTAGTAGCTTCGTTAAGTTTTAGTTGCAGCGCTCTGAATAATTATAGGTAGCCTCGTTTTTCACCCCCTCCCTGCTCTCTCGCTATAGAGTGTGTGTCTGTGTGTGTGTGTGTGTGTGTGTGTCTCTCTGTGTGTGTGTGTGTGTGTCTGTGTGTGTGTATGTTGCTCTATGAATGGGCATTTACTCTTATTCATGGCAGATTGAAATGAGCTACTGTCATGTAGGAAATGTAACATCAGCTCTGAATATAGAATACGCACTTAGTTTGATTTAGTTATCTTTTCTGAAACTCTCCCACAGAGAGAAGTGGCAGCTTGGCTTACTGTAGGTTACGCTCATTGCTTAGTGTCACATTCTACAGAAATGGAGCCTATAGTTCTAATTATTGAAGTTCATGCTATGAAGCCTGTTCAATTTCTGATAGCCTAGTGGTCCTCATCCTGTCCAGCTGATCTGTGTGTGTTGATAGACACAAATGATGTGTAGGCCTACGACAGATACGGTTGCATTTCAGATACATTTGTAGTTAGTAATGGGGTGCATATCTTAATTGTGTTATTATATAAACAATGGTTGTTGATGTGTACGGCTACATTTCAGATACATTTTTGTACATTTCAACAGCACTAGGACCATCATTTCAACAGCAGTAGGACCATCATTTCAACAGCACTAGGACCATCATTTCAACAGCACTAGGACCATCATTTCAACAGCACTAGGACCATCATTTCAACAGCACTAGGACCATCATTTCAACAGCACTAGGACCATCATTTCAACAGCACTAGGACCATCATTTCAACAGCAGTAGGACCAATCTACCTTGTTTTATTAGGGCTCTAAAGCAATACTATTTGAATTTAAAATGCCCCCTCAGCATGTCATTCTGGATCCGGGCCTGAGTGGATGCCCCACAGCCTGTAGAGATTTAGAAGGTAGTTCTCCAGTTCTCAATCCATGGTGGGGCACAACTAGTATTGCTTTAGAACCCTGATAAAACAAGGTAGATTGGTCCTACTGATGTTGAAATGAGGGTCCTGATACACTGATTGTAAAGAAGGTGGATGTTGTGGCATTTATTGCGCAGGTGATTCATTGTGTTGCCCTAACGAATAAGAAGTATAAGAAACTGGACATAATTGTATGTGCGGCTGAAAGGGTTTTGGGTCTTCATGAATTAACAACAGTTGAAGATGAGGGAGGACGTTTATTTAATGAGCATGGCCTTATTTCTATTACAGCTTATTGGATGACTGTCATTCATATTCCATTCACCCAGCTCAATGTAACATCAATAGGTTTAGGCTACTACATGATACCCAGCTCAATGTAACATCAATAGGTTTAGGATACTACATAATACCCAGCTCAATGGAACATCAATAGGTTTAGGCTACTACATGATACCCAGCTCAATGGAACATCAATAGGTTTAGGATACTACATGATACTCAACATTTCCCTGTACCCATCATGAGGTTGCTACAAGCCTATGAATGGTTTTTAGGTGACAGACAGTGGCACATTCAATACCGCATTACATACTCTTTTAATAATTTAATTTAATTTATTTAATATTGCATTTAATATGCCATTTAGCAGACGCTTTTATCCAAAGCGACTTACAGTCATGCGTACATACATTTTTACATATGGGTGGTCCCGGGGATCGAACCCACTACCCTGGCGTTACAAGCGCCATCCTCTACCAATTGAGCTACAGAGGACCCCTCTTGCCTGCATCTAGCTTATCTATGGTGTAATAATTTGTCCAACAGTTGCAAACAAGTTTCTATTGGACAAATTCAGGTATGTTTATCCCTGTTTCATTCCGTTTGCTTCCGTTTAAGAAACGGTTTTCAACAAATTGGCGGAATGAATACACCCTGATCACACGTGAACACTTTCATAGCCAAACAGTTTGTTGTATTCCTTCTTGCATCTAAACGCTCTCCTCCTCTCACACATTTTCCTTCATTTGTGAACAACACATCCTTTCCAAACCGCTACACACAGCCTACATCGTTGTCACCATATTAGCTAAAGTAATGTCATAGTCATCACAGCTAATAGAACTAACAAGTTAGTAAACCTGCTACAATCATGCAGTACAGTGTACAGTCAGTAAGCAGTTTAGCAGTTACACCGGCGGGCCCCGGTGGCAATACATTTGTAAAACCAAAAGATGACCTTGACTTGGAACAGTTCCAGTGTTGGATAGTCATAGCCAGCTAGCTAACATAGCATCCCTCTGTTTGAGCTGGGTATTTGAGTAGGCAAAACTAACCATTTGCATTTGCTAGCTAAGTAAGTGAAACTGAAAAAAATGACAAAATATCTCTCTCTTGCTCCTCCTTCATTTTTGAAGAAATTCATTTGTTAAAAACTGTTCAACTATTGTCTTTCTCTCTCTTTGAGTCAACTACTCAATACATTTTCTGCACTGCAGTGCTAGCTAGCTGTAGCTTATGCTTTCAGTACGAGATTCATTCTCTGATCCTTTGATTTGGTGGACAACATGTCAGTTCATGCTGCAAAAGGTTAGAGGATGTCCTGCGGAAGTTGTCATAATTACTGTGTAAGTCTATGGAAGGGGGTGAGAACCATGAGCCTCCTAGGTTTTGTATTGAAGTCAATGTACCCAGAGGTGGACGGAAGCTAGCTGTCATTGCAAAACAGTGTGTTTTAATCAATTATTTGGTGAAATATTAATGTATATATTTTTTTATAGTTTTATCTAAAAATGATAACTTTTTAAATGTTTCACTATTTATATTTTTGTATGAAATTCACTGAGTATGGTCCTCCCCTTCCTCCTCTAAGGAGTTTCCACTGATTGCAGGGAATACTGACTGGAGATGTTCCGCCCTCCAAGGCCCCTGAACCTGTGTAGGGATGTGATTTGGATTGGACTGTGACTTTTTATGTATTTTAATTTTGTGTGATGTAGTTTTTCCCCCTTTTCCGCAATGGATATTTATTTTTTCTCCAGTTTACTAACCGAACAGTAGGTTGCGGCATACACATTACGTGAACGTCATTATACTAGATAAGAAGAAGAGGCAGTTAGTCCATCAGTCCAATAGATGTCGTTGTTGCACTGTGGTAGTGGAGGAACAGGAAGTTCCGGGTTGTCGCGACCCATTGTTCAGAATAAAGAATGCGCCAGACGTGCTGTCAAGACGACAACTTTGTGTCCGTTTCAAATGTATTACTAGAGGTATGTAATAGCACGTTTAAACTTTCTAATATCGAAAGAACATGTCATAACATGCTAGTTAACAAATACGTCAAGGTATTCTCCCATTTGGTTATTATGTGTTCTTTTTGTGTCAAACCGAGTGAGTGAAAGAACGTGATAAAAACTATTTTACAAGTCACATAGCTAGAGATTTGCGATTTGTCTGAATGAATGTACATAATTTCGTCAATGTAATTTAATAAAGAATCAATTTGAGATTTCTGTGTTCGTTTTACATGTTATTGGTTTTGTGTAAAAGTGTATAATCTTACGAGCTGTTACAATGGCGTCGTCCATTTTGATGTTCGTTTAAAGTCCACATAGAAGATAATGGCCCCTATCAGATATTTATGTAGTTGGTGCAGTATATTATTTTACTGTAGTAAATATACATTGGGTGGTCGGGGTTGTCCGAGCCCTGAATGCTGATTGGCTGAAAGCCGTGGTATATCAGACATACACCACATGTATGACTAAATATATATATATATATTTTTTACTGTTCTACATATGTTGGTAACCAGTTTATAATAGCAATTAGGCGACTCAGGCATTGCATCGTGCCTAACAGCCCTTAGCCGTGGTATATTGACCATATAACACACCTCCTCTGGCCTTATTGCATAAATATTCATGAGTTCTGACTTGGAAAAGTATTTATTAGCTTACAATTTATGCTCCCCTCATATAACCACAAAGACGGCCGGAAAGGCCCTAAAGCAAGATCGTAAACGGTGAGCCTACTGTAGCCTACAGTCCATGGTAAACTGGTGCGCACCAAGTTGTACTATACGTTTTAGTATTTGATTTGGAGAACCTCAAACCCAACTTTTAGAACAATATTACAGTATTATAAAAATGGATTTATGAGTTTGTAATTTGTGAATGTTTTCTGGGGGTGCTCAAGTTAATATTATATGCATTTCAAGCATTGAGAAATAGCTGCTATGTGCCCTTTAACGGACTTCAGTGCCGGCAGTGCAGTAGCTGTCAAAATCCCTTCTCCGTATGTAGGGTTTTCAGCCATTACATTTGTCCACATTTGGCTCTGTGTAAACTACAATTCCGATGCTCTGTTTTAACATTGAGAAACGTCAATAATTATCAATTTCACAACTGTATGCTAATATGCCCCTTATCTTTCATGTCAGCGAGAACTCATCTTTAAAATAAAGATACACTCACTGTAGGAGTTTTACACGGATCCATACACTGTGTGCCTCCAGTTGACAAACTACACTTCCTCCCCAGTTAGCTTACACACAGGTGTTGGGAGCACGCTAGATAGCTAATTAGCACAGGGCCTATGGCTTCCGTCTGTCTTCCGTAGACAAGTGCTGTAACATGGAGATAGGACCATGTGGGAACACTAACCCTAGGAAGGTGTGTAGTAATTTAACCTTTTTGTTTTTTGAAAATTATATTTAGCTGATATGAAAGATATTTTCCTTATGTTTCCAAAAACATACCGCAAGCGATGCGTGTTAATGTTGAGGTTCTTAACAAAACTCCCCCGGTCAGAAGATACTATCGTCAAGAGGCACTAAAGCAGTTAGCGTCTATGAATGGGGGAGCAGTGCAGGTGCATTAGAGAGAGACAATTTCATGGTTGCACTACTGTTTTGAAGCTGAATGTAATGAATGGGTATTTTCCAGTTAAGCATAGGAAGCATAGTTAATTACATCATGACAAGCTAACAATGTATGGTTAAATAGTTAATCACAACATGAGAAGAAGAGGCCTGAAACAGAGCAAGAAAATAGCTCAGGGAACTATGAAACCATATGATGAAGATTTTTCAGTGGACTATGGGATGGACATGGTTAATCAACAAACACGGAGCCAGGGTTAAACATTGATACATCTCTGTTGCTAGGCAAGAACGTAATTGGTTTCTCTCATTGGGTTTAGGCCTCCCGAGTGGCGCAGTGGTCTAAGGCACTGCATCACAGTGCTAGCTGTGCCTCTAGAGATCCTGGTTCGAATCTAGGCTCTGTCGTAGCCGGCCGCGACCGGGAGACCCATGGGGCGGCGCACAATTGGCCCAGCGTCGTCCAGGGTAGGGGAGGGAATGGCCGGCAGGGATGTAGCTCAGTTGGTAGAGCATGGTGTATTGCAACATCAGGGTTGTGGGTTCGATTCCCACGGGGGGTATGAAAACTAAAAAAAAATATGTATGCACTCACTAACTGTAAGTCGCTCTGGATAAGAGTTTCTGCTAAATGACTGAAATGTAAAAGTAAAAAGGCTTTGAAGTACTACTGAAGTCGTTTTGGGGGGATTTGTACTTTACTATTTATATGTTCTGGCAACTTTTACTCCACTACATTCCTAAAGAAAAGTTGTACTTTTTTCTCCCATACATTTTCCCTGACACCCAAAAGTACTCGTTACATTTATAATGCTCAGGCAGGACAGCAATATGGTCCAATTCACTCACCTATCGATATCACGCATTGTCACCCCTACTGCCCCTGATCTGGCGGACTCACTAAACACATATACTGCGTTTGTAAATGACGTCTGAGTGTTGGAGTGTGTCCCTGGCCGTCCGTAAATATTTGTTTTGTTGTTGAGTGAAAGAATACAGTGAAGATAAGGTTAATAGCTCATAGTGCTGCCTAAAACAAAACTTTAACATTGTACTAAATGGTTTTTGAGTCATTTATTCATTTCTGTGAATTTAGGAAATCTTCTATAGGTTAAGTGCACTTCCGTTGTGTGCACTTGTCTAATGTGAATTAATGTTTTGTTGTCAATGCTTAGCTACCTGATCTGTTGAAATTAGGTAATTGAACAAGAATAAATATAATATATTTTTTGAGGATAAAGAAAGTTCCAGAACTGTCAAGACTGTTAATCATAGTTAACCACTCTATCTCATACAAGGATGGAAAACCTGACAAACTAAGTATGGTGCAAAGGAAGAGGCCTCCAACAAAGCCAGGAAATGACTCCGTTATTTGATTATGCCTATGGAGGAAATGGCCAATTAAATAATTAAAATGGAAACAGAGTCAGGAAATGGACCTGTTATTGGATTGAAGGGTTAAAACAGAGCCAGGAAATGGCTGTTATTTTTTACATAATAAGGTTTGGTTTCGCCACTATTGTCTCCTAAAACTGAATGAATGGAATGAGGAGAAGCCAGATTGCGCCACTATTAAAGAATAAGGAAGTGAGCGGGGCGGTCAAGATGTTAAGATTGGAAACAATGGTGGAGTAAACTAATGAGGGAGGGATTCAGCTAAAAAGGCGCGTCCTATAAGCTGACAACTGAGGGTTGGAGAGTCGGTTGCTCTGCAGACCAGCTCGGCTCTATTGCTTGTGTAAAAAAGTCTATCTTGATTCTACAAAAACTCTGGAAGTTCTTTGTTTTTACTGAGGATAAGGACAATTCTCCACAACATTGTCCATTTCTCTTTATTGCTACAGGCCGAATAGGATTAAGTCTGAGGCCGGTAACATCAACAGTGAGGACAAACCCAGCCTGCCTCTCTCCTTCCACACTGAGTCCAAACCTACAGTCACTGGGTCCTGATTGTGACAGTGGAGCCCGGTTTACTGCAGGATCCAGAGATGGCATCAGTGAAGCTGGAAGACTGCAGTCAAACACTGGAGCTGAATGTCAACATTAAAGATGAAGAAGAGGAGGAGAAGATTGGGAAATCTGTTTCTCAAGGTAAGAGCAGGTTCGTTCCAACTTCCCACTGTGCATGAAAGGTTGCAGTAGAACTGTTTCATGATGAACTGTTTCAATGGGAAGGTAGATGTTATTTCATGGTACTGAGACTTGCATGGATGACACCAGTATAGTCTGTTTTGTAATGGGTGGCCAGTAATAAACTGGCCCTGAACATCTAAAACTAAGAGCACTGTATTTGGTACAAATCATTTCCTAAGTTCTAGACCTCAGCTGAATCTGGTAATGAATGGTGTGGTTGTTGAACAAGTTGAGGAGACTAAATTACTTGGCATTACCTTAGATTGTAAACTGTCATGGTCAAAACATATAGATTCAATGGTTGTAAAGATGGGGAGAGGTCTGTCCGTAATAGATGCTCTGCTTTTTTGACACCACACTCCAAAAAGCAAGTTCTGCAGGCTCTAGATTTGTCTTATCTTGATTATTGTCCAGTCGTGTGGTCGAGTGCTGTAAGGGAAAGACCTAGTTAAGTTAATAAGTATATAGGTTAAAGGTTAAGAACTTTTGTGAAAGAACAGTTTGAAAGATGTGGCATACAGAAGCAAACCGGATGGACATCATGAAAATGATCAGAGAGGTTGAGGAGTAAAAAAACGTAGGCTACGTTGCCTTTTAAAATGTTTTTATGTAATGTTTCATGTTTTGTGTGGACCCCAGGAAGAGTAGCTGCTGCTTTTGCGACAGCTTATGGGGATCCTAATACAATACCAAATTACCCAAATACCAGTATTGCCAGCATGTGTTTTATTAACTGGGCTATCTGGAGTTCTCAGAGAGTAGACTAAATAAGTGAAGTAGAAAAACTGCCAGTAATTAGAACTGGCGCAGTGGTCTAAGGCACTGCACCGCAGTGCTAACTGTGCCACTAGAGATCCTGGTTCGAATCCAGGCTCTGTCGCAGCCGGCCGTGACCGGGAGACTCATGGGCGGTGCACAATTGGCCCAGCGACGTCCAGGGTAGGGGAGGGAATGGCCAGCAGGGATGTAGCTCAGTTGATAGAGCATGGCGTTTGCAACGCCAGGGTTGTGGGTTCGTTTCCCACCGGGGGCCAGTATAAAAAATTCAATTAAAATAATAATAATATGTATTCACTAACTGTAAGTCACTCTGGATAAGAGCGTCTGCTAAATGACTAAAATGTAAATGTAAAATGTACTAGGCTTGGGCGGTATACTGTATAGGAGGTTATTTGGAAAAAGCCACTGGATGGGTTTTCAATACAGCTGAATCTGTTTTCTTGAAGTTTTTCTTGATTAATTTGAATATTTGTAGCTACTTTTTAAGTAAATACCTGCAGTCAACTTGTGCAATACGTTACGAGATAAAGAACATTGCGTCACATTATTATGTAGCTTACGGTAGTCCCCAGTCAACGAGAAGAGAGCGGAGCCTTGTGAGTCACTCTCTGTCCTGCAGCATGCGCCAGGGGATCTAATTACAGTATGGAATTCACAAATAAATGTTTGCCAGCTAGATATCTTATAACTATTAAGGTAACAGTTTACAATGTGCTAAATGCTCTGCAGTTGCCCATTTGGTTTGCTAATTTAGTAGTTAGTTAGCTGCCTAGCTAAGTGGTTAGCTTCTTTCCAAAATCAAGCATCCCCTTGCTAACAGCAGAGAATCCCCTCCTGGATCAAGACCCTTGCTGGCTAATATTAGTTTTGTGTGGGCAGCAAACTGTGAGAAGTGTTTGAGTTGCTTGTATTGTTGAGGTCAGAAACTGTACAAAATGTTTGCAATGCACTCGTTAGCATTTAGTTAGCGTTCTCTATGATGATTCCTTAGTACTAGTTAGCATTTTGTTAGCATTCTGCTCAGTGACGTTTTTTGGCCTTTGAATATTAGTACTTTTAAAATAAATACCTGTAGTCAAGTTGTTCGCTAAGTAATAGATAAAGCACATCGCGATCATAATTTCGCCCGTTAGATAATTTTTCATTATGAAGCTTTCTGTTAGGTTCTGAACAAACAGAGTAAAAACTCAAACGGACATCTAGGAAAACCTCAATCCAAGTTCATTCATCCACAGGTTTCAATCAGCTGCAAAGACGAAGCATGATTACACAAGCACATATGTTTATAACCTCCTACTAGGCGGAGTCAACTCCTTACACATCTAGACAGCCAATACATCTCTGTTGCTAGTCAGGTTCTTCTCACTGGTGTAGTCATGGCCCTGCCTGATGCTAGAACCTTCGTGGGCGTGAAAGTGTATGCGTGTGAGATAGGACTGTAGTAGGAGGGTCGTTGTGGTGGGCCCCTCTGGCCCCCTCCCAGAGGTTTCTACTCACTTCATCTGTTGACATGACCTCGAGCCGGATTCCTTGCTCCTCCCTAGTTCCGCAACTGGCCTGCCTTATCAGGAACTGAAACTAGACTGTTGCGCTTTGCCTCCCTCCTTAAGAACAGAATATTTCTGCACTTCCCCTTGTCTCCCTCAGTAACTTTCCATGCACCAAGTTCCTATCCACCCTTCATTGACCCCAACATATACAGTGCCTTCGGAAAGTATTCAGACTCCTTTACTTTTTCCATATTTTGTTGTGTTACAGCCTTATTCTAAAATTGATTGAATTGTTTTTTCCCCCTCATCAATCTACACACAGTACCCCATAATGACAGCAAAAACAGGTTTTTAGACATTTTAGCTAGATAAGAAAAAATTTAAATATCACATTTACATAAGTATTCAGACCCTTTACTCAGTACTTTGTTGAAGCACCTTTGACAGGGATTACATCATTGAATCTTCTTGGGTATGACGCTACAAGCTTGGCACACCTGTATTTGGGGAGTTTCTCCCATTCTTCTCTGCAGATCCTCTCAAGCTCTGTCAGGTTGGATGGGGCGCGTCGCTGCACAGCTATTTTCAGGTCTCCAGAGATGTTCAATTGGGTTCAAGTCCGGGCTCTGGCTGGGCCACTCAAGGACATTCAGAGACTTGTACCGAAGCCACTCCTGCGATGTCTTGGCTGTGTGCTTAGTGTCGTCCTGTTGGAAGGTGAACCTTTGCCCCAGTCTGAGGTCCCGAGCGCTCGGGAGCAGGTTTTCATCAAGGATCTCTCTCTGTACTATGCTCAGTTAATCTTTGCCTCGATCCTAACTAGTCTACCAGTCCCTGACGCTGAAAAACATCCCCACAGCATGATGCTGCCACAACCATGCTTTACCATAGGGATGGTGCCAGGTTTCCTCCAGACGGGGCGCTTGGCATTCAGGCCAAAGAGTTCAATCTTGGTTTCATCAGACCAGAGAATCTTGTTTCTCATGGTCTGAGAGTGTTTAGGTGCCTTTTGGCAAACTCCAAGCGGGCAGTCATGTGTCTTTTACTGAAGAGTGGCTTCCGTCTGGCCACGCTACCATACAGGCCTGATTGCTGGAGTGCTGCAGAGATTGTTGTCCTTCTGGAAGGTTCTCCCATCTCCAGAGGATCTCTAGAGCTCTGTCAGTGACCATCAGGTTCTTGGCCACCTCCCTGACCAAGGCCCTTCTCCCCCGATTGCTCAGTTTGGGCGGGCGGCCAGCTCTAGGAAGAGTCTTGGTAGTTCCAAACTTCTTCCATTTAAGAATGATGGAGGCCACTGTGTTCTTGGGGACCTTCAATGCTGCAGATGTTTTTTGGTACCCTTTCCCAGATCTGTGCCGTGACACAATCCTGTCTCGGAGCTCTATGGACAACTCCTTCGACCTCATGGCTTGGTTCTCTGACATGCACTGTCAACTGTGGGACCTTATATAAACAGGTGTGTGCCTTTCCAAATCATGTCCTATCAATAGAATTTACCACAGATTGACTCCAATCAAGTTGTAGAAACATCTCAAGGTTGATGAATGGAAACAGGTTGCACCTGAGCTCAATTTCGAGTCTCATAGCAAAGGGTCTGAATACTGTAAATAGGGTAGTTCTGTTTTATTTGTAACATAATAGTAACATTTTCTAATAACCTGTTTTCACCTCGTCATTATGGGGTATGGTGTGTAGATTGCTGAGGATTATAAAAAAAAAAAAACGTAACAAATGTGGAAAAAGTCAAGGGGGTCTGAATACTTTCTGAATGCACTTGTTAGCATTTGATGTTATTCTTCAATAACACAGACCCCAAAGCAAATCAGGGGGAGAAAAATATATATTAATTAAAAGAGAACCAATCATTGTTATGCTGGAAAGTAGATTGTAGATGTTTATTCTTCCCTGTCCTCAGTGTTTTCCCACTGAACAAAGAGACAGGATGTAGTTTATACCCAAGCCTTGCCTGTGGTTGACCAATTAGAATTCCTTGCAATAACATTGGTCCAATGGCCAAATACCAAGTATCCCATTTCAGGCTCAATGTATAGACCATTTGGACCAATGCTAACTTGCCACATGTAGCTATGAGTCCCGGGCTGGAACCCCTACATAGATTCTAAACAGATGTTGAACTGAAAAACAACTATTTCCATTGATCGTTAATTCCCTGTGTTGTATATTTATCTTGGAATACTCTTACACACTGTATATAGGCTACTGTATCAATCAGTCATTTGTTCATGTCATCACACAGCATGCAAGCCATTGAAATGCAATCAAGCATTTTTGGTTTTAAAATAACAAAGCAACTCTTGATTCATTAGCGTAAACAATAAATAAACCATTCCATTTCGGAAATTGCATTCAGGGATCAATGCAACTGTTTTTAGTCTTAGCTGTAATAAAGGCTTAACAATAAAACGTTCCAACAGACTCTCTGGTACGCTTATCATTTATTTACTATTTAGTGCGCTTCAACCTGTCAGACAAGCTCAGTGCATATGGTGGATTTGATTACCTGAATGTGCGTATATTCTTCAGCTTTTGTATTTGATTTGATTAAAACACACCATTCACCCTCTGAATGGCACACACACACAATCCATGTCTCAATTGTCTCAAGGCTTAAAAGTCCTTCATTAATCTGTCTCCTCCCCTTCATCGACACTGATCTGATGTGGATTTAACAAGTGCCATCCATGAGGGATCATAGCTCTCACCTGGTCATTCTATGTCATGGAAAGAGTTCATAATGTTTTGTACACTCAGTGCATATCACACCAATTGACTTTTTTTTCATGCTGTTCACACAGGTGACATTGAGACACCCTCTACATCCAGAGAGCAACAGCTGGAAGATCGCAGAGCTAAGAGGTCTCACCACTGCCCACATTGTGAGGAGATTTTCCCAATTATATCAAAGCTAAAAATACACCTAAAAATACACACAGGAGAGAATCTGTATTCCTGCACTGACTGTGGGAAGAGCTTCACAACATCACAGGCTCTGACAGTTCATCAGAGAGTGCACACAGGAGAGAAGCCTTACTCCTGCTCTGACTGTGGGACGAAGTTTCTCTCTACTGGGCAACTTAAAAATTCATAAACGTATACATACAGGAGAGAAGCCTTACTTCTGCTCTGACTGTGGAAAGAGTTTCTCTCGACTGGACCACTTAGAAAAACATGAACGTATACATACAGGAGAGAAGCCTTACTCCTGCTCTGACTGTGGGGCAAGTTTCTCTCAACTGGGCACCTTAAAACAACATGAACGTATACATACAGGAGAAAAGCCTTACTCCTGCTCTGACTGTGGAAAGAGCTTCACAACATCACAGGCTCTGACAGTTCATCAGAGAACACACACAGGAGAGAAGCCTTACTCCTGCTCTGACTGTGTGAAATGCTTCAGAACATCAACTAAGCTAACAGTTCATCAGACAACACACACAGGAGAGAAGCCTTACTCTTGCTCTGACTGTGGGGCAAGTTTCTCTCAACTGGGCAGCTTAAAACAACATAAACGTATACACACAGGAGAGAAGCCTTACTCCTGCTCTGACTGTGTGAAATGCTTCACAACATCAACTGAGCTTAAAATACATCAGAGAACACACACAGAAGAGAAGCCTTACTCCTGCTCTGAATGTGGGAAGAGTTTCTCTCGACTGGGCAACTTAAAAACACATGAACGTATACACACAGTAGAGAAGTCTTACTCCTGCTTTGCCTGTGGTAAGAGCTTCACAACAGCAGGGGCTCTGACAATTCATCATCAGAGAGTGCACACAGGAGAGAAGCCTTACTCCTGCTCTGACTGTGGAAAATGCTTCACAACATCATATCAGCTAAAACTTCATCAGAGAACACACACAGGAGAGAAGCCTTACTCCTGCTCTGAATGTTTGAAGAGTTTCTCTCGACTGGGCCACTTAAAACAACATGAACATATACACACAGGAGAGAAGCCTTACTCCTGCTCTGAATGTGGGAAGAGTTTCCCTCAAATGGGCCACTTAAAAAAACATGAACGTATACATACAGGAGAAAAGCCTTACTCCTGCTCTGACTGTGTAAAATGCTTCACAACATCATATCAGCTAAAAGTTCATCAGAGAAAACACACAGGAGAGAAGCCTTACTCCTGCTCTGACTGTGTAAAATGCTTCACAACATCATATCAGCTAAAAGTTCATCAAAGAACACAC
Organism: Coregonus clupeaformis; assembly: GCF_020615455.1. Classification (NCBI taxonomy): domain Eukaryota; kingdom Metazoa; phylum Chordata; class Actinopteri; order Salmoniformes; family Salmonidae; genus Coregonus; species Coregonus clupeaformis. Next base: position 6,394 of record NW_025533900.1, on the reverse strand, counting down.
ACAGGATAGAAGCCGTTTTCCTGCTCTGACTGTGGAAAGATTTTCTTTTAAATGGGCCATTTAAAAAGACACCAAGGTAAACAAAGGAGAGATGTCTTACCACTGATCTGACTGTAGAAAATGTTTTAAAACAACAGCTGAGCTAAAAGGTAATCAGAGAACACACACAGGAGAGAATCCTTACTTCTGTTCTTAATATGGCAAGAGTTTCTCCCGATTGGCAACGTAAAAACACACCAACGGTTACACACTGGAGAGAAGACTTACAGTGGGGGGAAATTATTTAGTCAGCCACCAATTGTGCAAGTTCTTCCACTTAAAAAGATGAGAGAGGCCTGTCATTTTCATCATAGGTACACGTCAACTATGACAGACAAATTGAGGAAAAGAAATCCAGAAAATCACATTGTAGGATTTTTAATGAATTTATTTGCAAATTATGGTGGAAAATAAGTATTTGGTCACCTACAAACAAGCAATATGTCTGGCTCAAAATGATCACAAGAACGGTGAGCAAAAATCCCAGAACCACACCGGGGGACCTAGTGAATGACCTGTAGAGAGCTGGGACCAAAGTAACAAAGCCTACCATCAGTAACACACTACGCCGCCAGGGACTCAAATCCTGCAGTGCCAGACGTGTCCCCTGCTTAAGCCAGTACATGTCCAGGCCCGTCTGAAGTTTGCTGGAGTGCATTTGGATGATCCAGAAGAGGATTGGGAGAATGTCATATGGTCAGATGAAACCAAAATATAACTTTTTGGTAAAAACTCAACTCGTCGTGTTTGGAGGACAAAGAATGCTGAGTTCCATCCAAAGAACACCATACCTACTGTGAAGCATGGGGGTGGAAACATCATGCTTTGGGGCTGTTTTTCTGCAAAGGGACCAGGACGACTGATCCGTGTAAAGGAAAGAATGAATGGGGCCATGTATCGTGAGATTTTGAGTGAAAACCTCCTTCCATCAGCAAGGGCATTGAAGATGAAACGTGGCTGGGTCTTTCAGCATGACAATGATCCCAAACACACAGCCCCGGCAACGAAGGAGTGGCTTCGTAAGAAGCATTTCAAGGTCCTGGAGTGGCCTAGCCAGTCTCCAGATCTCAACCCCATAGAAAATCTTTGGAGGGAGTTGAAAGTCTGTGTTGCCCAGCGACAGCCCCAAAACATCACTGCTCTAGAGGAGATCTGCATGGAGGAATGGGCCAAAATACCAGCAACAGTGTGTGAAAACCTTGTGAAGACTTACAGAAAACGTTTGACCTGTGTCATTGCCAACAAAGGGTATATAACAAAGTATTGAGAAACTTTTGTTATTGACCAAATACTTATTTTCCACCATAATTTGCAAATAAATTCATTAAATATCCTACAATGTGATTTCCTGGATTTTATTTTCTCATTTTGTCTGTCATAGTTGACGTGTACCTATGATGAAAATGACAGGCCTCTCATCTTTTTAAGTGGGAGAACTTGCACAATTGGTGGCTGACTAAATACTTTTTTCCCCCACTGTATTACTGCACTGACTGTGAGACGAGATTCTACAGATTGGGCAATTTAAAAAGACACCAACGTATACATAAGAAGTGGTAGTGAATTGGATCAAATGAAGAAGGCATAGAACACTCTATTGTAATCCTATTGTTTCTCACTGTGAGAGAACTGTGCAGAGGAAAGGGAGTGTTGTAGAATGTTGGCATCTATTTATTTTACTGATCAGTGTTCACCTTGTCAGTTTTGCTGTACCAGGGTATGGAGGAAACCATGAGTACATGCATCCATGCCGTGTGTCAGCATTGCAGGCTGGTGGTGATGGTGTGGGGTGTGTTTTCATGGCACACATTGGGCCCCTTGATATAAGTGGTGCAACATTTGAATGCCACAGGATATCTAAACATAATTGCCAATCAGGTGCATCCCTTCATGGCAATAGTTATCCATCTGCAAATAGATTTTTTTCAGCAGGATTATGCCCCATGCCACAAGACTTGTCCAGGATTGGTTCCACGAACATGACAGTGAATTCAGCTTACTGCAGTGGCCTTCCAAGGCACCAGATCTCCATCCAATTGTGCATCGGATGGAACAAGCTATTCGGAGTAGAGATCCACTCCCAGCCAACCTGCCACAACTGTGGGAAGCATTGCAGTCAACATGGGCCATCATCCCTGTGGAACGCTCTACAAACCTTGGAGAGTCCATGCCTTGACGAATTGAGGCTGTTCTGAGGACAAAGGGGGATGCAACTCAATATTAGGAAGGTGTTCCTAATGTTTTGTACACTCAGTGCCTTTGGTACTCCTCGACTTCTTCCACATTTTGTTAGGTTGTTAGGTTAAAACATTTTCCTCATCAAGCCCTTTTTAGAATTGTTAGCAAATGTATTCAAAATAAAAACCTGAAATACCTTATTTACATAAGTATTCAGACCCTTTGCTATGAGACTTGAAATTAAGCTCCGGTGCATCCTGTTTCCATTAAGGAAACATCCTTGTGATGTTTCAACAACTTGATTGGAGTCCACTTGTGTTAAATTCAATTGATTGGACATGATTTGGAAAGGCACACACCTGTCTATATAAGGTCCCACAGTTGACAGTGCATGTCAGAGCATGGTGGTGGCAGCATCATGCTGTAGGGATGTTTTTCAGTGGCAGTGACTGGGAGACAAGTCAGGATCAAGGGAAAGATAAACGGAGCAAAGTTCATAGAGATCCCTGATGAAAACCTGCTCCAGAGTGCTCAGGACCTCAGACTGGGGCTAAGGTTCACCTTCCAACAGGACAACGACCCTAAGCACACAGCCAAGACAACACAGGAGTGGTCCAGCAGAGCCCGGACTTGAACCCGATCGAACATCTCTGGAGATACCAGAAAATAGCTGTGCAGCAACGCTCCCCATCCAACTTGACAGATCTTGAGAGGATCTGCAGAGAAGAATGGGAGAAACTCCCCAAATACAGGTGTGTCAAGCTTGTAGCGTCGTACCCAAGAAGACTCAAGGCTGTAATCGCTGCCAAAGGCGCTTCAACAAAGTACTGAGTAAAGGGTCTGAATACTTATGTAAATGTGATATTTAAAGTTTTTTTTTATATTTGCAAAAAATACTGTTTTTTCGTTGTCATTATGGGGTATTGTGTGTAGATTGATGAGGGAAAAAACGATGTAATCAGTTTTAGAATAAGGCTGTAACGTAACAAAATGTGGAAAAAGTCAAGGGATTTGAATACTTTAGGAATGCACTGTATATCAGATAAAGATGGTGTGATGATCCGTTTTCAGCATTAGCTTGGGTGGATTATTTTATATTACTAAACAACTTTTGTTTAATGATAAACAGGCTATGAATTGACTACTTGTGTTAATTAAATTGTCTTTTAAAACTAGATTCATTATTTTAGTCATTGATTATGAATTTATTTGGATGACTTTATTGAAGTTAATTGATCTGGTGGCAGGTAGCCTAGCGGTTAAGAGTGTTTGGTCGGTAACTGAAAGGTCGCTGGTTTGAATCCCGAGCCAACTAGGTGAAAAATCTGTCGTTGTGCCCTTGATCAAGGCAATTAACCCTAATTGGTCCTGTAAGTTGCTCTGGATAAGAGCATCTGCTAAATGACAAAAATGTAATGAAAAATAATGTTTTGTACATTAATTTGTTCTGGGCAACATCTTCTTGTGTATAATTAAATGAAACAAACTGTTTTAAATATAATAGTTAGTGTCTATATATGAACCAAATTTGATCCCATTTACATTCTCCCAAACAAATGACCTATACTGTATATACAAGACACAACATTACCTCTTTGTTTACCCTGGCCAGAGGGACAGGGCCATAGTAGGCTAGACTATGTAGCTGATGTTGTTAGTAGGACAACAAAGAGACAGCATTGGCACTCCGATGTGAAGGACAGCTCTTACAAAAATGCACCATGGTAGAAAAATGAACAACAACATTCCATTGTACTATGATGTGTTTTGGGTCACTACCAAGGCAGGAAAATACTATGGCACTGGTGCAAATACCATGGCATTTTCCTGCCACTGTAGTGACCCAATAAAAATGATAGTACCGTGGTATCTTTTTCATTGTAATACCATGTCAGGGAAATACCATGGTAGTTGCACTAGTACCATGGTATTTTCCTGACATGGTACTGAACAAAAAACACAGGTTTTAGTAAAAAATGATACTAGGCCAAGAAAGATGGAGAGAAGAAACTGCCAGATGTGTCATAATAGGACCATTTGATATGGAACATTGGATACATTCAGCAGGGTGGGAAAAACACAGTCAAACACGTTTTAAATGGATTGTCGGAAGGGCTGTGGTCACCATTCATGTAATACATTAAATATATACATCAGACGGTATTGGGGAGCTATTTCATAGGGTTTTCACAGGTACAGTGGGGGGAAAAAGTATTTAGTCAGCCACCAATTGTGCAAGTTCTCCCACTTAAAAAGATGAGAGAGGCCTGTAATTTTCATCATAGGTACACGTCAACTATGACAGACAAAATGAGAAAAGAAATCCAGAAAATCACATTGTAGGATTTTTAATGAATTTATTTGCAAATTATGGTGGAAAATAAGTATTTTGTCAATAACAAAGTTTCTCAATACTTTGTTATATACCCTTTGTTGGCAATGACACAGGTCAAACGTTTTCTGTAAGTCTTCACAAGTTTTTCACACACTGTTGCTGGTATTTTGGCCCATTCCTCCATGCAGATCTCCTCTAGAGCAGTGATGTTTTGGGGCTGTCGCTGGGCAACACAGACTTTCAACTCCCTCCAAAGATTTTCTATGGGGTTGAGATCTGGAGACTGGCTAGGCCACTCCAGGACCTTGAAATGCTTCTTCACGAAGCCACTCCTTCGTTGCCCGGGCGGTGTGTTTGGGATCATTGTCATGCTGAAAGACCCAGCCACGTTTCATCTTCAATGCCCTTGCTGATGGAAGGAGGTTTTCACTCAAAATCTCACGATACATGGCCCCATTCATTATTTCCTTTACACGGATCAGTTGTCCTGGTCCCTTTGCAGAAAAACAGCCCCAAAGCATGATGTTTCCACCCCCATGCTTCACAGTAGGTATGGTGTTCTTTGGATGCAACTCAGCATTCTTTGTCCTCCAAACACGACGAGTTGAGTTCTATTTTGGTTTCATCTGACCATATGACATTCTCCCAATCCTCTTCTGGATCATCCAAATGCACTCTAGCAAACTTCAGACGGGCCTGGACATGTACTGGCTTAGAAGCAGGGGGATGCGTCTGGCACTGCAGGATTTGAGTCCCTGGCGGCATAGTGTGTTACTGATGGTAGGCTTTGTTACTTTGGTCCCAGCTCTCTGCGGGTCATTCACTAGGGTCCCCCCGTGTGGTTCTGGGATTTTGCTCACCGTTCTTGTGATCATTTTGACCCCACGGGGTGAGATCTTGCGTGGAGCCCCAGATCGAGGGAGATTATCAGTGGTCTTGTATGTCTTCCATTTCCTAATAATTGCTCCCACAGTTGATTTCTTCAAACCAAGCTGCTTACCTATTGCAGATTCAGTCTTCCCAGCCTGGTGCAGGTCTACAATTTTGTTTCTGGTGTCCTTTGACAGCTCTTTGGTCTTGGCCATATTGGAGTTTGGAGTGTGACTGTTTGAGGTTGTGGACAGGTGTCTTTATACTGATAACAAGTTCAAACAGGTGCCATTAATACAGGTAACGAGTGGAGGACAGAGGAGCCTCTTAAAGAAGAAGTTACAGGTCTGTGAGAGCCAGAAATCTTGCTTGTTTGTAGGTGACCAAATACTTATTTTCCACCATAATATGCAAATAAATTCATAACAAATCCTACAATGTGATTTTCTGGATTTTTTTTTCCTCAATTTGTCTGTCATAGTTGACGTGTACCTATGATGAAAATTACAGGTCTCTCTCATCTTTTTAAGTGGGAGAACTTGCACAATTTGGTGGCTGACTAAATACTTTTTTCCCCCACTGTATGGTATCTTGGCCCTCCCACCCCTACGGGATGGCAGCTCCCACACCTCCCAGTCAACGCTCTTCTCTGTCCTGGCACCCCAATGGTGGAACAAGTTTCCCCCTAAAGTCAGGACAGCGGAGTCCCTGCCCATCTTTTGAACACGTCCGAAACCCTTCCTCTTTGTAGAGTATCTTAAATCACCCCCCCACACACACACACACACACTTTTATTTTCCCACGAGCACTGACTTTACTGATCTACTGAATCATTGTAGTTGTTGGGGGTTATCTTTACAGTAAATATAATGGTGGTGGATAAGCCTTCAATGCAAGCTGCAGGGGTTGCCTTTCAACAAGATGATCCTGACATTTTAAAGGTTAAAAGGTGGACTTTGTGGCCTTTATCG